>NW_006159690.1:3990022-4017927 GCF_000334495.1 Tupaia belangeri chinensis
CCGGACCTTTTTTTTAAAGCCAGAAACCTAGCACTGTCCCATGAAGATAGTAATTTGATGTTTGAATGGACGGAGTGTGAAGACGGAAGGTGTAACCAAGGAGTACACAGTAGGTATTCAGTAAATAATGGCAGTTCTTATGGTTTTGCTTTCACAAATTGTTATTACAGGATGCTATTGGTCTCAAAAAGCAATTCTTGAGACCAAAACATTTACATTTCTTTATTAAAATAATTTTTTTTGGTCCACCCAGAAGAGTGTTTTATTTTTGGTCATAGGTCACTTTTCTTCTAGACCAGCATCTCTCTAGAGCTGACTGTGTTAACCAGCCCCCATGTAAAGCTCTGCATGTCCCCAGAACTGTTTTTGTCTTCTTGTGGTCATCATCTGCAGTGCAGGGGAAAGGGACAATAGACAAATAAAGCAGTCAAGAGCCACAGTGGGTCCCAGGGTGGTACCTGTACAGCCTGGGAGCCATAGACATTACTGTTGAGGATATTTTTCCTGCCCTAGGGACGTTCAGCCAGGGTTGGAGGGGAGGGGAGGGGAGGGAAGATTACTCCTCTCATGGCCTTGGTGCCCTCAGACACTTGGCTTGGCTTGACAGGTCATCTGAGAGTGGCTCCCAGAAGGCTCTCTGCCCAGTTCTCCCTCTAGGTGTACAAGATGGCTATCTGCAGTCCATGCCCTCGGGCCATGCCCTTCCCACAGTCCCTCCCACTCCTGGTACTGCACCATGTCCTGCTTTCAAGCACCCTTGTTGCCCAGACCTCGGTGTTCCAGCTCTTTGTACCCCCCTTGTGCCTTGTGCCCAGTCCCTCCCTCCCTGGTCCCTCTTTGCTGCCCTGCTGTTCCACTCCTTTCTTCTGTGACACTGCCCTTTTTCTTCCACGGTGACACTTTTCCTACACCCTCTGCCCAGTGGACTCTGAGGCTGCTCCTCAGGGGTGCGTGGCGAACTGGGGCATCTCCTCCTCTGCCACCTCCACATCCCTTCCCCTCCTGCTGGCTTTGACCTGTGCTTTAGTTTTTAAAACAAGGTTACTGAAATGGTATTTAAAAATAGCATTTTGTGGGGCCAGCAGATGGCGTAGTGCTTACGTTGCTGGACTCCCATATGGCCAACTACAGTTCAAGTTCCAGACCCTGTGGTCCAAAACTCATGCTGGGCACATGTGTGTGCCTGCTCAAGATTCTGGGAGGAGGATGGAGGAGAAGGGATTGCAGCGTGGTCCTGCCTCCCTGGGGGGTGATTTCTCACTTTCCCTCTCAATGTCTCTGTCTCTCTCTCTCTGGTGAGCACACATGCACTAAGGCAAAAACCTCTTTAAAGAAACAGACATTTTAAACAATTGGGGTGGCCGGTGGGGATTCAACACAAAACACGATGGTGGATTGGAACCCTGGTGCCTTCACTGGTGTGTTGTTTCCTGTGCTCCTATTAACTGCCAGGTACCGGGATTCTCCTGCAAGCGAGGTAGGGCTAGCAACACAGACCACCTTCCAAATGTCAGACGACACTCCGCCTGCCTCTCCTTCACTTAACACCTAAAAAGCACTGGTGCATTGGCCTTGTTCTAGGCTGTAGGAATAAAAAATGGAAAGAAGCCAATGGTTTTCTTGAATGCACATAGGTAATACACCATCATTTACTGAGCACTGGCTATGTGCGAACTGCTCTTACCTATAATCCTCACACCATTGTTTCCGTGTAGGTCATCAGACTGACCAGTTAAATACATTTAGTAAATGGAAGGTCAGTGTTAACCTGACCTGGGTATTCTTAAACCAAAGCAGTAAGGTGTCACAATGTCTTGAATACTCTTGATGTGCCAACTGGTGTTAGGAACGGTTCATGCATTTTCATTTGCATCTTCCTAATCACAATGAAGTAAATTAGGTAAATTCTGTTTCTGTTAGTACACAGAAGGACATGGAGGGACAAAGCTCAAATTATTTTACTCAGAGCCTAGAGAGTCAAAACCGAACAGGGTAGGGGACCAGCAGTTAGCATAATGGCTATGTTGCTGGACTCCTGTGTAGTCAACCGCGGTTCGAGTCCCTGACCCGGTGGCTTAAACTTCACGTTGGGAGCGTGTACGTGCGTGCCCAGGATCCCAAGAGAAGAATGGAGGAGAAGGTATTGCAGTGTGGCCATCTCCCCTGGGGGGGGGAGATTTCTCACTTTCTCTCTCTGTGTCTCTCTGTCTTTCTGGCGAGCGCACACGCCCTATGACAAAAACCACTTTAAAAAAAAAAAAAGGCAAAACTGAACAGAGTGTTCGGTAGAGGGAGGAAGTGTTTTTTTCCTACCTGGAGGGGGATGGATGTATTAAGAAAGATGCAGAGAGAAAATGACATCAAGCAACTGGCGTATCATGTGTTATGAGTTTGTTTCTCCTCAGTACACGCTGTTGTTTAAAGAAGATACTCTCACGCTGCCTAGACAGTTGTTTTTAATGGAGATAAAGCTGTTTAGTATTTTGACTCAAATTTTCCTGAATAAATTAGTTGAACATGGCCGCTCTTTATTGGAGGAACTCCCCCAGTAGAGCCCATTTTTTGGAGCAGTTGGGAAAGTTACAGTTGTAAAGTGGTTGAAAACTATTGGTAGATAGGAGCTGCATTTGCTTTTCAGTTCTTTTTATGACTGCTGTTAGACAAAGATTTCAACTCACTGATCTATAAAATGTGATTAATAATAACTCTACCATCTCTTCTTGTGAGATGTGAGTACTTTGAGGTCCCAGGGAGAAAGGTGTTGGAAGCTCATGACTTGTAAATTAGTATGTACTTCACGCATCCTGCTTTTGATCTGTTAGGATTGGACTGGGACACGGATTTCAGTGTCTGAGCTCCCTCCACGGGAGCCATCCCTCATTCTCCCAGCCTTAAATGGCTCCCATTACTCTCCTCTTTGTGCCTTGGTTATGCTACTTACCTGAGTCCTGCGTTATAGTTCATCATATCCACTTCTGCCCCTTTGCTAGATTCTGCATTCCTTGGGGCCAGGAACTGCACTAATCAATCAAATTTGCTTTGTCATTGAGCTTGAGACCGCAGTGACAGACAGTATATGCCCATTGAATTGATCTAATGGATTGGCAGGTTAATGTTGAATTGAAAGCTGATGTTTTTGCTTTTTGCTGCTATTCTTCTACTCTCTGGGGCGGAAAGGAACATCTTGCATAAATAGAGCACAGGCTCTAAAGCCTCCAGGGAAGAGGTGGGGCAGAAAAACCAGGGAACTGGAGTAGGACTCTGCAGACAGCCAGGAGATGGGGAATGTGGAAACTCAGGTTGAATTAGGAAGATGAGCCAGAAGTCAGACAAGAATGAGCTTTCAGTCATTGAAAATGAGAATGAAATTGGAGCTCCAGAGAGAAAATAACGTCTTTTTTGATAAGTCAGACATGTGACATTTAGAGGAAAGAGCCTGTAAGAGTCAGATGTGAGTTCAAACCCCTCTTGTGTGCCTGGGCAAATTATTTAACATTGGTGGCTCTATATCTTTATCTCATTTTTTAAAAAATTTTTTAAAGTTTATTTTTGCCTTTCATGAGAAAGAGACAAAGGGAGAGAAAGAGGGGGCCAGCAGGTGGCATGGTGGTTAAAGGTGCTAGATTCCCACATGGCCGACTGTGGTTCAAGTCCCAGACCTGGTGGTTTGCTTTCTTGCTTTCCTTTTCTTTCTGATCAAATTAATAATAATAATAATAATAGCAAATGGAATTAAATAAATAAATATCTTTTTAAAAAAGAGAGAGAAAGAGACAGAAAGAGAGACAGGTACTCCCAGCTGGGTCCTTCCACCACAATCCACCCCCAGTCTCAACCCAATCACAGGCATGCACACACACCCAGGGGGCTCCTAGGACTCAAATCCAGGACCTTTCCCATGTGGGTCCAGTTGCACTACCACTGTGCAACCACCTGGCCCCCATTCCCTTATCTTTCAGGTAGTAAAAATAGCGTATCCTTCCTAACCTGTTTTCGTAGGAATTTACAATGCCCATAGGAGAGTTCCCGTGTCAAGTGTAAAGCACAACACAAAAGTGGATGCGGGTGAGAGCTTCCCTGGAAGAAACAGCCCTGGATTTAGATCTGCAAGAACTGAGAGCATACGGTCTTTCTTGTGACCTCATATTTGCAAATTAATACCTCCACGCCTCAGTTTCCTCATGGGTAAAATGGGTATAATAAAGCCTACCTTATTTAAAATGGACCTGCGAGACAAAGAATTTATGCATGAGAACCATCCTGGAAAACACATTTCATTGACTGACATTTTTTTTTCTTTTTTTTGGAGAGGTTTTTGCTATAGGGCGTGTGTGCTTGCCAGATAACAGAGAGAGACAGAGAGACAGAAAGCGAGAAATCACCCCCCCAGGGGGGATGGCCACACCACAATCCCTTCTCCCCCATTCTCCTCTCAGGATCTTAGGCATGCACGCACACGCGCCCGGCGTCAGTTGAAGCCGCCCGGTCCGGGACTCGAACCGTGGTTGACTGCGTGGGAGTCGAGCGACATAGCCATTACACCAACTGCTGGTCCCCATTGATTGACATTGTGGTTCTCTCGCAGAGAGAGAGAGTGGGCTAGGGAAGGAGATGAGTCTCTATCAGAGATCCGTGCTCTGTGCTGCGTCCCGACAGCCCCAGCTGGGACACTCCTTTACTTCTGCAGGCTGTTTATTACTCTTAAGCCCAAGACAGCATCTCCAACCTGGATATGGGGCCTCCCTGGTTCTTTCTTTCTTTGAAAAAAGGCCCTGGTTCCCAGGCACTTTCTTTCCTTTGCCATCTTCAATCTCTTTCTCCCCCTTAAGGTTCTTCTCCCTCCATAATTGGCTGCTGCTTCCCTCATCTTTGCTGCCCAGAAGACAAACATGAAGGAAAAGTTCTTCTTTCCTCCAAGGCTTTTATTGCTAATTATAGAAGAAAAAGCAATAGGCATCTCAGGAAGACTATTTTGAAACTTAGACAAGACTCAAAATGTACTGAAGTTCATACTCTTTCTCTGTTACCTCGTCCCTTACTATACATCTGGTTGAAAACTGCTCTCTGCTTTTATTTCTGAGAGTTGGGGCTCTAGTCTCTGACCTGTTATTGGCCAAGGCCCTAGAACTTCTTCCGCCTTGGCATCTTTCACGCCAGTGGTACCTGCCCCAAGTAGCAAGTATGTTTTCATGTTTTAGGGATTTACAGACTATACGAAGTTCACCGGGCCTCAGTTCTGCCCAGGAGGGACTATTTGCAAAGTAAATCTCAGGCCATAATAAGGAATTGTTGAAAGAACACCATCTTTAATCCTTTCTTTGGCCTCAGTCACTTGTTAGTAAAAAGGTACATTTGAACCAACTGAAGATGAACAGCTTTCGTTCATTTATCTTTCTTGGCTTAAAAAAAGTAAAAAGAGCAGAAATGAAAAGGGCCTTAGGGGAAAACACTGAAGTTATTCAGTTATTTTATAAGGACTTCATTTTTCTTTGACCATGAAATCAGCCCTAAAGGGCTTTTTTTCAAGAGTTTTATTACATCTCCAAGGATAGAAGAAAAGTACTATAACATTACATATATTATGTGAAATTACTATCAGGTACATTTTATGACAACATTTCTTTTTCAAAATATAATATATTTCATTATCGGTGACATTTGTACTCCTTCTTAGTTTGTCATAATGGGAGAGATGAGAGCCAGCAGGTGGTGTGGTGGTTAAGGCACTAGACTCCCACATAGTTGACTGTGTTTCAAGTGTTGAACATGGGGGCTTAGAAATCACACCAAGCCAGGACCAGCAGTTGGTGTAATGGCTATGTTGCTGGACTCCCATGTAGTCAACTGCAGTTCTAGTCCCAAACCCAGTGGCTTAAACTCATGCCGGGCGCGTGTACATGCGTGCCCAAGATCCCAAGAGGAGAAAAGAGGAGAAGGGATTGTGGCATGGCCATCCCCCCTGGGAGGTGGTTTCTCACTTTCTGTCTCTCTGTCTTTCCGGCCAGTGCACAGGCCCTAGTATAAAAACCTCTCCAAAAAAAAAGAAAGGAAGAAATCACATCAAGCCTGTGAGTGTGCATGCCCAAAAATCCCAGGAGGAGAATGGAGGATAGGGGACTGTGGTATGGCCATCCCCCCAGGGGGTGATGGGGTGATTTCTCACTTTCCCTCTCCCTTATAAGTGCACATGCCTAAAAGACATGACTCTAAGACATAGTAGGGACAATGATTCTCAGACAAACACTTGATGTATTTTTGTTTTTGCACAATTACTGTTAAAATTATTCCATTCAGGATTGCGAAGAAATGGTAGGTTTCAGAACAATTCATTTTTATAATACTGAAAAACTGAAAGCTAGCTAGTATATGTCCCACAAACACACATAAAGTCGTATTTATGATAGAACAGTGAAGAGAGATTACAGTTTTCATACCAAACCTGTATTTAGAGTGCTAATTACAACTGCGTGTTAAACACATTTTTCCTGGGCGTCTTGGATGGATTCTTGGTGCTGGCATTTGAGCAACTTCATGAACCCGAGCAACTCAGTATCTTTTCTTGTGGGAAAAGGGATGAGGAGGTACAGCACAATCACTCCAACTAAGCTGTGATGAAGATGCAATAAATCTTTGGACCTTTATTGCTGTTTCAGCTGCACTGCATTGTTGGCACCTTCTAGCTCTTAAAGTTTATGGGAACCAGGGGAGGACAGAGATTCTGCTGCCTGTCTGTAACCCGGGGTCATGGGTGTTTTCCTTATGCTAGGGGATCAGAGACTGTTCCCTTGAACTTTGAGCTTTCAGACAGCAACAGAAATGGAACACTGACTTTAAGGTTATGGAGGTAAAGGATTGCAGTGACAGTCAGATATCCACAGTGGCCTTGTAGTGAGGGTGTTTCAGTGGCTTGATATCCGAGGCAATGTTCTTAGCTACCTAACTAAGCTCGCTAAGATTCTGCCTCTTATGTTCTAATGTCTTTCCCATAAATCCCTTTTTGATTCAGTTCATTTATGTCTTGATAATGTTGCTTTTCTGGTAGTCTTTATCCAGGACCGCACATTTTTTAAACGGTTAAAACTTGAAATTGCAGAGAGGTTGGCTCATTGGCCCAGGATTGATATAAATTTAGATAATGCCAAGTGCCCTTGTAAATCGTCTGGAAGACGGTTGTGTGCTTTCAGTGAGATGTTGCAC
Source organism: Tupaia belangeri chinensis (assembly GCF_000334495.1). Taxonomy (NCBI): domain Eukaryota; kingdom Metazoa; phylum Chordata; class Mammalia; order Scandentia; family Tupaiidae; genus Tupaia; species Tupaia belangeri. The sequence goes on from NW_006159690.1 coordinate 3,997,220, forward strand.
ATAAGAGTGCTGGCAATATTGAAAGTTCTGTTCACTTGGAACTTGTTACTGGAGGTTCTGTGGAGGAGAAAATCTGTGGAACTAATATGTCTCTGAATGCAATTGGGATTCAGTGTCCACGGAATGCCACAGACTTTGGTAATTACTCTGGTCCTTGCCATGGAGAAAAATGGCATTTGCCTTTTGGCCATTACCTGTGTAGTAGATAAAATAACTGTAAGATAATAGATACAGGGGCCAGCAGGTGGCTTGGTGGCTAAGGTACTGGACTCCCACATGATTGATTGAGGTTCAAGTCCTGGACATCCCCTTTCATGTCTCTCTCTGTCTCTCCCCAGGAGCACATACACCCTGTTGAAAAAAAAAAAAAAACTAAAATAAAAAAGACAATAGACATTTTAGGGCTATACTTATTTTTAATGTTCCCAAGATCTCTATGGGCATTATAGGACATTAAAGCAGATAGTTTGAGTATGACAATATAGTAAATAGGATTGAGAGAACATTGCAAATGAAGGAGACTAGTAAGCACTCCTGCTATAGTACTGTGCTTTAATCTCTTTGTTCTCATTTGATGTTACTTGCTCTTCATTGAGAGAAAGTCTCAGTACCTTACTTAATATAGATTTGCTATTAAATGAGAGACTGATCATTCACATATGGGGCTCAAAACTCAGGTTCTTTCCATTAAGCATGCAAGGATCAGGAGAAAATAAAAACAGTAGATAGAAGAAAGACCAGAGAAAGGAGAGGTTCCTAGGAAAATAAACCACCATCAGTTTTCAGGGATGGGTTCTTGAGAAGGGTTCAGACTAAGAATCATGCCCTTGGAGTGGACCTTAAGGAAATGACGCTCGTCACCTGCTCCGCAGCATCTCCATCAAGTGGTGACCCAGCCTCCCAGCAGTGGGTGGGCATGGGAGGCTCTTACTTCAGATGACAGTCTGTTCCAGCTGTGGACAGCTCTGGCCAGGAGAATTCCCTGCAAACTTCAGGATTTCCTTTGGCTTTAAGTTTACAAAATAATAATTAAACACTTTGAATTGTTAAAGCCAGTCAGCAAAATGGTTGTGAACCAGAGCTCTGGTTTGCATTTGCCTTCTTTCAGATTTAGAATTGCCTTTTTCTGCTTACTAGTCATGACCTCAGAGAAGTCAGGTACCCTCTCTAATCCCTGGTCTTCTCTTCTGGAAAGGGTGGTCACCTCATAGTGTTATGAGAATCAAATGAGAGAAAGTATTTGGCAGTCGCCGATGAATTCTTATTTCCCATAACTCTGTGAAGTAGGAATCATTCACTTCCACTTTCCAGATTTTAGAAATCAAGGGACTTGCCTGACTGATAGAGAAAACGCAAGTGAACCATCTGCTCTTTTTTTGTCTTAAAACTTCTCACTTTTCCTGTATTCCGAATGGAGTGAGGCTACTGAAGCCGATTGGAATAACCAAGACAGCAGAAAGCAACCTGTAGGTGTGGCTAGGAGCTTTTATTCTGGCCAGTCTTGGGCTAAATTCAACAATTTCACCTTTCAAATTCATGTCCCTTCCTCTTTTTTCACCTGAAGAGCCCTTGCCTTTTCAAATTGTTGTTTTAGTCATTCGTATTCTCTTCTCATCAACAGGTAGATTAGATGTCACTTCATGTATTTGTTTTGAAGAGCTAATACAAAAAAAACCTACTGGTGGGATCAGACAGACAAAGGCTTGGTGGTAAAACACAACGCTCTGGGAGGACCAGCAGATGGCATAATGATTGCATAGTTGGACTCCCACGTAGTCTATTACCGTTCAAGTCCTGGACCTGGAGGCTTAAAACTCACACCGGGCGTGTGTGCGTGCATGCCTAAGATCCCGAGAGAAGAATGGAGGAGAAGAGATTGCGGTGTGGCCATCCTCCTGGTGGCAGGGGGGAGAGGAGGGAGAAGGTGGTTTCTTGCTTTCTGTCTCTCTGGCAAGTGTATACACCCTATAGCAAAAATCTCTCTTTAAAACAAACAAAACCACAGTACTCTGAGGCAGTCCCACAGGGAAAGACTCCTGGTTCAAATCTGAATTCTGAGTATGCTGGGGATATGCTTACCTATGATCCAGACCTGGCTGAAAGTTAGAGATGGATCTAGGTGTTGGAACCCTGCTAGGGATGCTGGCCCTATGTCCCTCATGGAAGAAATAATAAACTTTTTTTTAAAAAAAGTCGATTTTGACTTTTCAACATGTATCAATATATATTCAACCACATCACGACATAAGATATGATTCAGTTTGATTCACCATCTAAGTGTGTTCTAGATTCTTTAATAATCAGACCAAACTTATGTATTTTACAAAAAAAAAATGAGATACATTGAATGTTAATCCTTGGTCTGTGAACATCCTTACACAAATTTATGTCAAACAGAAGTACAAATTTCCATCCTTCGTATGTTCTACTTTTCTTTTTTTTTACTTCTTAACTTTTTTTTCCCAAATAAATGTGCTCGCCAGGGATAGGGAAAGTATACCCTAGGGAGACTTGATCATGTCACAGTTCTTTTTCTTCCCTCTCTCTGTTCCATCAGGATTTTCAGCACACATGCACACATGCTCAGTGTTTTCAAGACTGCAGGGCTAGAATTCACACCACAGCTGGCCATGTGGGATCCAGCTCCCTTAATCCGAGCTTTAGGACCAACCCAATATATATTGGGTTTTCTGTTTTCTGTTTCTGTTTTCAGATTCTGAGAATCTAGCATCAGAGTTCAAATCTTGACTCGGTTGTAAGCTGCCTTACCTCGGGTAAGCCACTTAATTTCTGAGATTAGCCAGCTACCAATTGGTTGTAATACCTCTGGTCCATCTGTTTTACCACGGTCTTTCTAAGTTAGGCTTCTTAATTGTGACACTAATGATACACAGTGATGGTAAGGGCAAGGGCTGTTCCGTGTGTTTGAGGATATTCAACATCATCTCTGGCCTCTACTGCTAAATGATAGAAGCACTGTCCTCCTCTTGAGATTTGACAGCCAAAGATGTCATATTCTCCTAGCAAGGGAAGATACAAAACTATCCCCAATTGAGAAACACTGTTCTAAAGTAAAACACACTTCTGTGTGTGCAGGGCTGATATAAGCCAAAGACATGTAAGGTAACTACCAGACACTACTAAATGCCTGCCTCCAGAAGAACACTGTGCTACGTGTACTGGAGGAAAGAGAGCAGTTACCGTGTTTAAGTTACCATCCTGCTTCTGAGCCCCACGGTGGCAGAGGTATGCAAGGTAGAATTTGATAAGTCTGCAAGGTTCCAGAGGTACTTCAAAGACAAGGTGGCATTTGGGTGTGCCTTAAAGAGAACAGTAGAGAAGGATGAGACTCCAAGAAGGAACCAGTGTTTAATTTCTAGTCTTTTGATAGGTTGTCAGTCAGAAAAAAGGGAAACAAGTGAAGTGGGCTTTGCATGCATGTGGCAAAAAGAAGTGGTATGAGCCACCTACAGGACCTAGTAGCTGTTCAATGGAAGCCACTTGCTGGTAGCAGAAATCTCAGTCTGAGGATGCCAGATCTTCCTGTTTTTCAAAAGATGTTGAAAATCAGATTTTTGTAAAATGTGAAATTTCCTGGGTTTTAAACACAGGCTCTATTTAAAACAATAACAGCATCTTGTTGGTCAAATAAAAGAGCTATGCAAGTCAAATTGTGTTGTCAGCTTGCAGCCTCTATTCCAAGTCATCTTTTTAGAGAGAACCTTCATCCTTTCCTTCATTCCTTCTCTCAAAAAAATGATCAGAGGCAGAATTAAATTGGTACCCTTCTTACTTTTGCTGTTAATTTCCACCCATTTTTACCTTCTCAATTTGAACCTTCGTTGCAAAGATAAAGTTTAGATCTGCGATGTTGGCCTAGCTTAAATAAAACAATAACATTTTTGGAAAATGTGAACATCCCTTACTTAAGAATTCTCTAGGGTCTTCAGCTAAAAGTGAAACCTGGGATGCTTGCCAGTAAATGCCTTTTGTAGCCTTGAAAATTCCAAGTGATTTATCACCTGGTGGTAATAACTGGAGGCTTCTATGTGTAAGAACGAGTTGGGGTAAATGAAGCCAACCATAACAAGCAGAACCACATGGTTCTTTTCTAGAGGTGTCCGTGTGGCTATCTAGCTAAAAGGGACTCTTGCCAGCTTAACTGTGAGTTTTCATTTCTTTTTGCAGCTCTGATAGAAAGTTTTAGTTTTAACATTGCAAGAAAGGAATTGCTGCTCCCTTCACTCCTTGGTTTTGAAAAGCTGAAAGGGAGTGGGTGACGAGGGAAGAATGTAGGTCGCAGACCTAGATTCATGGTTGTCCGCAGCACTATTGGTATCTACCTCTATAGCAAAGTTTGGTGATAGATAGCTCTTGTTCATCTTCCTTTTAGTATCCAGCCATAGTATAGCTATTTATGATGGTGTCTCTATTCCAAATCCTACAGTCTAACTCCATGTGCTATCTTGTTCTGAAAGATGCAGCCTGAGGGCTGACTCCATGGCATTGCAGAAATATACTGCACAAGAGAAGCAGGTTCCAAGGGCCAACCTGTGCTGTGGTGGTTGAGGCAGCTGGATCCCATATGGCAGACAGCATGGTTCAAGTCCCAGACCCACCAGCTTGAGAAACTACCGTGCATGTGTGTGTTGGTGCCCCAAATCACCAAAGGAGGGAGAGATGGAAGAGAAGGGATTGTGACATGACCGTTCTCCATGGGGGGGATACTTACTCACTTTTTCTCTCTAGATATCTCTCTTTTTCTCCCTGATAAGTGTACTTGCCCTCTGGCAAATTAAAGAAGAAAAGAAAAAGAGAGAGAAGCTAGATCCCTCGGGGCTACATCATTTGAATACCTGACCCAATCAGTTTGAAACTCTGCGCAGGTGCTTGAGAGATGCACTGGAAGGAGGGAGGAAGGGGACTGGAGTATGAGCAGACCCTGTGGAAGGTATCTCTCACTTCTGCCCTGGGATATGTGCATGCATGTACTTTATCATAAATAAGAAAAAGAAGTATGACATACTTTGTCAAATGCCCTGATTAGATCAAAATAGTCATGCAATTTCTACTTGTTTGTATACTTAAATAAATGGAATAATTTGGTCCAAAGTTTGTTCTTATAGAATCCTATTTGTCCTTAGTAATTAAATGAAATCATCTACTCTATAATTACTTTGAGAAAAAACAACATTTTCCAGACCTCAGATCCCAGAGCTCCTGTTTTCTTCTCAAACATCTTCCAGAAACACATTTTGAATGTTGAAGCTCTCTAGTTCTCTTCATTGGTAGGGTGGTATTCTTGTGATGTTTATCCCATTACAGTGATGGGTGATTTGGGAGGAAAATACACATAGAAATGAATATATATGTGTGTGTGTGTGTGTGTGTGTGTGTGTATGTATTGTATGTATATGTATATGTCTTAGAAAAGTCAAAATTAGAAATTTAAATTAATCTGCATGGTATTAATTCTTAGACTTTTGTTTTCCTAATGAACCCTGAGTTCTCATTAATGCAAATCATTTAACAGTTTAATCATTTAATAATTCCTACTCCTTAATTCAACCAGACACTTCTAAAAATAATTTCTTTGGCCTGCACTTTGGAAAACAGCATTGGGGAGTTCTGGAAGTTACAGTTTCAGGTTATAACGAAAACAGATAGGAAATAATACAAACCCTTCCACTTTGTGTGAGAGACTGAATTTAAATTACCCTCCGAGTCGCTTCAACCCAGATTTCCAGTTTGATTGACTTGACATTTGTTTGGGACCTTTAGAATATAAGCTTATGCAATTAAAACGAAAATGAGTTTCTATCCTTGCAAGTTAGAAATATCTCAAAGCATTCTTTCTCTTCTTAAATCATTTTGACTATTAGGATCTGGGCTTCCTCATATGAAAAATGCTATTATGCAACAGCTGTAGTTGTGTTGCCTGAATGCATGCCAATTCTGTTCAGATTGAGCCGCAGGGACTGCTTGTTAGTTCCCTAGCTGCCTGGGAGAGAGGGTAATGTAAAATTAATGTATGAAGAAAAGCCTGTTATCTGACACTGTTTGGGGATGCAGGTGGTCTGGAGTGGTGTACAGAAATTAAACTAACATGCTAATCTTTCTGTGTCTATGGAAAAGTGTTGAGATTTATGGTTCTAACTCCACTGATTTTAATTTTAAATATTGAGAAGGGCATTGTTTTTGCTCCTTCTTTGCCTACCTCCACTTCCTGAATTTAAAGCATGTATGAAAACTGAGATTTTTTTTTTTAGATATTTTAGTTTTTTTGGAAGAATTTTTTTTTTAATTTTATTTTATTTTCATTGCACCAGCAATGGACAGAGTGTGAGAGAGAGAGAGCAAGAAAGCAAACCACCAGGTCTGGGACTTGAACCACAGTCAGCCATGTGGGAATCCAGCACACTTAACCACCATGCCACCTGCTGGCCCCAAGATATTTTAGTTTTTTAAACTTAGGATAGGAAGTAGTGGGACAAAGAGAGACTGTTAATTGAATTTTCACATATGGCTGTAAATATCTAAAAAAATGCTTAATCAAATAGTCTTTTTCTCGGTAAATAGTATGTAAATTAGACCAACACGGAGTGTTTTCAAATAAATTCTAAGCTAGGGGTAATATCATATCCTTCAAAAACCTAGTCCCAATTCTTGATATACCATATGTTCTTTTTTTCCTGATGCTTCCACAATCCCAATTACCACTCTCTGCATTCTCATATCAACCAAAGCAGTTAATTTCAGCATTTACTGTCCTATGGTGTCCAGTAAAGAACACTGTAGAGCCATTTCTCTTGTGGTTATAAAATATCTGCTCAATTTGCCTCATCTCTAGACTGAGAGCCTGTTTTTCTGTTTGTAAACACAGTACTCAACGTGGTATCTGGCATGCAGTAGGTGTTTAGTAAATGTATGTTGGGGCCAGCAGGTAGCATGGAGCTTATCGTGGCTGGACCCTATGTGGCCAACTGTGCAGTTGAGGTTGCACACCCAGCATCTTGAAAATCAATACTGGTTGCATTTGCATGCATGGCTAAAGTCTTCCCTTGCAGGTGGATAGGGGAGGATGGAGCAGAAGGGACTGAGGTGTGGTAATCCCTTTTCTTTCCTTTTTCTTTTTCTTTCTTTTTAAGAGAGATTTTTGCTTAAGACCATGTGTGCTCACCGAAGAGACAGAGACAAAAAGGCAGAAAGCGAGAAAGCACCTCCAGGGGAGATGTCCATGCTGCAATCCCTTCTACTTCATTCTCCTTTCATGTGCCCAACGTGAGTTTCAAGTTACCGGGTCTGGGACTCAAACCATGGTAGACTACATCAAAGTCCAGGGATGTGACCATTATGTCATCTGCTGGTCCCTCTCATTTTCCTTTTTATCTTTCTTTCTCTCTCCCCATGAACACATGTGTCCAATAGCAAATTAAAAAAAAAAAAAAGTCTGTTTATTTATGAGGTTCTACGAGAGAGATTGTCACACTGGAAAGAAGGAAAGACCAAATCATGAGCCAGACATTACATTATACATTTTCATGAACATTATCTCAGTTAATCCTTAAGACATTCATGCACAACACGCATCGTTATCCCTGTTTTATAGATTATCACCCCCACATTGATCTCAGAGCTGGGTAGGAAGAGTCTGGATTTGAACTTGGGTTTAATCATTTGACTCTTGTTTTTTCTACTATACCACAGGATATTCTATAATATAGACACCTTTCTAGGGAAATTTTTTTCTAAACACATTTTTCTTTGAGTTTACCTGAGCAGTTCTTTTTCATATGCCAGACCCTTCCTGCTAGTACAAAAAGAAACCCCACAAAACTTGTCTAAGAGAGTTTCATTCTAACTTCTCTCTAGCAATGTGATCTTGGACAAGTCATTCAAATCTCAGTTTTGTCATGTGTGTTGAGGGTACTGTTCAAACCTATGTGGATCATATGGTATGACACAGGTAAAGCACTTGTTATATGTCACAGACATGTAAGTGTTCAATACATGCTAGCTGCTGGTATTGTTAGTAACGAGGTGACATCTCATTCTTTCATTCAGCAAATGTCTGTTATACTTGATCTTAGTCAAAAGGTCGTGGTGATCAGCAGATATTTTTTGAGTATATAATGTGCTAGCTACTTTTTGGTCATAATAATTCATCAGTTGTCAAAAAAAGACAAAAATGTATGTTGGAGAGTAGCTAGTGCTATTAAATAAAAGAAATAAAGGAGGGTAAGGAGAATCAAATGAGTTGGGGTGGATAAGCTAAGGGTGTTTGAGGTTGCAAGTAACTAGTATTCATTATAGACCTTTTTTTTTTTTTTCCAAAGGTTTTTGTCATAGGGCCTGTGTGCTCACTGGAGAGAGACAGCGAGGGACAAAGAGAAGGAAAAGTGAGAAATCACCCTCTTTGGGGGATGGCCACGCTGCAATCCTTTCTCCTCCTTTCTCTTCCTGGGATTTTGGGGACACATGCATACACCCCCTGCATAAGTTTCAAGCCACTGAGTCTGGGACTCAAACCATAGTCAACTATGTGAGAGTCCAGTGCTGTAACCACCATGTCACCTGCTGGCCTCCGTTATAGGCCTTATTGATCAAATGATACTTGAGTGGTGACCCGAAGGAAGTAAGGAAGTTTTCCCTGTGGCTCTCAGGCCAGTTTTTTCCAGGTATTCAAGCTATGCTCATTGGGCCTTAGCCGCCATTGTGAGACTAGGGAGCCACTGGGGGTTCTTAAGAAGGGGAATGACAGGATTGACTTTGACATTGTGATCAACTCCATCATCTATTAGCTTCTCTTCAGGAGGAGAGACCTGGACGGTGTAACTCCTTTACCTGGTTGCTCTTCTTTCATATTAACTCAACCTTTTACACTTTACAAGTGTGGAGAAGTCAAAGCGTGTTCCACCACCGCAGGGTTGCTGCTCTGCCTACTCTGTGTCATTGATTCATCTTGGCAGTCCCGTGGCTGTAATGGTTGTATTCCTTGGGAAACAAAGGAAATGATTAGATCTTAAGAAGGAAAGAAAGTAGAATCCTGTGGTCGCACAGCTTGTGATCCTCTCTGAACTTGCATTGATCTCTTCCAGGCTTCCCTTACTGAACCGGGAACCTTCCTAAAGGATCCTGGGAGAGACTGGCTTGGCTTAGTGGTTTTTAAATGTTTATATCTCCTTTCAGTGAGAGGGATTCCTTGTATGGGTAGGGGAAGCCCTGAAGTGCAGTAATTTGCCAGTTCATGACCTGTGCTGAACTTTAGTCTTTCAAGATAGCAGCGACAGACACTCTTAGCACATAGGAGTGTAGAACTATTTCTGTGTAGTGTCTCTGGTGAGAATCAACAGCTCTTCAACCTGGCTTTTGACATCGAGGATAGTCTTCCACTGTTTCATTTGTGTCCTGTTATTCTCAACCTAGTGGATTTGAAATTTGTGTTCTTCAGTGCACGCAGGGGAGTAGGGTGATGCTAGGGATTAACAGAGAGGGTGGATTTTGTCGTGGTACATAATTTGGGGGATTCTTGTTTAAGCTTTTTATTTATTTATTTATTTATTTTTAAGTTTACTATGGGGCATGTGTACTCACCAGAGACAGAAAGAGAGAGAGAGAAAGTGAGAAATCTCCCCCACTCCCAGAGGGGATGGCTACACTACAATCCCTTCTCTACCATTCTCCTCTCAGGATGTTGGACATACACCAAAGCACCCAGCATGATTTTTAAGCCTTCGGGTCCAGGACTTGAACTGCAAACTTGGCCATGTGGGATCCAGCCACTTTAACCTCTGTGCCACCTGCTGGTCTATGTTTAACCTTATAGAGGGCCTCACCCTGCCTACTGTGGGTATTTTTCCACTGCCACATTCCCTGGGAGTTGAAGCTTTTGGCTTTCTTTAAGGATTTTTGCAATCTATTGTGATCTAGAGCCCCATAAGGGGCCTCATCTAAACCATCACCTGGTGCCTCCCTCCCAACCCATACCCAGACAAAACTCATCCTCTATCCAGTGCTCTGTGAATATCTGTAGCCTTCACAATGCCCTATCTTTCTTCCATTATGTTAATTATGAGGTAATTTTAGAGATAGGCACCACTTAATTGAGCTAAAGCTTTATAATGGAGAGGTTACTCATTAGCAGGAACTGTAGTTTGTGTTTTTTTAAAAATCTCATTAACCTTTTGTTACCCATTTGATCACAAAGACAAAATCTCTGTGGAGACACTAATAGCTTCTTGGTGTCCTGATGGATAAACTTTTTGCCTTCAGCAATGGAAATGTGAGAAAATTGCAGATGGTGAATTATCTGGCTAGGGGCCAATAGGTTGAGGCCTAACCAAGAAGTGTTGCCAGAGTCCCAGTGAACATCCCAAGGAAGTTCTGACCTCAGAAAGTGGAACACGTGCAGCACCTTAGAAAAATCATTCAGCTGTTCCAGGCCTCAGTTTCCTCATCTCTGAAATGAAGGGATCAACCCCCACAGCCAGTAATAGGGCATTATCATTTTATTCTAACACTTTCATAAATATATCAACCAAACTGCTAAGTCTGAATTCATGTGTTTATTCCTTCCAGCAAAATAAAATTGTATTAAAAATTGAAAACTATTAAATAAATAAATAAAAATCATCGATGCCCATCAACCGTCAATCAGATCCTCTGAGCAGGAGTTACCCAGAGCGAACCATACTAGGTTGGGATAATTCCAGGTCCAAATCAAAGACCTTGAGGTTTTAGTCAGTCTTATGAGGAGCACATTTGGATTCTTTTTTTTTTTTAAAAATATTGCAAACAACTCTCAATCATTACCACCTGTTGTAAACTGACCTGTGCCAATTTGGTTTTACATGACTCCTAGGGGTTTTCCCCAAACCCCTACTACCCCACAGCCTTGCCACCTGGAAAGAACCGGTGCAGGCCTGAGACACGACTCGGCTACCAGCTACCATGTAGATGTGGATTAACAGCCGTGTGTCAGCAAGCAGGCACAGAATATTGCTAGTTCCTGCAAACGGACGCTGTAGCCTTGCTGTCCATTTCCTAGCTCTCGTCTTCCAGTTACTCTGAACACCACTGCATGAAAAGCTTCACTCATAGACATCACAACATTCCGAAAAAGAGTTCTGTTATTCTTACTAGTCGGCATCAGACAGCTGGAAATCTTCCAGCTCTGCTGGGCTTTTGACCATGGGCGGGGGGGGGGGGGGGGGGACGGGGGGGGGGGGGGGGGGTGCTAAGCTTATTAAGGCTACACCCTTGTTCATACGAAGGTAGGGGATCTCTAAAAGATTTCGGCCAATTCTCATAGCTCAACTACCTTTCATTTTACCAGTAAAGACCCATTTCTAATGTTCATGAGCTATTCATTTCACACCCAAGAGTCTACCTTTGACATTCACATTCATTGGCAAAGGGTCTGCTGCTGATTAATATGGATAATGGAAACCTTTGCAGTGCCTCTTTTTGGAGATGGGCTTCATGCTTAGAACTCGAGCTGTCTACCCCTGGAGAGTGCCTTCCTGAATATAATGCCAACTGCACTTGAGTTATGGTTTAACATAATTAACTCACATGTGATATCACATTACCTATATTGAATTATTGCTAAGTTAATTAGGCATTGTAACATTGTCTTTGGAACCCCATCATGGAAACCAGCGTTACTAATGGCACTGTGTAGGAATAGTCTTTTAAAATGGTTTGTCAGGATTCCTTTGGCCCAGTAGTCATGGTGCAGTACGAAAGCAATGGTCCGCAAGGCTGAAAACTATATAGAAGATTGAGAGTTCAGTTTCCACGTGGGCCTGGAGTTCTCTTGTAAGTTCACTGGTGGTAGGGAGAATTCGTGTCCCAGGAGTTGTAGGTGGAGGTCCCCGTTCCCCTTTGAGCTGTCCTCTAGGTCTGCCCTCTGTTCCCAGAGGATGCCCCATTCCTTGCCATGTGGCTTGCGTAGATAGACCGTTTACAACGTGGGGATTGTTTTCTTCTAGACCAGTTCCACTATGTTGCTCTGATTCTCCTCTGCCCTAGCCAGAGAGGGGGGCAAAGACTACTTTTAAAGAGTTCAAGAGATTAGGTTAGGCTCACTGGATTATTCTCCCTTTCTGAAAGTGAATTATGCTATATAATTTAATGTAATGATGAGATAAAAATCTCAATCTTAGAAATATGCAGTGCATATACAAATGGGCTGGTGGGACCAGCAGTTAGCGTAATGGCTATGTTGCTGGACTCCCATGTAGTCAACTGCGGTTCACGTCCCAAGCCCAGTGGCTTAAAACCCACGCCGGGCACGTGTGCGTGCGTGCCCAAGATCCCGAGAGTAGAATGGAGGATCAGAGATTGCAGTGTGGCCATCCCCTCTGGGGGGTGATTTCTCGCTTTCTATCTCTCTGTCTCTCCCCGTCTGTCTGGTGAGCACACACACCCTACAGTAAAAACCTCTAAAAAAAGGGTGGGGGCTGGAAATCTGGTAGGCTTTTTCCTACCAAGCTTTCCTTTGAAATTTTAATCTGAAAGAAAGAGAGGGCTAGAGTCCTACCCAGGGTTAGTACCACAGTGGGAGCTCTTAATCATGAAGGGTGGAAATGACCAGCCTTAAGTTGTGAGTACGTAGATAAGGGGACCTCAAAATGACAAGCCTAGAGTTGACCCTAAAATCCATCACACAATATCAGACCTTGAAACATGGCAAAAACCAAATGAGCCTTAGTTGGAGATGACGCTTGGTTTTCTAGTTACATAACTGGAATTTTGTTGTCCCACAAAGTCAATACTGTGATTAGCAGAAGGGCTCAACAGCCTAGAGAAGGCCAGTTGTTTCAAAAGCACCAAATGGTATCTCTTGTGTGGACATAGCCAGCACCTAAGTCACGCAGTCTTTGACTTGTAAGTGTCATTGAACTGAGGACTTTGGAGAATGTTAGAGTAGTTCTAACGCATTCAGTTACAAATCTGCTACCTTTTTTTTTTTTTTTAAAGCGCTTCTTAAAAATGATTGTATCAGGACCAACAGATGGCATAATGGTTATGTTGCTGGAGGCTCACATAGTCAACTGCAGTTCAAGGCCTGGACCCAGCAGCTTAAAATTCATGCCGGACACATGTGCGTACAGGCCCAGAATCTTGAGAGGAGAAAGTAGTGCCCTCCAGGGGGGTGATTTCTTCTGTCCTTCTGGCAAGCACATGTACTCTATAGCAAAAATCTCTCTTTCTTAAGAAAAAAACAAGGATAGTATCTTTCAGTTATACAGAGCACCTGACAATTTGCAAAGTGCTTTCACAGAAGTCATTTTCAATTTTATTTTTAATTGAGATACAACATAAAGTATGCAAGTCTTAAATGTACATTTTGATGAATTTTAAAATATGAATGGGTGCCCTTCCCTCAACTTATGATGGTGTTAGGTCCCAGTAGACCCACTGTAAACTGCAATTATCTTAAGTAAAAAATACATTTAATACACCTAACCTACCAGACATCGTAGCTTAGCCTAGCCTACCTTAAACCTTCTTGAACACTTTCATTAGCCTACAATTGGACAAAATCATTTGGCAACATGGTGCAAGAGAGTATCAGTGTTTTGCCCTCATGATTGCAGGGTCACCCGGGAGCTACACTGGTGGCCACTGCTTAGTATCACAAAACCTCATACTGCACGTTGTTAGACTGTGAAAATATCAACATTCAGAATGGCAAAGTATGGTTTCTACCAAATGCGTATTGTTTTCCTACCATTCAATGTCAGAAAAATCGTAAGTCAAACCATTGTATTGGGTCATCAGAAAAGTCATGAAGCAACAGCCAAGTTGTACCATCGTTAATTTGAAGACCATCTGTACATCCTTTGTTGCCCACTGCCTACATCAAGATAATGTTGAAGCACTTTGAACCCATTCCCAGTTAATCCCTCCTCTTAGAGGTAACCACTATTCAGAAAAGGGAGACAAACCGAAAGGAGATCTTGTGAAGTGTAATCTGTTCTCCCAGGAGATCCCAGATTTCCAGTTCCTACTTGGGTGCTCTTACTTCCAGAAGGTAATATACCTTGGAACAGAGGCCTTCCTAGTAGACAGTGTTTTACAGGCTGCACTAAGGAGCAATATGAATTCCTATACAAGACTCCAAAGTACCTCTTAATGCTTTTCTCTTCCAAGTCTTGTCCCCATCTCAAGCAAGCAACTCAAACACACTGAGAACATACTGAGTACCACCATCACATGTAAGTTACTTATATTAGAGATTTGGATGCAGGTGGGGAAAGCACCTCTTTACTCCTGTATTTTTCAGGATAGCTGATGGTATTCTACAGAAGGTCCATGATTTACAATGTTTCAATTTATGAGACTTCAGTTTTACAACGGGTAAAAGAAGCAGTACACACTTAGTAGAAACTGTACTTAAGTACCCACACAATCATTCTGTTTTTCATTTTCAGTGCAGTAATCAATAAGTTACATGAGATATTTCAACACTTAATTATAAAATAGGTTTTGTGTTAGCTGGTTTTGTTTAACTATAGGCTAATGTAAGTATTGAGCATGTTTAAGGTAGGCTAGGCTAAGCTATGATGTTCAGTGGGTTAGGTATATTAAATGCATTTTTGATTTATGATATTCTCAATTTATAATGGATTATCAGGATGTAGCTCCACTGTAAGGCAAAGCATCCACATATAAGGAATAAAGTATTTTATACTCACAAACACACCTCTCTTCAAAAGTAGTAAATGAGGGACCAGCAGTTAGCATAATGGCTATGTCGCTGGACTCCTATGTAGTCAACCTCGGTTCGAGTCCCGGACCTGGTGTCTTAAACTCATGCCGGGTGCGTGTGTGCGCGCATGCCCTTGATCCCAAGAGGAGAATGGAGGAGAAGGGATTGCAGCGTGGCCATCCCCCTGGGGGGGGGGGCTTTCTCACTTTTTATCTCTCTCTGTCTGGCAAACGCACCCTATAGCAAAAACCTCTCAAAAAAAAAAAGTAGTAAGTGAAAAGTTTTATGTTACCCTCTTATCTCTCTTTTTCTTGTGAAAAGCACTGGTGAACCCCAAGAGACAGCTGCGCTTCTCTTGTCCCTCTTTGATACAGAAATGATGTGTGTTTGCTTTGCTGCCTGGAAAGACTGGTTAAAACAACAAAATTCAGGACTGAGCAAAATCCAAGCTGTTTTTAAAA
The DNA here is from genome assembly GCF_000334495.1 of Tupaia belangeri chinensis. Taxonomy (NCBI): domain Eukaryota; kingdom Metazoa; phylum Chordata; class Mammalia; order Scandentia; family Tupaiidae; genus Tupaia; species Tupaia belangeri. Next base: position 4,012,400 of record NW_006159690.1, read on the forward strand.
ATACATTTATCAATTTTACTATTTTGGAGCAACTTTACTAATTTACATACTATGTGAAGTATATAGTTCAATGGATTTTAATGTATTCACAGATATGGGCAATTGTCATGCCAGTCAATTTTAGGGATATTCCATCACCTCAAAACTAAACACTGAATCATTCAACTATCACCTTTTATCCTCATGGTCTCCCCTTCCTGCAGCCCTAAGCAATCAACAATCTGCTTTCTATCTCTATAGCTTTCCCAATTCTGAAAATTTCATATGAATAGGATCGGGTACTATATGGCCTTTGTGCCTGGAATGTTTAACATTGGCTTAATATTTCTATGATTTACTCATATTGTAGTGTATTTTCCTACTCGATTCCTTTTAATGATTACAGAATATTCCTTTGCTAGGCATACTGCATGCTGTTTATCCATTCTTCAGTCAATTCACATGTGAATTGTGTCTACCTTTGATTATTATGAATAATGTTATTATGTTTGGGTAAACATTTTTGTGTAGACTTATATTTTCATTTCTTTTGCGAATACATCCACAAGTGGAATTGTTGGCTCATGTGCTGTTTAATCATTTGAGGGAATATCAGACTGCTTTTCACAGTAGGCAGACCACTTACATTCCCACCAGCAGCGAGAGAGGGTCCTGATTTTTGTTATTTCTTTTTTTCTTTTTCTAGTTGACATAGGATGCTTGCACTCACTGGAGAGAAACAGAAGGAAAGTGAGAAAACACCCTTTTGGGGGCATGGTCATATCACAGTCTCCTCCCCTCTAGTCACCACTTGGGATTTTGGGTGTGCCCACTATGATTTTTCAGCCTACAGGATCTGGGACTGGAACTGAGCAGTCGATCATGTGGGATCCAGCCACCTCAATCATCACACCGTCAAGTGGCCCAGGTTCTTATACATCCTCATCAATACTTGTTATTTTCTGACTTATAGGCATTTTAGTGGTTGTGAAGTAGTATCACGTTGTGGTTTTGATGTGCATTTTTCTGATGACTAATGATGTTGAGCATCTTTCCATGTGCTATGGACCTTTGTGAGTCTTCCCTGGAAAAACGCCTATTCACATCATCTGCTTATTTTTAGATCATTTATCATTTATTATTTTATTCATTTTATATTCTGGACACAAGTGCCTTGTCGGATAGATGGTTTATAAATATTTTCTCCCATTCTTTGGGTTGTCTTTACCCTTTCTTGATGGTGACCTTTGAAGTACAGAAGTTTTTAATTTTGATAAAGTCTAATTTATTTTGTTATTGTTATAGTTTATGTTGTTTGTCTTATCTAAGAATCCTTTACCAAATCCAAGGTTATGAAAATTTGTCTCTATGCTTTCTTCTGAGAGTTTTTATAGTTTTAGCTCTTACATTTAGATTTTTGATCTGTTGTATCTTCGGAAAAGTCATGGTGAAATTTTCTTTGTTTTTTCTGTGTAAAAATGCATCATGACTTTTCTGATGACCCAATATTTTGAGTTAGTTTTTATATGTAAGGTAAGGATCCAGCTATATTCTATTGCATGTGAATGTCCAATTGTCCTCATACCGTTTCTTGAGAAGACTCTTTTTTTCCCTCCATTGAATGGTCTTGGCACTTTTTTCCAAAATGTATCTTCGGAAAAGTCATGGTGAAATTTTCTTTGTTTTTTCTGTGTAAAAATGCATCATGACTTTTCTGATGACCCAATATTTTGAGTTAGTTTTTATATGTAAGGTAAGGATCCAGCTATAGTCTATTGCATGTGAATGTCCAATTGTCCTCAAACCGTTTCTTGAAAAGACTTTTTTTTTCCTCCATTGAATGGTCTTGGCACTTCTTTCCAAAATGAGTTGGCACATATTCTTAAAGTTCTGTTATACAAGCTGTTATCATCAGAAGATGATTGAAGGATACAGAAGAATTCACTGTAATGTTTTTGCAAATTTAAGTCTGAAACTTTTTCAAAAGAAAACATTTTTTAAGATGTTATTGGGCATAGGCAAAATTCAACAGATTGGGTTCATTGAACTGTTTTCTTCGAATTCTGAAAATATCAGTGAAGAAAATGGCTTCCTGTATTTGTTTCTGGTGTGGCCCCCCTTCCAGGTGAAAGAGCATTGCTTCTTGACTGCAAGGGAAAAGAGGACCCTTGGTAAAGTTTGGAAGGATTTAAGTCCAAGGAACTAAACTATACTATGTCACAAGTGCCTGCGGGATTTTAAAACTAAAAAATAAGTAGCCATGAAGCTCTGCTTTCTATTCCTGTTCTCACCCTTCCCAGCAGAGCAACTGTAAAGGTTAGCAGTTGAATTTGTTAGCATCTGCATGGTTATTTAACGATATCCTGGAATTATTATTAATGCGATAATGGTACATGGTTATGTTTCATAAAAAGTCTATTTTTTTAGTGCTTTATATAAACTAGTTGTGAGTGACATTATATGATATCTTTAATTTTTTCAGAAATTATCTGGGTTGGGGGAAATAGGCATATATATTAATGAATATGATTGACTATGAGTTGGTATCTATTGAAGCTAGGTAATGGATACATGGAAGTGTGTGTTACAGTATTTTGTCTTCTTTTATAGATTTTTCCATAATTAAAATAAAGGTGTGTGTGTGTGTGTGTGTGTGTGTGTTTTGTGTCTTGTTTTTGTTTTTGAGGTGGGGAAGCTTGTCTTTCAGATAGTAGTTGAGGTGTTCCCACACAATAGAAGTAAGGTTTTTAGTTTGGATGCCCCTTTCCTACAAAGCTCTATAGGAACACTGGGGACCAGTACCTGAGAGGAGGACCGATCTTAGGCCCCCTAGAGACTTACTAGAATGAATCTGTTGATTGCAGTGCCTTTTCTTGCTCTGTAGGTTACAGATGCTAATCCGTAATGCCCTTTGTTTCATAATTATGGAAGTTTATTTTTCTGAAACTTTTTATACCCATAATTCTGTAAATCTTTGCATGTTTTAAGATGTAAGTTTATATATAAACACAAATTTACTATATATATGTATACATATATATGTGTGTGTATACACACACGCACACACACACATACATTGATCAATAAATTTGATAACTGTCAATAGTAAAAGCCTGTGGAAAATTTGTTCCTTGGGATTGAACTGTAGTCTTTTCTATTCATCAGGCTGTGTTTAGAAGACTTTCACATTCTTTTCATGCTGTCTTTCAAATAGCCAGGACCCTCCATAAATGGAGTATATAATCTTTATCCAAGAACAAGAGTCTTGGATAGAATTGTTACAGCTCTGTATTCATATGACTAAAGCTTTCAGAATAATATTGAATTGAATCTGTACAAAAAAAAAGACACCATCTGGAAATTGTTCTATGCTTTATTCTTGGTTTTGCTAGTATAATGAAACATGAGCACTCCAACTTCTCATAATTGTTCAACTTTGTGATGTAAATGGTGCCAGGCTCTGAAAAGGCTTGTAAAGGTTTTGCTGACTGTTTTGGTTTTGTTTTTACATGCTTTCAGTGAAACTCTCTGTGCTACTTTAGCTGGAAGGAGGAGCAGCTTTGAGCAGCTCTAGATACTGTCTTGAATGATGATAAGCAAGGATCTGAATGAATGTTGATCACTGTGTGGATAATTTGTATTCAGGAAGATTTTCCTGAAGCGAGTCCATTTGTACAGGTTTGTAATATCAGGCTCTATGTCTTGTTTTGTGCAACATGGTTCGGGGTCAGACAACACCATACCTTGACCTGTGTGGCGTTACCCAAATTATGGTCCATCTTGCACCTCCATTTTCCTAGATTTTCGGAGGATGATAGGACAAATATCAAGTCTAGCACTCAACTGTGTTAAAAGTACTTTCAAATATACTATTTTTTCATATCTACCTGAATTTGTGAGGATGATGATAGGTTGTAAGTTCATTACCAAAATCCTAAGAGGAAGTCAAGAAAAAAGATATTTCCAGAGATGCCTTTTTTGTAAAAATAACTGATGGGCAGAATTAGGCATAGCCATTATGCCAACTGCTGGTCCCTTTAATAGTGCTTTTAAACTATAAAAATAATTCAAGAAACACCAATGATGATGATAACCTTACTTATTGTCTTTAGATTCTCGGTCCTTTGCTTGCTGTTTTCCATGTATTATTTTTCTCCATCCTTTCATTCAGTAATCCTATAAGCAAGAGATTTTATTCCCATTTTTCAGATGAGGAAACTGAGTGACAGTGGCCAAGGAATCTAGCAACAAGATTGTTGTGGAAGTGAATATAGATCCAGGAGTTGAAATGAATGTGACTGAAGAGCCTGAATACCTTCTTTGTATGTCAATACCTATGGCACCCGTAATACCACCAGTCCTGGACAGGCTCGGGGACTGCCTTCTCATTTATTTCTCCTTGCTGATAATATATACTATCATATTAAAATATCATAATATTATTATGTATTCAGTAATCCTAGAAGCAAGAGACTTTATTCCCATTTTTCAGATGAGGAAACTGAGTGACAGTGGCCAAAGAATCTAGCAACAAGATTGCTGTGGAAGTGAATATAGATCCAGGAGCTGAAATGAATGTGACCGAAGAGCCTGAATACCTTCTTTGTATGTCAATACCTATGGCACCCGTAATACCACCAGTCCTGGACAGGCTCGGGGACTGCCTTCTCATTTATTTCTCCTTGCTGATAATATATACTATCATATTAAAATATCATAATATTATTATGTTTTCTGGTTTGTAATTCTTCTGAAACTCCCATAAATTTATGCAAGAAAAGTTTGGTATTAGGTTTCCTGCCAAGAATGTCATTGAGAAATCAGTACTCAAAATCAAACATAAAGGGGATAAAAATATGATTCTCCAAGGGTTTAAAATGACAAATAACAAAGAATTTCTCAGTGATTAATACCTAATCAAAGAATGTCAACTTGGTATTTTTCCAAGATTCAAAAATGAACCTATTAGATATTCTTTTCCTCCCCTGTAAGATGAGTCAGTCATATTAGATGCCCTGAAAAATCTTATCCAGTTTTTTTTAAAGAAGTAGTCTTTTTAAATTATTTATTTTATTTATTTATTTTAATTTGATCAGAGAACAGAGAGAGAGAGAGAAAGTGAGAAAGAAAGCCTCCAGGTTCAGGACTCCATGGTCAGCCATGTGGGAGTGTCCAGCACCTTAACCACCACACCACCTGCTGGTCCCAAAAATCTTGTCCAGTTTTGATGAAGCAGTTCACTTAACTCTTTATCCTGGACTTGAATTACTGATGATCAAATCCAGTAGCCTAAAGTGCTTCAATCTTGAAACTTCCTGCTATTCTTCAGTTTCAGATATAGGTCAGACATTGAGAGATGGCTGTCATTTCAGTATTTTCCTAAATATAAAGGTTATGTCCACCTAATTGATCCCACCTGTGTGGTATGCCTTAAGCGGTTACATTTTTTTCCTGGACAGTCTGGATTTTCATTAGTTAATGGTAACATTGGATTCTTCAGTCTGCCTGTGAGACTACATGGAGAGAGCTGTAGGAGCAGTCTTCAAAAA
>NW_006159690.1:4018082-4019565 GCF_000334495.1 Tupaia belangeri chinensis
TTTTTTTTTTTTTTTGAGAGCTTTTTGCTATAGGGCACGTGTGCTTGCCAGAAAGACAGAAAGAGACAGAGAGAAAGAAAGCAAGAAATTACCCCCTGGGGGATGGCCACGCTGCAATCTCTTCTCCATTCTCCTCTTGGGCACACATGCACATGCGCCCAACATGAGTTTAAGCCATCGGGGTCCGGGACTCAAACTGCAGTCAACTACATGGGAGTCCAGTGGCATAGCCATTATGCCAACTGCTGGTCCCTTTAATAGTGCTTTTAAACTATAAAAATAATTCAAGAAACACCAATGATGATGATAACCTTACTTATTGTCTTTAGATTCTCGGTCCTTTGCTTGCTGTTTTCCATGTATTATTTTTCTCCATCCTTTCATTCAGTAATCCTATAAGCAAGAGATTTTATTCCCATTTTTCAGATGAGGAAACTGAGTGACAGTGGCCAAGGAATCTAGCAACAAGATTGTTGTGGAAGTGAATATAGATCCAGGAGTTGAAATGAATGTGACTGAAGAGCCTGAATACCTTCTTTGTATGTCAATACCTATGGCACCCGTAATACCACCAGTCCTGGACAGGCTCGGGGACTGCCTTCTCATTTATTTCTCCTTGCTGATAATATATACTATCATATTAAAATATCATAATATTATTATGTTTTCTGGTTTGTAATTCTTCTGAAACTCCCATAAATTTATGCAAGAAAAGTTTGGTATTAGGTTTCCTGCCAAGAATGTCATTGAGAAATCAGTACTCAAAATCAAACATAAAGGGGATAAAAATATGATTCTCCAAGGGTTTAAAATGACAAATAACAAAGAATTTCTCAGTGATTAATACCTAATCAAAGAATGTCAACTTGGTATTTTTCCAAGATTCAAAAATGAACCTATTAGATATTCTTTTCCTCCCCTGTAAGATGAGTCAGTCATATTAGATGCCCTGAAAAATCTTATCCAGTTTTTTTTAAAGAAGTAGTCTTTTTAAATTATTTATTTTATTTATTTATTTTAATTTGATCAGAGAACAGAGAGAGAGAGAGAAAGTGAGAAAGAAAGCCTCCAGGTTCAGGACTCCATGGTCAGCCATGTGGGAGTGTCCAGCACCTTAACCACCACACCACCTGCTGGTCCCAAAAATCTTGTCCAGTTTTGATGAAGCAGTTCACTTAACTCTTTATCCTGGACTTGAATTACTGATGATCAAATCCAGTAGCCTAAAGTGCTTCAATCTTGAAACTTCCTGCTATTCTTCAGTTTCAGATATAGGTCAGACATTGAGAGATGGCTGTCATTTCAGTATTTTCCTAAATATAAAGGTTATGTCCACCTAATTGATCCCACCTGTGTGGTATGCCTTAAGCGGTTACATTTTTTTCCTGGACAGTCTGGATTTTCATTAGTTAATGGTAACATTGGATTCTTCAGTCTGCCTGTGAGACTACATGGAGAGAGCTGTAGGAGCAGTCTTCAAAAA
>NW_006159690.1:4020148-4022253 GCF_000334495.1 Tupaia belangeri chinensis
AAAGAAGTAGTCTTTTTAAATTATTTATTTTATTTATTTATTTTAATTTGATCAGAGAACAGAGAGAGAGAGAGAAAGTGAGAAAGAAAGCCTCCAGGTTCAGGACTCCATGGTCAGCCATGTGGGAGTGTCCAGCACCTTAACCACCACACCACCTGCTGGTCCCAAAAATCTTGTCCAGTTTTGATGAAGCAGTTCACTTAACTCTTTATCCTGGACTTGAATTACTGATGATCAAATCCAGTAGCCTAAAGTGCTTCAATCTTGAAACTTCCTGCTATTCTTCAGTTTCAGATATAGGTCAGACATTGAGAGATGGCTGTCATTTCAGTATTTTCCTAAATATAAAGGTTATGTCCACCTAATTGATCCCACCTGTGTGGTATGCCTTAAGCGGTTACATTTTTTTCCTGGACAGTCTGGATTTTCATTAGTTAATGGTAACATTGGATTCTTCAGTCTGCCTGTGAGACTACATGGAGAGAGCTGTAGGAGCAGTCTTCAAAAATTCTTCGTAAATGCATATTTTGAAAAAAAAAATACTACGCATGGATTTCAAAAATAAATGTTTGTACCAAAATCAACTTGTATGTCATTAACCATTTTCCCATGAACTTCTTGAGGTCCCCTTGTATGCAAAGGGAAGAAAGGAGAAAGGAGAACCCTTCTAGGCAAATCACTAACCATTGCTAATTTTATGGTTCTCCTAGAAAACCATAGGCAACAATTAATACACTAGCTTTGCAATTTTCATGTAGTTATGGAATTCTGGGGAATAGAAATGATTTTACTTTAGATATATTCTTACTTTATAAATTATGATTGCTTTTTCAGAAAAGAGCCTCTCTCATTAAGACCATATCCTAGTCAATGATTATAATGGGTAGTTTGTATAAAAAGTAAAATTTGTGAGGGCTATCAGGTGGCACAATGGTTAAGGGGTTGGACTCCCACATGTTTGATATAGTTCAAGTCCCAGACCCAATGGCTTGAAACTCACACCAGGCACATGTGCAGGTGTGCCCAAAATCCTGAGAGGAGAATGGAAGAGAAAGGATTGTGGCGTGGGTACCCACCTGTGGGGAGTGATTTATCACTTTCTGTCTCTCTGTCTCTTTTTGTTTGTCTCTGATGAGTGTACATGCCCTATAGCAAAACTATCTCCCAAAAAATTTGTTAAAATAAAAAATTTTAAATTTTTCTGTGAGAGAGAGAAAGGCAGAGAGACAGGCACTCCCAACGGAGTCTTCACACCATGATCTACCCTGAGTCTCAGCCAGTCCAGATTACTGGCACACAGGCCTGGAGTGCTCAGAGAAGGCCTGGGGCACAGACTCGGGACCTCTCCCCTTGGGTCCAGTTGTGTTTGCACTGTGCCACCACCCAGCCCCCAAATTATTAGTGCTTTCAAATGGACACATGATCCAGGAACTGGAAAGAATTGAGTCTGCGTTCAGTGCTACTATTTGGGCCAAAAAGAAACTTGCTCCAGCATTGCTTTATTAAATCAATGAACTGTGTAACTTTCTGAGCCTGAGGGTCAGAAGATAGGAATTTGAGTTTGAGCCCAACTACTTTGGATGAGCCACAACCTCTCAGAACCCAAGTGTGTTGACTGGTAAGATGGGCATAATTGCAGTGGTGTGGACCCCCCACAGATCAGTTGGATAGGTGTCAAATGAGACCCTGTGAACAGTCCAGTCCTCTTGTTTTTAAGGCTTCCTATGTGGCTTTGTGTTTCTGAGCCATACTGAAGGTGTGTCCAGGATTTTAGCTTATGGGTGGTCTTTCCTGTCTGCAACCTTTTCTTTTTCATTCATCCTCCAGTGGTGAAAAACTAAGAAATGATTCATGTCCACCAATGGGGTCATTAACTGCAAGTGCCTTTTTTTTTTTTTTTTTTTTTAAGTGATTTAAGAAAGAGACAAACAAAAATAGTTAAGAAAATAACAACGCTATTCCCGGAAGAAAACAAAGTTCCAGCCTACTATGACTTCTTTTAGAATCTGAAAAGTTCTGAGAGGGCTGATCGCTCTGTAACAAGGTTTCTTTACGGCTCTGAAGTTTAGAGAGACTGAGGGGTGAGGGGAGGGGGTTAGGGAAAG
>NW_006159690.1:4022292-4023711 GCF_000334495.1 Tupaia belangeri chinensis
TTCCTGCTAATGTGCAAAAAGCTCTCCGGATTTATTTATTTTTTCCATGTAAGTCAGAAACTTCTTCTCTTCCTTATAGGCGCCTGGAGCCCTGCTGTATGAGAGCCCCAGCCCTGGCTGAGGCCATTTCTTCCATCTTCCCCTCCTTTCCTCCTTCCCACCGACCTCCAGCGTAGGCTTACATCACAGTGTGGTAGAATATAGGCTTCAATTTATTGCTGTGATTTTTTCTGAAAGACCATCTATTCCTCCAGGGAAAGGGCAAGCATGTAACCATTTAGCCAGAGGGTCATGAATTGGATTAATTAGTGGAACTTTTGTAGGCACTTAGTATACCTTTGGTCTGTAGCAAGTAATTTGGAATCAGTAGATCCTGCCTGGTTTCTCCTGATGGGTAAAAAGGAAGAACAACATAAGAATTAAAGGCAGCTTTATTTTTTAAGGACATTTTTGGCAAAATTGTTCAGAAAAATAACCCGATTCCCGGAACCAGCAGTTAGCGTAATGGTTATGTCGCTGAACTCCCACATAGTCGACCGCGGTTCGCGTCCCGGACCTGGTGGCTTAAAACTCACGTCGTGTGTGTGTGCGTGTGTGCCCAAGCTCCTGAGTGGAGAAGGGATTGCAGCGTGACCATCCTCCCTGGGGGGTGATTTCTTGCTTTCTGTCTCTATGTCTCTCTCTGTCTATCTGGCGAGCGCACACACCCTAGAGCGAAAATCCAAAAAAAAAAAAGAAAAATAACCCGATTCTTATTAAATAACACAAAACAGGAGAGTGTCGAACCGTAGAGTAGGGTGGAGAGAGGTGTAGAGCTCTTAATTTTGCAGGCATAGGCTGTGGTTCCTCTGTTGACCTTCCTACCCCTACAGAAGTTGTTAGAGATCATAAAGAAATTGCAGTCATGGGGCCGGCAAGTGGCATGGTGAGTAAGGCACTGGATTCCCACATGATCGACCATGGTTTGAGTCCCAGACCTGGAGGCTTGATGACAGCCACTGGTGCATGGGTGCCCAAAATCCCAGGAGGAGAATGGAGGAGAGATTTCAGCGTGACCAGCCCCACAGGGGGTGATTTCTCACTTTCCCTCTACCTCTCTTTGTCTCTCTCTGGCAAGCAGCCATCCCCTATGGCAAAAAAAAAAAAAATAAAGAAAGAAAGAAAGAAAGAAAGAAGGAAAAATTGCAGTTATTGGGTGCATCTGGTAGGTATCTAGACCTCACTCCTTGCTGACATTTCTAAAATGCACTGTTCACAATTGTTTTACTGAGACATTGTGAAGATACAAGGTTCTTGATGTGATCTATTACAGCAAATCTGTGTGTCAGGATCTTTCCCATTTAGGTGAGAGAGTAGGCCTTTCTTCTGGAAATCTCAGGATCGCGTGTTCTATGCGGTAACATTGGGAACACTCCTTCA
>NW_006159690.1:4023725-4025934 GCF_000334495.1 Tupaia belangeri chinensis
ACTCTTTCACACAGTCCTATTGGGAAATCATTCTGTGCAATGCTAGTTGCTGAGATTTGAGTGTCTGGAGGAAATGAATTTTGACCCGAGGCAAGCTGATGTCTCACAGATTCTCTGCATCTTGAAGAATTTCCATTCTTCCGGTTGTTCATTGCTTCTTCTGTTCTCTTTACTATCATGGTTTCAAACTAATTTTCTTTCTCTCTGTTTCAAAGTAGATTTGAGCTCTCTCGTCTAATGTTAGGCTGCATCTATAAACCTAAAAAAGATTATATGTCCATTTTTGGTAGCAGGGGTCATAGCACTTGCTAACCCCTGTCGATACTGGGACCTCAGACTACTTGCTCCATACAAAAATCAAAATGGATTTTCTGAATTCCCTGCTTAATTAGGGTCCCACAGTGTGCTGTGTTTCTCAGTTGTCATTTTGTACTGCTAATTGGCCCAGCGCTGTGTATTCCCACTGTCTCCATTGTTGCCGGTGCTGACTGCTCACATCCGTTCTGTATGTTAATGTATGTTACATGATGCAGGATGAATTCTGGAAAGGAGAGGGAGCTGAGTTTCTGAAAGATTACCTCCATTTATCATGTGAGCAGCATTACTTTAGAATACTACAATACTTAATAAGCCTGATATTGGAAATAAAATATTTTACTATTTAATTACTGCTCTAATTATATAGATCGATAGTATTATCTCAACATCCTAATGTGAGTTGAGTTTGAAGACCTTTTTTTTTTTTCCTTCTTTCCTGTTTCTGAAGGGAGGACCAGCTAATTTACTGCAAATGAAATAAGTATTTTGGAGGAATAGGTTGACATTTAGCATTCTGGTTTGAAAACCCTCTGACTGTTAAATATTTAATGCGCTGCAAAGCATCCTTAAAAATTAAATATGAATGAGTTTTAGAAAACCTTGCAGTGGTATAAAAAATTGAGATTTTTCCCTCTCCACCCCCATTTCAACTATGAGTATCTGCCTAGGGAATCTTAATTATTTTTAATGAAGATGACACTATACAATGTGATCAGCATGGGGATGTCCTAAATAATGAACTTAATATAAATAGGATCCTTCTGAATAATATCACTGCAGAGATCAACTTTGAATAAATTATTAGTTTTGACTCTGGAGATTAATCACTCTACCCACTTTTTATTTATTTATTTATTTATTTATTGCCCAAATTTAAGAGTAAAATCGAATGACCAGAGAAACCTTCTTTGTTGGAAAGAAATTTTCCTAGTTTTTTTTTTCTTTCTCCTAAAACTAGTGCTTTAATTTTATAGACTTAAGGGGTTTAGAGTATTATCAACATTTTTGTGGAATTTCTGAAAAGAAGCATTAGTATTATTATTCGAGAATAATTTTGTTAATGTTGATATTGGTGATTACATTTTTTCTTTTGCTTAAAAATAAAAAATCCCAACCAGTTAGGTGGCATGGGGGTTTAAGATGGCTAGATCCCACATGGCTGGCAACAGTTTGAGTCCTGGACCCAGCAGTTTGAAAAACGTGCTAGATTTGGATGCACCAAATCCCAAGAATGGAGAAGGATTGCAGTGTGGCCATCCCCCCAGGGGATGCTCTTTCCCTCTCTGCCTGACCTCTCCTGAGAGGGCATGCTCCCTATAGCAAATTTTTAAAAATCCAAGAAGCTGACTATATTCCTCTAATTTAATGGCATTAGGATTAAATGGGGGATTTGGATTTGTTTTACAATTGTGATATCTAACAGTTTTTAAAACATGAGACCAGTATTTTCCTATCATACTTCTCTGCTTTTTGTTGGATTATATTTTATTATGATTGCAAAGTACCTTAAGTATTGTTATGAATTGGGAAAATGGGATTTGAATTCACGAGCCTGTAGTCTAATAATTTTAACTTTTTCTGCCTTTACAGTGATGGTAGAGGACATTGCTTCTCTCTCTTTCCTGCTTCTTTCCTTTTGACCAGGTAAAACGAACACACGCAAAACAGAACCTATCACTGCTGGCCCTGTAATCATCCAACTTTCAAACTTTTCTGGCATTTTTAATGCATTTCTTGATACTCGTCAACCAATCTGCAACTGAGGGATCAAAAATGTCCCTTTGTGGGAACCAGCAATTAGTGTAATGGCTATGTCGCTGTTCTCCCACGTAGTCGACCACGGTTCGCGTCCCGGACCCGGTGGCTTAAAACTCACGCTGGGCAAGTGTGC
>NW_006159690.1:4028982-4051363 GCF_000334495.1 Tupaia belangeri chinensis
ACTCTTTCACACAGTCCTATTGGGAAATCATTCTGTGCAATGCTAGTTGCTGAGATTTGAGTGTCTGGAGGAAATGAATTTTGACCCGAGGCAAGCTGATGTCTCACAGATTCTCTGCATCTTGAAGAATTTCCATTCTTCCGGTTGTTCATTGCTTCTTCTGTTCTCTTTACTATCATGGTTTCAAACTAATTTTCTTTCTCTCTGTTTCAAAGTAGATTTGAGCTCTCTCGTCTAATGTTAGGCTGCATCTATAAACCTAAAAAAGATTATATGTCCATTTTTGGTAGCAGGGGTCATAGCACTTGCTAACCCCTGTCGATACTGGGACCTCAGACTACTTGCTCCATACAAAAATCAAAATGGATTTTCTGAATTCCCTGCTTAATTAGGGTCCCACAGTGTGCTGTGTTTCTCAGTTGTCATTTTGTACTGCTAATTGGCCCAGCGCTGTGTATTCCCACTGTCTCCATTGTTGCCGGTGCTGACTGCTCACATCCGTTCTGTATGTTAATGTATGTTACATGATGCAGGATGAATTCTGGAAAGGAGAGGGAGCTGAGTTTCTGAAAGATTACCTCCATTTATCATGTGAGCAGCATTACTTTAGAATACTACAATACTTAATAAGCCTGATATTGGAAATAAAATATTTTACTATTTAATTACTGCTCTAATTATATAGATCGATAGTATTATCTCAACATCCTAATGTGAGTTGAGTTTGAAGACCTTTTTTTTTTTTCCTTCTTTCCTGTTTCTGAAGGGAGGACCAGCTAATTTACTGCAAATGAAATAAGTATTTTGGAGGAATAGGTTGACATTTAGCATTCTGGTTTGAAAACCCTCTGACTGTTAAATATTTAATGCGCTGCAAAGCATCCTTAAAAATTAAATATGAATGAGTTTTAGAAAACCTTGCAGTGGTATAAAAAATTGAGATTTTTCCCTCTCCACCCCCATTTCAACTATGAGTATCTGCCTAGGGAATCTTAATTATTTTTAATGAAGATGACACTATACAATGTGATCAGCATGGGGATGTCCTAAATAATGAACTTAATATAAATAGGATCCTTCTGAATAATATCACTGCAGAGATCAACTTTGAATAAATTATTAGTTTTGACTCTGGAGATTAATCACTCTACCCACTTTTTATTTATTTATTTATTTATTTATTGCCCAAATTTAAGAGCCCTCTTTCACCTCTCCTGAGAGGGCATGCTCCCTATAGCAAATTTTTAAAAATCCAAGAAGCTGACTATATTCCTCTAATTTAATGGCATTAGGATTAAATGGGGGATTTGGATTTGTTTTACAATTGTGATATCTAACAGTTTTTAAAACATGAGACCAGTATTTTCCTATCATACTTCTCTGCTTTTTGTTGGATTATATTTTATTATGATTGCAAAGTACCTTAAGTATTGTTATGAATTGGGAAAATGGGATTTGAATTCACGAGCCTGTAGTCTAATAATTTTAACTTTTTCTGCCTTTACAGTGATGGTAGAGGACATTGCTTCTCTCTCTTTCCTGCTTCTTTCCTTTTGACCAGGTAAAACGAACACACGCAAAACAGAACCTATCACTGCTGGCCCTGTAATCATCCAACTTTCAAACTTTTCTGGCATTTTTAATGCATTTCTTGATACTCGTCAACCAATCTGCAACTGAGGGATCAAAAATGTCCCTTTGTGGGAACCAGCAGTTAGTGTAATGGCTATGTCGCTGTTCTCCCACGTAGTCTACCACGGTTCGTGTCCCGAACCTGGTGGCTTAAAACTCACGCCGGGCAAGTGTACGTGCGTGCTCAAGATCCCGAGGGGAGAATGGAGGAGAAGGGATTGCGGCGTGACCATCACCCCTGGGGGGTGATTTCTTGCTTTCTGTCTCTATGTCTCTCTCTGTCTGTCTGGCGAGCACACGTGCCCTATAGCGAAAATCTCTCTCAAAAAAAAAAAAAAGTCCCTTTGTATCTGTTTTCCTTCTTTTAGTTTAGAACCATCACTACTCCAGCCCTCGATGGTTTTGTTGTTGCTGTTTTTGGTTTGGTTTGGTTTTAGTTTATTACAACAGCAGCAGGAAAAGTAACCATTTATTGAACACTTGCCTCATGCTGGTTCCTAGGTTTCTGTGATCATGAATTACCTTAGTAACACTGACAAGAGACCTACGGCGAAGCAAACTGAGGTTGTTTAGAACCATCACTACTCCAGCCCTCGATGGTTTTGTTGTTGCTGTTTTTGGTTTGGTTTGGTTTTAGTTTATTACAACAGCAGCAGGAAAAGTAACCATTTATTGAACACTTGCCTCATGCTGGTTCCTAGGTTTCTGTGATCATGAATTACCTTAGTAACACTGACAAGAGACCTACGGCGAAGCAAACTGAGGGTGAGAAGAAGGAACTTAAGGGGTAGATCATGTACCCTGGACTACTCAGCAAGTAATGAACAGAGCTTGAGTTTGAATTCACAGCAGACTTTGGCCTTGATAATTATATCCAGCCCTGTATTATTTTAGTTTGCAAGTAGCTTTCACTTCTATCTATGGCTGCCAGATTTCTTCTACTATAGACCTAGATCAGATCAGCTAATTCTCCTGCTTTATAATGTTACTTTAGAGGCTATTAAAGTAAGGAGTCTTAAAAGTGCTACCAAGTCTTAAAAGTCTTCCTTCTTGGTCTATGATTTTGCCCAAATCTACATCCTTGTCATTGTTTATGACCTGTGAGGATCAGCTGGCTAGAATCAAACAAAATCAAAGATATCTTGAAGGCTGACATGGATGATTTTATAGTCAGGATCATTGGGTGTCTACTGACATGGCACAGTGTGC
Source organism: Tupaia belangeri chinensis (assembly GCF_000334495.1). Taxonomy (NCBI): domain Eukaryota; kingdom Metazoa; phylum Chordata; class Mammalia; order Scandentia; family Tupaiidae; genus Tupaia; species Tupaia belangeri. The sequence continues at coordinate 4,031,824 of NW_006159690.1, forward strand.
CTGAGAATTGTCACATCCTCTTAAATTCATGCTGGGCACGTGTGCGTGTGTGCCCAAGATCCTGAGAGGAGAATAGAGAAGAAGGGATTGTGGTATGGCCATCTCCCTGGGGTGTGATTTCTTGCTTTCTGTCTCTGTCTCTTCTGTCTTTCCTGTGAGCTCACATGCCTTATAGCAAAACAAAACAAAACAAAACTCTAAAAGAAGAAATAACATGGGACATGAAAATCAAGGTCATTGACAAGATCTCAGAAATCCCTGTGGATACATCCGAGGGAAAATGTTAGTTAGAGAAAGACCAATTTTGTAGCCAGCTATGTAACCTAGTGGTTAAGGAAGCTGGATCCCATATGTCAACCAATATAGTGTGAATCCTGGCCCTGGCTTGAAAAACGCACCAGGTGAGTAAGCTTGTGTACCCCAAATCCCAACAGAAATGGAGAAATGGAGAGGAGATTGTGGTATGACCACATCTCATGGTGGGGGAGGGGGGTGTTTTCTCTATGTCTGTCTCTGTCTCTGGCAAAAACATGTACCCTCTGGGGAAAAAAAAGAAAGACCACGAAACTGGAACAATTCAAAGAAGACTGCCTTGAAGAACTTATTTGGGCGAGGTCAACAAAGTCAATGCGAACATAAACATTGGCAGAACCAATATTTATCTATAAATAGAGACATGTTCAGAATGATTCTCTGCTTGTTAATTTGCTTCTTAACCCTGCTGTTTCTTCATTGCTTAAATGGGAAGTGTTTGCTCCATTGCACTGGCTGAGCTTGCGTATACACTGACTGGTTTGGTTGGTAATACTGCTCTCTGTGGCTGGACAATCTTCCATGTTAGCTTAGGTTAATACCAGTCTCATATAAGGTTACCTACACCATATATTCAAAAGCGGTGGGTCACTATGTACTGGGGAGTCAAAGGTGACTAAGAATCACTCTTGCGGGACCAGCAGTTAGCGTAATGGCTTCCATGTAGTTGACTGCGGTTTGCATCCCGGACCCGGTGGCTTAGAACTCACACCTGGCGCGTTTGCGTGCATGCCCAAGATCCCAAGAAACGAACGGAGGAGAAGGGATTGCAGCATGGCCATCCCCCCTGGGGGGTGATTTCTCACTTTCTGTCTCTCTGTCTGTCTCTGTCTATCTGGGAAGTGCACGCACCCTAGCAAAAACCTCTCCAAAAAAATAAAAATAAAGAATCACTCTTGCCTTCTAGCAAAGCCACAGGATACAGGGGGAGGAGGCATTAGATAGGCAAACAATAGTGGCAGTGCATTTTGTTAAGTGTTAGAAAATCATGAGGTCACTAATGCATAAAGATCAGGAAAGACTTTCTGAGGAGGTGAAAACTAAGAGAACCTTCATGGTGGACTTACTAGGTAAATTAGAGGCAAAAGACTTTCCAGGTAGAGGAGACAGTCTCTTTGCATTGTTCTCTGTGGCATGAATTTCCAATCAGGTGGGTTCTCTCATGGCAGTTGTTCGCCTTGTGCCCATCTTATGGATTTGTGAAGTGAGTGCCTCCTACAGGTTGGTTCCAGGTGCTAGGAACACTGGAAATAAAGCGAAGTTCCTGTACTCGAGCAGCATTTTGCTTACTGATATGGGGTGGGGAAAAAGGGCTGAGAACGAAGTGTAAAATATAGGGCACGTCAGGTGTGACCAGAGCTACTGGAGTGGCTGATTTATATAAAATGGCTTTTGAGCTGAGCTGTGGAAGTAGGGAGGAAGCAAGCCCATCCAAAGGAGGTATATTTCAGAAAGAGGAAGAGGGAGGGCTGAGAGCCTATGGCTGGAATGTACTAAGCAGGGTTGAGTGGCAATCAGAGGCCAATCTGAGCAGGTGGATAGGAGGAAAGGGCCTTGGAGAAGCTCACGTATGTTGAGCTTGTGCATGTCTAGGGTCCTCTGACAACCTTTAGAACCAAGGTCAGGACTTGGACTTTCCTCTGAATTCACTGGGAGGTCATTGGAGGGACTTATTCTTATGGAAGTTCCTAGTGGGGAAGAGTAAAACAGTGTCACAGCAGCAGCGGCAGCAGCAGTAGGGCAGAAGGTAACAGGAGGATTTGTTACTACTTATCAGTATCTTTTGTAAAAGAGGCTGGGCATAAATGAGAGATGTATGCTTAGGTTGAGGGCTGTGTCTTTAGTGTGTAATGCTTGAGTTCTGAACACAACCCCAAAGTGGGTTCTTGCCGACCTGGGGCTGCAATAGCAGAGATGAGGAGTGTTGCAAATCCTTGGGAAGCCAGGGTTCAGCTGTGTGCAATAATGGCACCTGGGCTTTTCAGAGACTCAGAGTGGTCCAGCCCACCTCTAGTTTTTGAATCTGCTGGTATATTAATAAATGATGAAATGCCTAACAGAGTTCTTAACACTAATATATATATATTTTTTTTTAAAGAATTATTTTATTTAACTTTATTTTAATTTGACCAGAGAGGGACAGAGAAAGAGAGAGAGAGAAAGTGAGAAAGCAAACCACTAGGTCCAGGACTCGAACCATGGTCGGTCATGTGGGAGTCCAGCATCCTTATCCACCATACCAACTGCCAGTCCCAACACTAATATATTTTAAATGCTTCTATTTAATAAATGCAGTGTTCATTACAAAAATGCAGTATAATTGTACCATTTATGAACTAATTCCAGGATTTGTTTTTAAAGCATTAATGTAGAGAATACTATGCACGATACATTCTATTAATGGAAGAATGTTCAAAGTTCTATGGTAGTTACCTTTTCCTTCCCTTCTGTTATTTTATTGCTGTGACTGTGTATCAAGTCTCATTAGGAGAGAGATTCACAGCTCTTAATGAGTATGAATCCCAGGCAAAACAACCAACCAGTCCTCCTGTTGTCTTTCCCATTCTGCCCATCAGGACTCTGCAAACACTGAGTTCAGACACTGAGGCTTCTGGGAACTATCATATTTGTATTGGATGGTCCATTTGCCTTTTTCCCCTGCCGTATCTGTCCTCCCTTGCACCCTGAACTCTTAAAAGATAGGACTGTTCCCTGTGCTGCATCCCACAGAGCTTAGCTTGGGGCAGGTCTGTAGTCTCAGTCACAGAAAGCCGAGCCACGACTGGCAAGTAAGAATTTCCAGAACATTCAGCTGGGAAAAGCTGAAGCTAGAACCAGGTTTATCACCTGTCCAGCATCTTGAAGGGACTAAGAGGTCTTAAACCCAGTTTTAGTCCCCATGGCCTTGTCCTTGGGACACTGGAAGCTGGGGGATAAGCAACCTCATTCTGCTACATTACAGGTGTGCAATTTGGGTGAAAGTTGCTTCGTCACGCATCATGCCAAGGCTCCCTTTCCTTATTTATAAAACATGGATCTAACACACACCTTCCAGGATGGAGGTGAAGGAGAAACGCTGCAAACCAAAGTGCCTTTTTCTCTTTCCTGCACCCTCAGAAAGCCCCACCTAAAGCTCAGTTCATCTCTAATTCTAAACTTGGAGGACACAGGTGGAAATTGGTTGTTAAAACCTAAGTTATGGGACGTGTCCTCTTTCCCCCTTTTTCAGTGTTTAGCCGCCACAAACGATTCTTCTCTCTTTTTCTCTTTATCTCTTTTGCTTCTTCCTTCCTTCCTTTCTCTCTCCCTTTCTCCTTTCCTTCTTTCTCTTAAGAAATTTCTTTTAGCCAGAACTTACTTTTATGTATACGCTATGGACATTTGGATTTATACAGAAACCCAGTGTAAAGAGACCCTTAGTAACATTACAGGAGATTCACCATAGAAATGTTCTATTTGGAACATTCCCTAGCATAGGACTCTTTCAGACTGTGGTTAGCAGGCCCCCTCATCACACACACTGACCTCCCTGGCCTCCTGGCCTAGGGACTCCCTCTCTCTATTGACGTGGAAGCCAAGTCATTTGCATGTTATAACAAGCAAACCAGGATTTGTTTTTTACACTTCACTTTGATAACCACTACCTCTGTGTCAGAAATCCGACTTAAATCATTGTTATTGAATACTTCCCATGAACCTCTGTCCTATTTTCATATAGATAGTAACTAATTAAGTCCTTACAGCTATGACCGTAGGTAGATATTATTGAGATAATTTACAATCCATAAAGTCACTGGTTTATTTTTAAAAAGAATTAATTACTTAATTTTATTTATCATCACTATTTTTTTAAATTTATTTTTTAATTTGTTTTTATTTTTAACATTAATATGTTATACATCATTACAGCATATGAACACAAGACTGACTTTAGGCATAAACCTCAGTGAATAGAATGAACATACTGTAAAGTAGCACCTAACTAGGGCTATATAGCTTAACTGCAGTCATCAAATAGGTATTTCTAATGCCTTTTTTTTTTTTCTTCTGAAAATTTTTTTTTTTTATTAATTTACATTCATTCCCTGAGCATCATCACAACATTCTAAATGTGGTTTCCCATCTAGAATATACTATATAGTGGCTTAATAATGCATGTTATCATCCATAATATTCCATTTCTACTTTCATATATATGTTTTTTTACCCCATGTCTAGCCCTCTGCCCTATTCCACTCTCTTATTACACTATCTCTGCTGTCTACAGTTGTCTTCAATCCCTTTTCCCCCAACATTTCGTTGGTCACACAATATCATAAGTAATCTAACTACTTTCAATAGCAAGATCAGCCGATGGTTTCAAGAAAAGCAGTTTTGAACTGGTAAGGATATTTCTTTGAAACTTAAAGCCTAGAAACAGGTTAGTATTCTGTTCAAATAGTCGGAACATGAATCTATTGATAGCTGAAGACAGGACAAAAGTCCTTAAAACCAGACAACAAAGCTTAGAAGAAAAGCAGCAATATTTTAGTCAAGTCGTAGAATACTGTTTCATCAGTTCAGTCTCATGTACTTAATCTTTCTTCTGTATCTGTTGAGGTTCGATGTTCCAGATTGAAATCTGGGATGTAATACTCAACTCCAGCTTTTGGCCCTACAATTAAGTTGCCCATTTTCTTAGTTTCTGAACTCTTATTTCTGTGTGTCTGCATTTAATTTTACTGACATAGCACTCCCTTAAGAACTTCTTGGAGATCCGGTCTGGTGCTGGTAAATTCTTTCAGGTTTTGTTTATCTGGGAAAGTTCGTGTCTTTTCTTCCCAAATGAACGATAACCTTGCTGGGTACAGAATTCTCGGTTGAAATTGCTTTTCCCTTAATACTTTGAATACATTTTCCCATTCTCTCCTCGCTCTCATTGTTTCCGATGAGAGGTCTGCCGTTAGTCTGATGGGATACCCTTTGTAGGTAACTTGCCTTTTTTCTCTTGCCAGTCTTAGTATCTTGTCTTTGTCTGTGGTTTTGGTCAATCTGGCTATAATGTGTCTTGGAGAAGATCTTCTTGGGTTGATTCTATTTGGGGTCCTCTGTATTTCTTGGGACTGAATCTTTGAGTGCCTCTCCAGGTTTGGAAAATTTTCTTGTAAGATTTCATGGAATAGATTATCAATGCCCTTATGAGTCTCTTCACCTTCTGGGATGCCTATTATCCGGATGTTTGGACGTTTGATGGTATCTAGTACTTCTCGCATATTATTCTCAAATTTTTGGGCCATTTTCTCAGTCTTCGCGGTGGATTTTTCTAGGCCAACCATTTTCTCTTCTACATTAGAGATTCTATTTTCTGTATGATCTAGTCTGCTTTTAATACTTTCAAGGGAGATTTTGACTTCTTGTATTATAGCCTTCATCTCTAACAGTTCCATCTGATTCTTTTGTAAAGTGTGAAATTCCTCTTTTAGATCTTGCATGAATTTCCTCACCTCCTCCTGGAACTCAACTCCTTTCTCCTTCCTCTTCAGCAGTTCCTTGTCTCTCTTCTCTTCCATCTCTGTTAGCTTTGCCATTATGAACGTTCTGAATTCTTTATCAGACATTTCCATGATTTCCATGGAACTCTGTGTGGAAGAAGAGCAGCTATCTGTTTCCCTTGTGGGAGAGGTATTTTCCTGCTTCCCCATATTTCTTGTGCTCCTGCAGCGATTTCTAGTCATCTGGTGGATGATCAGTTTCTTCCCAAACACGCGAGTTTTGTATGCTGGAGGCCCAGTTATCAGTGGGACATCTTCTTTTTCCTATCATCACTATTTTTAAATTTGCTACAGGGCACCTGTGCTCAATGTGGTGGGGGGAGTGAGAAAGCAAGCTGCCAGGTCTGGGAATGAACCTCAGGCACCCATGTGGGTATCCAGTGCCTCTACCACCACGCCACCTACTGGCCTCTAAAGTCACCTATTTAATGTGTATGAATTATACAATGATCACCATGACTTAAGTTTAGAATTTTTAAAAAAAATAATCCCAGGGGAGCAGCAGTTAGTGTAATGGCTATGTCGCTGGACTCCCACATAATCGACCGCGGTTCACATCCTGGACCCGGTGGCTTAAACTCACACCGGGCGTGTGTGTGTGTGCGTACCCAAGATCCGGAGAGGAGACTAGAGGAGAAGGGATTGCGGCGTGGCCATCCCCCCTGGGGGGTGATTTCTTGCTTTCTGTCTCTCTGTCTCTCTCTGTCTGTCTGGCGAGCGCACGTGCCCTATAGCAAAAAAAAAAAAAAAAAAATCTCAGAAAGAAATGTTGTACCCACTAGCAGTCACTCCTGAAAGGCAGGTACAGGTTGAGTATCCCTTATCCAAGATTTTGGATTTTTTCAAATTTTAGAATATTTGCATATAGATAATGAGATATCTTGGGAATGGGACCCAAGGCTAAGCATAAAATTCATTTATGTTTCAAATACACCTTCTACACATAGCCTGAAGGTAATTTTATTCAATGTTTTAATATTCTAGTACTTTGATGGTGACCCATTTCATGAGGTTGGGTACAGAATTTTCCTCTGTGGTATCATTTGGGGGTGCTCTGAAAGTTTTGGATTTTGGAGCATTTCAGATTTTCAAACTAGGGATTTGGAAATGGTGTTATACCCATTTTAGAGACAGGAAACTGGAGGCTGTGGTCATTTAAGCAGCGTGCCTCCAATCCCACAATAAGCCGTGGAATGGGGAGCCAGAGTCCAACTTCCTTGCTTCCAGAACTCATGCTCTTTCCACTACAGCATGCTCCCTCCCAGGAACTCATGCCAAATTAAATATTTACTTGGTGGGGAGAATAATTTGATGTTCTGGTTTTGTCCTTGTTCAGTAGTTTTAAACAGTATATTTTCCCTTTCCATTCCAACTGGCATTGTGTTGTAAACAAATATGGTTTAGCTTTTAGTTTGGTATGTGGTTCAGCCAGATTTTTTTAATTACATGAAACATTAGCATGGTAAAAAAATGTAATTGTGGGAGTCGAAAAGCTAAGGAGAAGTATCTGGTCCTGTTTCTGGATGGTGACGTATCATGTACCTTCACTGAGGCTTGATTTCCTCTTCTGTCAAGTGAGGAAGCCATACCAAATCTTTGGTTTAGTAAGTAGGCCCTCAGTGGACGTGTGTGGGTGGTTATGCTGGATGCTGAAGATTCAGAAAAAAGGACAACAATTTTATACCAACTATGTGTCACTGAGCAAAAACAGTACGCTGGTCACTACCCTAGCTAATCAGCACATTTAATTTTTTGTTGTCATCGATAAGTTTATTTTATTTATTCCGTCAGTTGAGTGAGACAGAGAGAGAGAGAGACAGCATTCCCAACAGGGCCTCGCCCCTGGCCTCAGCCAGTCCTGCATGTGCCTGGTGTACTCAGGGAGGTCGCCAGGTATGAACCTGGAACTTCTCCATGCAGCTCAGCCTCAGAGGGCACCACATTTCACAGCAAGTCAAGTAGTAGGCAGCTATGATCATTCCGTTCTGCCTCTGTGGGGTTGCGCATGCTGCATAAATTCCCACAAGGAAACAGGCTCAGCAGGTTTAAATCATTTGTCCTAAATCATCCATCTGAAATAGCTGATTCTAAGCCCAGACCTTAGTCCCCGTACTAGACGGTCTTTCCAGATGAGCAGGAGTTATTGAGCCCTCTGGGAGGGTCATTTCTCACTCTCCCACAGCCTCCTGTGAGCTTATACACAGGTTGAATTTTAAGGACGACTCACTTCTCCCAAAACTTGTGCTGCCCCTGCAGGAGGGAAGGAGCCCTGTTTGGTGAGTGCTGCTGGATTAAGAGAGACTAGAACCTGTTTTTTTGTTTGTTGGTTTTTTGGTTTTTGTTTGTTTGTTTTTTGGGGAGTTTTTTTGGCGAGGTGTTTGCTATAGGGCACGTGCACTTGCCAGACAGACAGAGACAGAGAGACAGAAAGCGAGAAACCACCCCACAGGGGGGATGGCCACGCCGCAATCCCTTCTCTTCTTGGGATCTTGGGCACGTGTGCACATGCGCCTGGCATGAGTTTTAAGCCACCTGGTCCAGGACATGAATCGCGGTCAACTACATGGGAGTCCAGCGACATAGCCATTAAGCTAACTGCTGGTCCCCAGAACCTGTTTACGTTTTTCCCAATTCCAATTTTACTCCTTTGGCATCCCTGCTTCTAAACCTGGGGCTCAAGTAAACTGGAGATTTGCATTGTTCTCAGACAAGTGTTTCTGGCACCATTAGCAATCAAGGGACTCAACTCGCAGGTTGGTTTTCTAAAGAAACTTGAAGGAGCCAGTTTGTTGAGACTGGGAGGCATGCTCAGAGAGACATTGGGAGCTGGTGGTGTCGTGAGGACCTCGGACCTCAGTATTGAAGTCCGTTCAGATAGTGCAGTTGTGTATACGGAGGGGTTCAGAAATGCAGGTTGGGAGAGTTTCTAACACTGCCATTGGGACCTAGGTAATCTCAAATAAATTTATTTCTGTAAATGGTTGTTCTTTTCAATAGATTTTTAAAAGATCCTACTTACTGAGTGCTTGCTCTATATAACAAATAAGGGTTACACATGAATTAAGCTTACCAAAACCCTAATGAGGTAGCTATTACCAGCTCCATTTACAAATTAGAATGGAAGCTAATCTAACCTGTTTTTACCTTGCTGCTAAGTGGCAAAGAGAGATTTTTTTTTAAAAAAAACTCATCTTTTACTGTTTTTAATCCTAAAAGAACCAAAGATAATATCTATCCAGTATTTATTTATAAATTAAAATTCATAAAAACTCATAAAACTGATTAAAATCTGACCCCAGAGAGCCCTCATTCAATCAAGATGTTAGTTAATAATTATTGTTGAGAATCGTGGAATGTTGTGCTGGAGGCTTTACAGTCCAGGCTGTTACCATGGTATTCGATATGCGTGACAGGCTGAAAACCGATACAGTCAGGAGGACCGGGGAAACCTATATGTAATCATATTAGCACATTTATTCCAAAAAGGCTTGCTGCTTTGGCTCATGTATTAAACGTTGGCATTTAAACTCATCATTTTCAAGATCGAATCTATTTAAATTTTCATCTTAAAAATTTTATCCCATCACTTCTTAGCCACTCCTCCTGCAGCAAGTTTCAGAGATGTGGTTATCATTTTTTTAAACAATTTAAGTCAAGTTTCATCAGCAAATTTAATTTTTGCACAACATCCATATGGCAGAAAGACTCTTAGCATGCACAGCTTTTCAAAAGTCTAGCAGCTGGCATTTCAGTACAGTTCTAGCACAATATAGTGCAGTGGAAAATTTAGACACAGTCTTTTATAAAATCTAACCCAGTTTCCCATCTTATAGGTGAGGGAATCCAGGCTTCTGAAAGCTAAATGATTTCAGCAGCCATAGACCTAGTTGGTACAATGCTAAAATTTGACGTTATTAGGTATTACGGTTTCCATACTTAATGATTGTAGTAAAAGAGGGGAAAAAAAGAAGGCCTCTATTTAAATACTTGAATATACTAGAATCACATTTATAAAAATTCTCTTTGGATATGGTGTAAATAAATGTTGTTTTTAAAAGATATTCAAAATGGGACCAGCTGTTAGTGTAACAGCTATGTCGTTGGACTCCCGTGTAGTAGACCGCAATTCGAGTCTCAGACCCCATGGCTTTAACTCACACCGGGCGTGTGTGCGTGCGTGCCCAAGATCCCGGGAGGAGAAGGGATTGTGGCGTGGCCATCCCCCCTGGAGGGAGGGTGATTTCTCGCTTTTTGTCTCTGTCTCTCTGGTGAGCACACACGCCCTATAGCAAAAACCTCTTTAAAAAAAAAAAATTCAAAACAGCATCACAGCAGCATACCTTGAAATGTCAAAAACCAGTCATTATTTCAGAATTCAGCCTTGCCACTGCATATTAAACCTCAACAGTTGTTTTGCATTAAAGTTATTGTAAAGTTGTTGGTTTTTTTACAAATTTTTTTGTACACGTATTTCTCGGTTTCGTTCCACAGTACTACTCCGTACAAGTGCTGTAAGGATTGCAAAATGGAATAAAATGGTTCCTCAGAGGGTTTTATCATCTTAACAGAGAAGATATGACACATGGAAAACTTTAAGTCAAGGTCACATGAGAAATGCCAAGTGTTTTCATTGTCATAGCAGAAGATGCTCTAGTTCATTTGGTTCTTAGGATCATCAGAAACCCTTGGAATGTAATGGGTTTTTAAGTAGACTAGATATTTTTTTTTTCCTTTGAGAAGGCATAGGAACCATTTAGGAAAGTGGGTACGTGGTTCTGAGTGTGTGGAATATAAACATTCTTAATGCACCTATTTCAGCATGTCACTCCCAGTTAAAAATCCTTTTAACAGCTCTTTATTTCTTGGCAAATATACATTTCTTCATTTACCCATTCAAAATGTATTTACTAAGTGCCTCCCATCTGTATAAAATCTAACTCCACTACCCAGTTTAAAAACTTTCCCCAGCCTCACTCCATCCTTTCTGTCCCATTTAGTTCAGTTTTATTTCCAAAACGCTTATGAAATTTGGCTTTCCCTTACCACATATGACTCTATATCATAATTATTGGCTTCGGGGCCTGTCAGTAGAATGTGAGCTTTTCCAGACAAGAAGCAGCGTCCTTATCTTTGAATACCCGTGTCCAAATATGCAGGCCAGTGAGCTCTTTACAAGGGTTTCTTGAGGCCAGGGGGCCTAGAATGTAGGGCTCATGGGCAGCGATTTTTGTCTGTCACATGCCACTCTTGTATCCCTACTTCTAAAGAGTAGTATCTGGGGCTTAATAAATATTTTCCTTATTAATGCATGCTACGTGCCAGACCCTCTCTGTAAATGCTCTCGCCCAAGCTATTTTTCTCTTTTCCTGTTTAAATCCTACCTCAAAGTTGAGCCCAAGGCCCATCTCTTTGGCATTTCCCCCCTGCCGAACTCTTGACAGCACCTTGGGCCCATGCCAAATATACCCAGTACATACTAGACTCTGCATTGCATTGCTCACTGTTACTTCTTATTTTTATTTATTTAATTTTAATTTCTTCTTCCAACCAGAGAGTGAGTTCCTTAAGGATATGGGACAATATTTTACATGACTTCAGCCTCTTTCAGAAAGGACTTGATGGATTGACTAAGATATTATTTCAACATCAATTGCTTCATCTGGAAGGTTAAGCATTTCAGTTTCCATTTCTCTTTGTCTTCAATATCTAGATTCCTAGTGGCTTAATGCGCAAGCAGAAAACGTGGGTTTTTGCCCACACAGAACACTGAGTATTGAAAGCTTACACACATAAAGCACCACCCCTGAAGAATAAATGCTCAATCATTTTTAAAAACCTCTTTAATTTTTTTTCCTTTCAAGGTGAAACAGAAACTGCCTTACTGGACCGCGAACGGATGGGGGAAGGGGAATTCAGAGTTAGGAGAGTGAAAGAGTGGAAATTTGGCACCATCTGCAAAGCGTTTGAGCAGTTGGGCTTCCCATTTGTGAGAGGTTGCCGTGTGCATTGTCATGACTATCATTTACAGTCAGGTTACATTGGCTAAGGGCGGAATCTTTCCAACATGTGGGACTAATTTATTAGACTTGTTTCCCTCTTACCCCCTTTGAAAGCCAAAACAACAACAACAACAAAACCCAATAACTCTTCCGAACCTTAATTGTGTTTAGGGAAGTGTTTCCGGCTTGTTTTGCTTGCCTTTGTTCTGTTGGCTCATATTTATCCACCCGCTCTCCCGGTTTTGAATGCTGCAACAGGAAATCAAGTGATCCAGACAAGAAACTTAGCTTATGAGATGATTGCTTTGGATTATCCCTGCTCAGTCAGTGAAGGCTGTTCCTTTTCCCCCTGTGATTTCTTTTGAGGGATAGAGGGGACCCAGGCAGGCAGTCCTTTGTAAAGGTGACACTTGTCACCAACTTGTGCCTCTCCCACATACCTTCTTACTATTCAGAGCCCACATTGGTTTGAAGGGTCCTAAAGTTAAATGCCCTCAGACTAAGGAAGTCATCATTTTAATTCTTTTGCCAACTTGATGTGTCCAAGAGTGTGCATTTGTGTGTATGTGCTTAGAGCCTAAAGAGGACAGGAAAGGAAAAACAGGAGGAAAAGATTTTACTAGATTGTTGAAAGAGTTAATAGGTTGTCTAGATAAGTGAAACATCTTTTATCTTTAAGAGGCTACTATCTTCTCCTTAGCTGGGGGAGCAACTAACCTATATATATATATTTATATATATATATTTATATTTTTTATATTTAATATATTTATATTTATATTTATATATATATAAAACTATCTATCTAGATGATACAGTACCTAAATTAATGGATACACAGTGTTTATTTACACTTATGAACAAATACACTATACCAAAGAATCATGGCATGGACCATTTTCAAAGAGTTTACAGGGTTAGAACTTAAAAGACCAGAAAGAAATAAGTAAAATGTAAACAATATTGGCTTTTATTGAACAGACAAAAGTCAAATTGTTTTCCCCTTTTTTTTACATATTTTGAAATTTCTTTAGTAAATGTGTTACTCTTTTGGTCGCATGGCTAGTCTTTGTTCCCTAAGTTTAGAGAAAGGAGAAGTTACCATTGGTGGAAAGTTACTAAGAATGTGGTGTGGGACCTGAGTTGGTTAAGCATCTAGAGAGGTATTTTTGTTCTCCCTATAAATCCAGCTATCACAGTATAACTATCACTGAGTATTCTTAATATTCTTAAAAGATGAATTGCGGCAGAGTAGAATAATAACAGAATAACAGAGTGGGGTGGCAAACACATTCATAATGTTTTGCGTGCACTCCATATAAACTCATCTTCACACTTAGGAGATTAGCGAGTATGTACGTAAAGAATCTAGTGCCTGACAGTTAGCGCTCTATAAGCCTTAGTTATTATCATTATTTATAGAACCCTAAAACAAAATGAGGAAGTCTGTTCAGCCAGGACATGTGTACCTGGGGTACGTTTGACAAGGTCATCTATTGTATTACTGATGGATTTTGTTTTAAGTTCCTGACAGAGGCCTCTTCCTCTGTCATAGTTTTCAGTAACTAAGCATTTCCTTCTGTGATAAAACTGAAATAGCATGGTTTCTTACAGCCACTGTGGTATTCAAGATCTAGTTTTTATAGTGAGGATCAAACATAAGCCCCTGCATTTATTTTCTCTTCTGAAAGCTCTTGAGGTGGTGATCTAGTGCAAATGGTTCTTTGTAGAGTCTAGTTGTAACTCGGAATGTAGGTCCTTTCTTGAGTTTGACAGCTCTTTGAAAAATGTTGTCTTTATCCACAGTAAGAAAAACGTGCGCCCAGTCATGATATTTGGAGAGAGGAGGAAGAAAGAAAGTTTATTTTAAATTCATTCTTCATGGCAAGCGCTATTAATATTTTAGTCATTTTCTGGGTTTTCCGTAAGTTTTCTCAATTAAGATGGTTTTTGCATAGAGGACTATACATAAATTTTGGAGTAAGGCAGGCTTTGTATCCAGATTTGGCCTGTTACTAATGGTCAACATTAGAAAAGTAAACACCTCAGAATCTCAGCATCCTCATCTGTTAATTGAGGACATAGTAACCACCATGAAGGGGTATAAGTGAAAGATAACATTTTATAAAGCACTCAAGTACATTCAAGGTCCTTGTTCATATACTCATTATGTATAGCACACGCACACATATCATTAGAATGATACTTACATGTTCAAACGTTGCTTTGAGATATTAATGACAAAGTCATTGAAAATATGCTTTTAAAAAACTTATTTTTTTTATAATTTTTTCTAAATTTTGGCCATAGGGCATGTGTGCTCACCAGAGAGAGAGAGACAGAGAGAAAGAGAGAGAGAAAGTGAAGAAGCAACCTACCAGCTCTGGGACTTGGACCATGTTTGGCCATGTGGAAGTCCAGTTCCTTAACTATCCCTCCACCTTCTGGCTCCACAAGATGCTGTTTTGATATAGGTGTATGGTGAATAATAATCAAGTTAGGATAGTTTGTATGTCTATCACCTCAAACATGTATCATTTCTTTGTGGTGAGAGCATTCAAAATCTTCTCTTATAACCGTTTTGAAATATACATGGTATTATTGTCGACCTCAGTCACTCTACTGTACCACAGAACACTAGAAATTACTATCTAACTAACTTTGTACCCCTTGACTGACTTTTCTTCATCTTACCCCCACCATTGGATGAAGAGTAATCTAATCAAGTCCTATTTCCTACTGGAAATTTAGAATACTTCAACATTTTCTTTTTAGTGGTATTTCAATACTTTTGGCAAACTGTTTTCTCGAGCCACCTGTCTCCAGAATAATCAAGTTCAGAGATTAAAAAATGACTGAGGGGCCAGCTGGTACCATGGTGGTTAAGGCAGCTGGATCCCACATAGCCAAGTCTGCAGCTTGAGTCCTGGACCCACTGGTTTGAAAAACATGTTGGACACGTGTGCAGGCTTGCCCAGAATCTTGAGAGGAGAATAAAGGAGAAAGGATAACAGCATAGCTGCCCCGTCCCCCCACCCTGTGGGTACGTACTCTCTCTCTCTCTTTCTCTGTGTCCTTTTGATGATCACACACTGTATAGAAAAAATTTTTTAATGAACAAGTTTTATAGCAACTGATTTGTGCTCTTGGAATACAGAAGGATTCCCTCCTTGGGGAACATCATTTTTCTGGGGCCTTCCATATGTTTAATAGTGTGAGGTTAAATATTCTGGTAAAAATCAGGCAATGTCTAATCTGGGCAGGAGGGATCCCTTAAAACCTGGTAAAAGATTATTCATGAAGTGTGCTTAGGAAAGAATAAAGTCATGCATATGTTTTCTTTCTTGAAACACTTAAGTTGTCATTAATTCCCTTTCTAGTTTTTTTTTTTTTTAAAGAATTTGATTTAAATGACAGCATTATCTCTTTTTGTGGTTAGTATTGGTCAGCTTCTTGAGATAACAGTGGTGATCTCTATTTTCCTCCCCTTTGGCCACAATGCCTAGAATCATAGGAGAAGATTCAGAGCTGAATGAAGCCATTAGTGAACTGTCAGCCATATGGGCTTGCCACAGAGACCTATAAATAGCAAGAGAATAAACTTTTGAATAAAAAATCGTCCTGAATTTTCTTAGCAGTGATCAGGAGGGAGACCAACAGAATCTCGTTAAGCTTATAGAGCTATTTATTTCTTTGCTGTGGAATTCTGTTGTAACATTCATTTAAATATCTAGTTAAAATTTGGCAGAGCTGTTGGTGGAGTGAAGGTGGGGCCAACTGTCTGGATTCACCATCCTATTAAACACTCATATCATTGTTCCTGTTCCAGCGAAGTGGAATTTTCTTGCCATCTGTTAAGCAGGTTCAGTTAAATAGAGAGATTTGGGAGGGGATGAGATGGTGGGTAGTTTTCAGGAGGGTGAGTCAGTAGAGTTGGGAGTTGGAACAAAGAAAAATTAAGGTGCAGCACTTTTTTTAAAAAAAGTATTTATTTAATTTAATTTATTATTTTTTAAATTTGCTATAGGGCATGTGCGCTTGAGAGAGAGAGAGAGACAGAGAGAGAGAGAGAGAGAAAATGAGAAAACAAGCCACCAGCTCTGGGACTCAAACCGTAGTCGGCTATGTGAGAGATCAGCACCACAACATCATGCCCCCTACTGGCCCAGGTGCAGCACTTTCCTCCACCCCCGCCACTTTACTCATGATAAGACCATGCACCTGCACATGAGAATGAGAGAAATAGAGAAGAGGAGGCATCCTTGACAGAGTCTGGTCATGCTGGGGTCCTTTCCTCCAGTCCTCAAGCCTATGAAATCCTGAGCGCTCATTCACATGCCCAGTGTGTCCTGAGCCAACCAGGCTGGTGATTCCATGGTCTTCCTGTAGGATCCCACTTCTCTTGAGCAACCCCTTACCCCTGCAATGAAGCCAGCCTAGGGTGCAGCTCTTAAGAGGTGAGGAGAATCACACATACTTGCATGCACACACGCACACAGAGGACGTTTGTCTTTTTCCCCTCTTTCTTTTGGAATAGAAATAGGGGAGCTCTAGGGACCAGCAGATGGTGTAGTGGTTACATCAGTGGACTCCCACATGCCAACTTTAGTTTGAGTTCTGGACCCGGTGACTTGAAATGCATGCCGGGCATGTTTGTGAATGTGCCCAAAATCCCGAGAGGAGGATGGAGGAGAAGAGATCGCAGCATGACCATCTCCCCAGGGGGGTGAATTCTTGCTTTCTGTCTCTGTCTCTCCTGGGAACACACGCACCCATTAGCAATAATCTCTCTAAAAAAAAAGAGAGGAGAGCTCTATTTCATTATTATTTTGTGACTCTTTAATTTTTAACTTCATTTGAGTTGAGTGTCCCCCTTTGAAGAGGAGAGAAAGCTGTACTTACAGAATAATAGAGTGGAGCATGCAAAGAGAAAATACGATTGAATTGTGTTGTGTACATTTACATCATCCAGGTCAGTGAAATTCTGATAAAGATACCTTTCTTGTTGCTGAAAATTCAGGTTTATACTACACCACTGGATGGGAAGCTAAAGACCTAATATATAGTTGAAGTATGAGGAAGCAATTAATATGTAGCCTCAGGGCAGGCCCAGGAGACCTCTGTCAATTGCTAGATAACTCCTCAGTTGGTTGTACCCTCCATTTCTTCAGAATTATGGATTGGGATTTAGATTTTTCTTTGTGTATTATAGATAAATTAATAGATTCTTGTCCTTCCTTTTTGAAATGTGTAAATAGTTCTTAAAATCTGTGAAAACATTTGACTGAAATATATTTTAAAGGAACCACCTACAATGTGTTTTTAAATAAATGTATTAAAGTATTTCATATGTACAAAAGATGCACAATCATAAATACATAGCATGATAAATTTCCACAAAAGTGAACATACCCAATAACCAGCACACAGATCAAGAAATAGGGTATTTCAGCATCCCAGAATTCTCTTTCATGTCCTCCTCTATTCATTCTCCCACAAAGCATAGCCACTGTCCTGACTTCTCACAGGGTAGTTTTCCTGATTTTGAACTTCATGTAAATGAAATTATACACTTTGTATTCCTGTGTCGGGCTTCTTTGACTCAGTCGTGTGTGTGAGATTTATCATGTTGGTGCATGGTGTAATTAGTCATTCTCATTGCTGAATATTCTATTATGTGAATATACCACAATTTAGTTTTATATTGGTGGTCAGAATTTGAGTGTTTGCAGGTTAGGCTATCATGAGTAGTGCTCATAATACCATTCCTTTTTTGTTAATTAGTTAGTTAGTTTGTTTGTTTAAATTTGACCAGATCGAGAGAGAAAGTGAGAAAACAAGCCACCATGTCGAGGACTCGGACCACAGTCAACCATGCGGGAGTCCAGTGCCTTATCTACCACACCACCTGCCAGCCCCAATGGCCATTCTTATACTTGCTTTTGAAGAACATGTAACTATGTTTATGTTAGATATATACCAAAGAAGGGAATTACTGAGCCTTACTATATGCCTATAATTAACTTTAAAAGATTATGCCAGTTTTCCAAAATGTGCACATTAATGAAAGAAAAGTCAATTATGTCTTTAGGTGAGAGTTCTCAGTTTCCTTATTGTTTTCTTTTAACCGAGGAAATAAATGTAAGTTATAAACAGGATCTAGTGAAATAGTCCCACTTAAAATTACATTTTAAAACTCCTCATCTATTTTAATGACCTTTTTACCGTACAGGAAAGCATATTTTGACGTTTAGTATTTGTCGAGAACTTTTAAGAATAAGAAAGTATCTCCTAGACAGAGGTGGTCGATGTCTTTGGCTTCACTTGGGATTTGCAAGCCAAGTACAGTTACTTCTGACTCCTTTTGAGTTGTGTGCAAATTAAGTGTTCAAATGTCTAGAATTCCTTTGGTTCTCCAGGGAGTTGGCACAGGGAAAGTGACATGATGGACCAGAATGCCAATTCCCACCCCACCCTCCTGAACCCCGCCTCTTACTCTGGGAGTAAACCCTCCAAAGGGCTGAGGGATCCAACACCTCAGATTGCTCATCATTTTCATGTTCTAGGAACTTTCCCTGTTTCCACTTTTCATATTCTTTAATAACCAAGACAATCTTTACCCTGAGGTTATCGAAATGTCAGTTTGATACATCATTTTGAATTCTTGACTCTTACATTAAAAACAACCCTTCACCTAAAATCTTGTGTTCTGTTTCTTTTACAATTTTACAGAGCAATAGAAAACAATAAAAAAAAAACCCTTTGTCCAAGATTCTTGAATTACCCTGACACTGCTTAAAATAAAATGGGTAGAAAAAACATAAATCCTTAGTTTTTGCTACATGCAGATATTAGGATTTCTAGATGATCCTGAACAAAAAGGTGATGTGGGGGGAAAAAAAAGTGTACTAAATAGGTTACACTAAAAGTCATGCCTGTTTTTAACTCAAGACCTAAGTTCAGGTCTCAGAGCTTCAAGTTTTTAGTGGAGATGTATTTTCTGATTTTGAACTGTCATTTTTTTAATCTGTAAGATGTGGTTGCAGGTCCTTGCCCTACCTACCACAGACAGTTTTCTGATTTTGAACTGTCATTTTTTTAATCTGAAAGATGTGCTTTCAGGTCCTTGCCCTGCCTACCACAGACAGTAGTTGTGAGGATCAAATGCAATAATTTATGGGAAATTATAAACTGCAAAAGGACTAAGTTTTTCAGAGCTGGGTTTAGCAGGCCCTGCATTTTCAGAAAGATGATTACTGTCCATTCCCTCTGTACCTTGAGATCTTGTGCACACACATCAGCCTGACCTTTTAACCTTGCACCAGATGTGGCTGGTCCGGGAGGCCAGGAGTTACATGTCTTAGTTCTACTACCCTCACTTGGCACTCCTAAAATTCTTGAAGCTCCTCCCTTACCCCTACCCCTCCCATCACACTTGGGGAAGGGGAGGAGACAAAAAGTCATTTGCTCTGGTAATACCCCCCTAAATGATGCTAACTGGTCATCTTTCACTTCTGGGTTGGTTAAAGCATTATATAAAATAAGTAGTTTGAGAATCGCCACTGTTCACACCTGAAACTTCTTTGCTTTTAAAATTTTCTTTTTTTTTTTCTTTTTTGTGAGGTTTTCGCTAAAGGGCGCGTGCACTTGCCAAACAGAGAGAGACATAGAGACAGAAAGCGAGAAATCACCCCCCAG
>NW_006159690.1:4051721-4073769 GCF_000334495.1 Tupaia belangeri chinensis
CCCCCTGAGGGGGGTTATTTCTTGCCCTTTTTTTTCTTTTTCTTTCTTTTTTTTTTTTTTTTTGACAGGTTTTTGCTATAGGGCGTGTGCACTCTCCATAAAGATACAGAGAGACAGGAAGTGAGAAAGGGCCACGCTGCAATCCCTTCTCCTCTTGGGATTTTGGGCACACACGCACACGTGCCCAGCATGAGTTTAAGCCACCGGGTCCAGAACTTGAACCATGATCAACCACATGGGAGTTGAGCAACATAGCCATTACGCTAACTGCTGGTCCCTTGCTTTTTTTCTCTCTGTCTCTCTGGTGAGCGCACATGCCCCATAGCAAAAACCTCTCAATTTTTTTTTCCTTTACTCATTCACCTTTACTAGGTATGGAGAATATATAAATACTTAGAAGTCATTTAAGATCTACATAACGATATTAGTTATCATTACTGTTAAGATAATAAATGAGTAAGTTAGGAACCACACATACTTTTTGTTCTTTATAATTAGTGCCGAGAAATCCACCTGTCTTAGTAAAATGTTGAAGAAAGTATCTGATTTGGCCCTTGTTGGGTGTTGCATTGAGCAGGGAGGGTCTGGTTTGCCTCCCTGGAGTAGCTCTTGCCTCCTCTGTCAAACCCCTTAGAGCAGGCATCTTCCAAGATAGGACAGGTACTGTATGAGTTGAAAGTCACTGTCAGCAGCAAAATGAGAAAATGATCTTCATCAAGATTTGATATAGATATATATATTAATTTTACTAAAATGTATATATAGTACTTAACAGTTTTTGAAAATCAAATTGTATAAAAACATAGAATATATTTTGAAGCTATGAGTGGTAATACCATAAGAGCCCTTAAGAGCATTCTGATCTAAGGAACTAATGTTTTCTAATGTTGTTTTTTTTTTCCCCAGAGAACCGGGAATTTACAATTACAGTATTAGAGGTCTGTAGATTAATCATTTCTTTTTCCAAAATGAGACGTGTTCCAAGAATTAGAATTCTTTTTCCCTTTGTTTATAAAACACTCCCAGTGACAGCTGGAGGAGAACCCATAATCAAATATATTAATTGATATAAGCACCCAAGTGAATGCATATTTGCACTAAGCAATTTAATAAAGACTATACATACACACCAGTTTAATTTGGACTTACCCCAACAAGTTCAGGTCATGCCATACGTTGCTAACAAATGCATTAGGCAAAACTTGATCTTCAGAGCCCTTTGAATTTCGAAATTACACACACGGGCATTGCTGATCTACATTATGTTGAGGTGCTAGCTGACATAAACACTTGACAAGATTTTTTTTTTAATTTATATATATATATACATGTGTGTGTGTAAAGCAACCTCATAGCAAACTTTTGTGGAACAATAGAATTGGGAGCAACAGATCTGGAGTCACAGTGCCTGGGCTCACAGTCTAGCCTTTTGGGGTGGGTTATTTAACTTCTCAGAGTTGTAGTTTTTCATCTTTAGAATGATAATCATTTTAAAAATTAAATGGAGTATGCACATGCAGCACAGTGCGGATATTGCAGTAGGCACTCAATAATTACGCCTCACTTTTCTCATGTGTATAATGGAGGCCATAGTAATGCCTATCACAGAGGTGTTTGTAAGACTGAAGTGATGTGCTAAGTAAGAAGAGGATTGATCTGCCCCAGAGTAAGCATTCAATAATAGCCAACACCGTTATCATGAGGTCTGCTAGAAATCTGTAATGAAAACGTTCCTATCAGCAGTCTACTTAAGAAAGGGGACAATACACATCTGTTGAATGAATGAATGAGTGGGACGCTGGAGAATGCTGAGAGGCACCATGCTGACTTGTAACTAATTTTCTAGACTGCAACTCCATCTCAGTCCTTCCCAAGTTTGTTTGCTTCCTCCCACCCCATGCTCTTCCCCCATCCTGTGCTCTGACCCTACAGCCCCCCACGGATCCCCAGCAGCTTCATCTTCCATCATTTACATTCTCTTTGGGTTGTGCAGCGCTTGATGAACTTGGCACTTCTCTCCACCACAACCATGCAGGTGTGTGAGGTCATCTGGGAAGCTGTCCCCGATGCTGACGAACCCTTGGCAGTGGGGTAGAAAGGAAAAAGGACATTTGGGCTGACATCTCCAGGTCTGACTTCTGATTCATCTGGAGAGTTCCAGTAGTATCTTTAAGGCTTTAAGATAAATGATGAGGCTGCCACCGTAGTATGTGTGTGTGTTCACCTCTAACAAATGCACAACTTGGATTCTTACATTTGAGATCATCGTGCATTAATCTCTTGTGATTGCTCAATAGTGATTGGGTTTGGTAAAGTGTAGAGACATTTTAAATAGAGGCAACATATGGAGGAGTAGGTCCTGGCGGGGCAGAGCCCAGTGGAAGAATGGAGGTACTTGTGTGCTATAGTTTGGCCTGCTGCCTTGGCCTGGCTGTCATGTTTTCTGGCATGTAAGAACTGGATCTTCTCTTAAGGCCACACATATTTGGCAAACCCATTATGTTACTCTCCCGAGGGGATGCTTGAGTAACGAAGGTGATAGATAATATTAGGTAGGTACTGGCTGGACAGGATCATGAGAGTATATGGAAAGAATCCTTTCTAAAGGGCTTTATTGCATTAGATTT
Source organism: Tupaia belangeri chinensis (assembly GCF_000334495.1). Taxonomy (NCBI): domain Eukaryota; kingdom Metazoa; phylum Chordata; class Mammalia; order Scandentia; family Tupaiidae; genus Tupaia; species Tupaia belangeri. The sequence goes on from NW_006159690.1 coordinate 4,054,349, forward strand.
AGTGTCTGTAAACAATTACAGCATTCAGAGAGTGCCGAATGTAAATGAGAAACACAACTTTGCCAGATTAGACCAGTCGGATAAAATGGCATGGGCTCCGGAAATCTATAATTAAATGTATTTTTTGAAAATGAAAAATATAGTGAAACATCTGGTTTATTTCACTACAGAAGTGCCTGGGTATTGCTTATATAAGCATGATTGACTTTGGCTGGTATTTCAGTTTCTCTCTATAAAATTACTGTATTTTCATTACATTTTTCTCTACTTTATTCTATTTGTGTTATAAACAACAAATTAGTCACACGTTCATATAAAAGCTGTCTTATTTAGAAATCTAATGTTTGTCATTTTCTTCTCGTTGCAGCGGATATTCAACTCCTTTGTTTACACCGAGAAAATCTCAAATGGAGAAAGCGAGGTGCAGCAGGTAAGAGGCTGCTGAGTATGTGACACTCTGTCATCACCTAGCGTTTGGGTGTGGCTCATTGCCCTTGCCAGGCCGTCTCTGCCAGAGGCGTCCTGTTGTCCTTTCTATACCATTTCGCCTAGGTCTTCTGTATAATGGTGACCACCTCACACTTCTCAAACTGATGAAACAGTGGTGATGTGGATGGCTTTCTGCTATTTGAGTTATACTGTGGGAAGAGCTAATTCATTTTTGTTTGGAAAATTCCCAAGTCTAAAAATATCGAAAACTATTTGATCTGATGTATTACAGAAAATAAATACCTAGGGTTTGATATTAGACAAACTACATGTCACAGTCTAGTTTTCCTTCTTATTCTGTGGCCCAAGAAAGCATTTAAGCCTTTTGGGGCTACAGTTTCCCAATCTTAAATAAGAGGAACATAATATCTATCTTACAGGGTTGTGAAAAATAAAGGAAGTGATGTCAAATTAGCTGAGAATAAAATGAAATTGTATCATCTGTGTGGAAGGTTTTGGCAGAAAAGCAGCTCGTTGGAAGTTGGCTTCTTTTGTTCTTCTCTTTTTCTTTCCTCTTGTGTTCTTTGCTTCTTTCCTCTCATCTTCTTTCAATGCTCGAGAGTCGAGCAGTTTTGAGGCCAGAGTCTACTTTATTTATAGCCGGCTTCAAATGGACTGCGTCCTAAATTAAAACATAGTGTTGGTGAACTTAGTCATAAATAATGAATCCATGCTTCAAAAGAAAGGTGGCCAAGAGCAGTCGGTTTTAGTTTCAGCTAACCCACCAACTTCATTACAGTATGTGGCCATCAACTGGAAATTTGAAGCTAAGTTAGAAACTTAGGTGAAAAAACAGAACCGAGCTAAAAACCAGAGTATAACAGAGCGCTTCCACACAATAAAAAGATAACTATAGTAAAACACACACTAATTTAAACTCTCTGGGATCCTACTATTATTTATTCATCAAGTACAGTTTGACTCGATCTGAACTTCAAAGGTGTTTTACAAGAAGAAAAAGCTTTGTAAGTGTCATTATAGTAGAGTTATTTATAAGTTATTTATTGGTAAGAAATTACTGTCGTTTAACCTTGAAATTCAGCATTTCCTATTTATAGACATGGACTATTTTCACTGGTTTCTCCAGGTTAAATTTAGAAGATGTAAGTAGTTCTGTATATACTTTTTTTCTTAGCTTTAGGTATTTTTAAAAAACTAATGACCTGAAATTATAGTGGACATGATGCGGTTTGCTGTACCAAGCCTTATCTTCATTATTCCTCAGCTTATTTTTACTCCTAAGCTTATTTTTATTCCAGTAAGCTAGAAAGTGCTTGAGGGTCATGAAAGTTAAAAGAGGTTTTATGGGAGAAGATTTCTATGCAAAGCCAGTTCAGGGAAACTTTGAGGAGCCCAAAAGCCATTTGATAACATTTTAGAGAAACCGATCCAGGCATATCAGTTTTGCTACTTTCCTTGAAGTAACAGATACTAGTTCTCACTGGGCTGTTTTCAAACATGAATGTTGTTTTGTCCTCTTATACCGACGTCATTAGTTTATCTAGCCGTGAACAAATTTGGAAGCCTTTAATAATTTCCGTAAGCTATAGCAGCTTGTCGAGCACTTACAGAAGACGGGGGCTCCAAGAGATAAAATAAGTTACTTATAATCTCTAAGGAAGAGAACTACTTTTCAAAATGTTTGACAGGAAGTTATCTATATTTTTAATTTAATAGTTGATTTTTAAAATGTATGTTTGCATTCAAATCAGGAGTCTTGCTAAACTCTATCTGTACGATTCAAGTGAAGGAGAGTTACCATCCAGTCTGTTCTGTATGGTGTGTCTTCTTGCTGATTGTCCAAAAGCTCTTTTCTTATATTAGACTAGAATGCACTTATTTTTAACTTCTCTCCAACCTCTCCAGTCCACCCTCTCAAAAAACCCTATACAAATAGATCTTATGTCTCTTTTTGTCTAGGATCTGGAGATAATTATGCCCTTATCACTTAGCCTAAATTGTAATATATGCAGGCCCTAAATAGCATTTTCTTCCCTGATGTAATTTCCAAATGCTTCTGGTACTGTGGTCACTGTAACAGTTACAATAAAAGCTTGTACAAGGAGTCTTCAAAAGTTCATGGAAAATGTGTATTATGAAAAAAACTGCATGAATTTCAAAATCTTTTTACACGAAACCAAATATTTTGCTTTAATTCTGTTTTCTGCCAACTTTTGGACATTCTCTTGTATTGGCAGTATTTAATAAAAAGATTTGCTATTACTTGGGATCAGCAGTTGGTGTAATGGCTGTCGGTGGACTCTCATGTACTCGACTGACCATGGTTCGAGTCCCAGACCTGGTGGCTTAAACTCACGCTGGTCACGTGTGCGTGTGTGTCCAAGATCCTGAGAGGAGAATGGAGGAGAAGGGATTGCAGCATGGCCACCCCCCCGGAGGGTGATTTCTCACTTTCTGTTTCTCTGTCTTTCTGGCAAGCGCAAGCGCCCTATAGCAAAAACCTCTCCAAAAAAATTTTTGTTATTGGGATCAGCAGTTAGCGTAATGGCTATGTCGCTGGACTCCCATGTAGTTCACTGTGGTTTGAGTCCCGCACCCGGCAGCTTAAACTCAAGCTGGGCGTGTGTGCATGCGTGCCCAAGATCCCAAGAGGAGAATGGAGGAGAAGGGATTGCAGCGTGTGGCCATCCCCCTGGGGGTGATTTCTCGCTTTCTGTCTCTCTGTCTCTCTCAGTCTTTCTGGCGAGCGCATGCGCCCTATAGCAAAAACCTCTCCAAAAAAAGAAAAAAAAAATTGCTGCTACTTTATTATATAATACCCCTAAGGTTTGAATTGGAGAGGGGGTATCCTTATTTTGTAGTGAACAGAGACTCCTGATAGCTTCTTGATGTGATTAATAACTCAGCAACTCTAGACCTTGTGATACTTATTTCTTATGTTACCTATTCTATAAAATGTCCCCCATCATGATCTCTAATGCTTTTATTTCCTTCAATCTTCTTAACGATTCCATGAGGTAGGTGGCAGTGTTATTACTAGCAAATTTCAGAAAGGAAAAGGATCCCTGTTGGCAAGTAATTGAGCTGGCTTACAAAAAAATGTAAAATTTGAGGCCAGATAATGGTGCAGGGGTAAAACGCAATGCTCTGTGAGATAATCCACATGAGAAGGTTCCTGGTTCAAGTCTAGAGGACACTGCATGTACATCCATGAAACAGGCCTAGCTAAGGTCTAGGGGGATCATGGTGTCATATTTGAAAAGAATCAAGGGGAAAAAAGAAAGAAGCCAAACATTTAAGGGACACAAAAATGGCTAATTATCTGTTGATGATAACATGTATGATGGTATCTTTTTTTTTTTTTTGAGAGGTTTTTGCTGTAGAGTACATGTGCTCGCCAGACAGACAGAGAGAGACAGAAAGATAGAAAGCTAGAAATCACCCCCCAGGGGGGATGGCCATGCCGCAATGCCTTCTCCATTTTCCTCTCAGGATCTTGGACACGCACACACACGCGCCCGGCAAGAGTTTTAAGCTACCAGGTCCGAGACTTGAATTGTGGTCAACTACATGGGAGTCCAGCGACATAGCCATTATGCTACCTGCTGGTCCCGACAGTATCTTTAACTAGACTATATACAGTGTATTCATATGAGCTAGGAAAATTCATTTCACAAGCTGTAGTGATATACAGTGACAGAATATATAAAGAAAAAAAGATCCTCTTGGGAGTGCTTTCTCTCTCTGTCCCCTACACATGGTCAGGAAATAAATGTATAAACATTTTTTAAATTGTGAAATTTATCAAACATGTAAAGACATTTATAAAACAAATGTATAAGAATATTAAAATGTCAACCTACCACTCAACTTAAATACAACATAACTAGCTTTTGGCTGGAACCACCATCTTCCAGTAATTCACCAAAATGATGAACTCAAAGGGAGAGGCACCCGATATATGTTCTCTAGGCCTTTTAGAAAACATGGAGTGGTTCCTTTGGCAACAAATATGTTAATCTACAAGAAAGGTGATGTTGTAGACATCAAAGGAATGGGTACTGTTCAAAAAGGAGTGCCCCACAAATGTTACCATGGCAAAACTGGAAGAGTCTACAATGTTACCCAGCATGCTGTTGGCATTGTTGTGAACAAACAAGTCAAGGGTAAGATTCTTGCCAAGAGAATTAATGTGTGTATTGAGCATATTAAACATTCTAAGAGCAGAGATAGCTTCCTAAAACGTGTGAAGGAAAATGACCAGAAAAAGAAGGAAGCCAAAGAGAAAGGTACCTGGGTTCAACTAAAGCGCCAGCCTGCTCCACCCAGAGAAGCACACTTTGTGAGAACCAATGAAAAGGAGCCTGAGCTACTGGAACCTATTCTCTATGAATTCGTGGCATGATGGGTGTTAAAAAGCAAACTAATGTGTGGTCTAAAAAAGAAAAAAAACAAAAGAAATACAACATAACCAGACTTAGAAGACCCCCATAGGACCTATTTAAGAGTCTTTCTCTCCCTCTTTCAGAAGTAATCCTATTTTAATTTTTTAGTCATTCTTTTATGCTTTTTTTTGGTTTTGATTTGTTTTATATGTGTTCATCCCCAAATTAAATTTTAATTTTTAATTTAGTTATTTCCATTTCTTATGTAGATTTTAAGCATATTGTTTATATTTGTATAGGAATTATTCAAAAAACTCATGAAAAACTATGCATGGATTTCAATTTTTTTTTTACCAAATTAAACTCATACTTTAATTCCATTTTTCCACCAATGTTTGGAAATCCCCTTGTGTATCCTGCTACTTTCCCTCTGCATTAAACTCCTTAGGAACACCTCTGTTGATAGCTGTGGATAAGGTTTATTTATTTTTTATTCTATAGTATTCTGTCGTAGACAATTAATGTATCTATTTTACAGTTGATGATGTGCAGTTGTTTCTAGTGTTTTGAGTTTCGTTCTTATTTCCATGCGTAGTTTAGATAGAATACTTCTTTTAATTGCAGGGACACTATTATTTCTGCCTCCTGCCAAGTAACTAGTGATCAGACTGTGTACTTGTACATGTGTCCCTGCACGCATTTCCAAGTGCCCTGATTGGTTCAGCTCAGGTGGTAAGATCACTTCTCTAGAGTAGAACTTCTGGATAGCAGCATTCGTCACCTACTGGATAATGTCGAACTCTTTCCGTAGTGGCTGTCATGGGGTATCTTTTTAAAATAGTATGTTGGAAATTTGTTGTGTTACATCTTTTTCTATATTTGATTTGGTCTGAATTTTAGTCTCTTGCCAATTTGGGGTATCTGAAATGATAGCTAAGGAGTTTAGCTTATTTTTACTGCAGTTACTAATGAGATTCAAATGACTTTTTGCATGTTCAGAGTACATTTTTCTGTGTTTTGTTATTCTGTCATATATCTATTAGTATCCTTTGTCTGTTATTTATGTTGAGTTGTTTATTCTCGAAGTTTGAAAATGCTGGGCATGGCACTAACAGGTGGCATGATGGTTAAAACCCTGAGTCCCACATGGCAGACCGTGGCTCAAGTACCAGACCTCGTGGCTTGAAAATCATGCTGGCATGTGTGCATGCCCAAAATTCCAGAAAGAGAATGGATGAGAAGGGATTGCAACATGACCATCATCCCTAGGGGGAGAGGGTGATTTCTCACATTCTCTCTCACTATCTCTGTCTCTTTTCAGCAAGTGCACGTGCCCTAAGGCAAAGACCTTTAAAAAAATATTCTGGGTATGTTGTAGATCTGCACTATCTAAAGAGAACCTTCCATGATAATGAAGATCTTCCTTATTAGTCTTATCTAATAGAACAGCCGCTAGCCACATGCGACTCCTGACCACCTGAAACGTGCATAGAACCTGAGTAATTACATTTTAAATCTTATTCCATTTTAATTAGAATTTCCATGTGGTGCTCAAGGTCACCATGTTAGATTGCCTTACAGATGTTTCTTAACTAAGAAAATTTTTAGATTTTCTTTCACTTGTCCTTTTATTTTACTATATTGAAGTCTTGAAGAATTGATGTTTTCATTTTAATTGAGTCCATTTTAAATATTTATTTAATTTTATTTATTATTTTAATTTGCTATAGGATATGTGTGCTAACCAGAGAGAGATGAGAGAAAAAGACAGAGAAAGTGGGAAAGCAAGCCACCAGGCTGGGCTTGAACCATGGTCAGTCAGATAGAGTTCCATCTAGCACCTTAACTACCACACCACCTGCCGGCCCCAATTGAATCAGTTTTTAAAAATCAGTCTCTTCCTTTTGGGCTTCTGCTTTTTGTGTTCTGCTAAAGAAATCCTTTTCTACCCTTGAAGGCGTACATATGTTCTCCTCACATTGTCTTCTAAGTTTTACTCTCTCATTGAGTCCTTGTCCACCTGGAATTGATTTTGATGTTGGACGTGAAGTAGCTATCTCATTTCACTTTATTTATTTATTTTTGCCCCATATGTATTTCCAAATGTTCTATCACTATCAAGCGATCTGTCCTTCCTTCATTTGTTTACAGTATGTTTTCTGTCATTAGTTGAGTTTCCATGTGCGTAAGTTTGATTTGGTGCCATGGGTATGTTTATCTATTGTTGTGCCAGTACCACATCACCTTAGTAACTACATTGTTTTTTCTTTTAATGAGTTTTGCTATCAGGGCAACACCGCCACCTCTATTTATCAACATATTTCTTGATTTCCCAACTTAACCAAGCTTTTAGGTTTATCTCCTCTCTCTGGTACCCAGTGCTATCATCAAAGTGCAAGCTCCAGGTCTCCAGAATGTGCCTACATTCTCAGGATGAAAGGAGGGTTCAGCAATGGCTTGCTTCCCAGATTTCCCGCTTTCACCTTCTTTAAAGATTCAGTGCTCCTCACAGTGACTCCCCACCTCCCCACACATTCATTCATGCCACTAGTCTATCTAACAATGTAAGCACAATTAGAACTGCTTATAAGATTTCTTTGATAAAACAAAAACATCTTAGTAATTCAGAGCAGATCATTGGCCCATGGGCTCTTAATTTGAGCTCTTTATCTTTAGGTGAAAGGAAACCATTTTTTTATGCTTTTTTTTTTTTTTTTTTGTATACTTTGTACTGTTTAGAATTGTGACATGAGTTTTCTATCCATCATTTCTCCTTTGGATTAATGAAAACTAGAGCCCCATGGGTTCTTGCCCTCTCCCATACTAATCAGGTCTTATTGAGAGTTGGATCTGACTTCTGCATACTACATAACTTGGCAGGAAATCTAACATGTTTTTAATATCTTCTTGTTAGGGGAGCAAAGTAATTAACACTAATAAAAAACATTTTGTGATTCTTGACTCTTGCCACAAAATTCTCCATGGTATATATACTTTCCCTTGTTTTTACTCATTATTTCTTTTAATTCAACCTTCAGCGTGTGACTCTAAATTGCCAAACAATGTGTTTTAAATCTTTAATTAGTTCACTATATGTAGTTTTGCTGCCAAAGAAACTATGGCAACAGCCTTGGAAAAATCGAAATTCCATGCACACATTCTTGTGTGGAACACCTCCCATAGACTCCATTTTTGAAGTCTTGAAGAAATACTCTAAGAAATTAAGTTTGTGTGTGTACACAAAGGCATTATAGGATATGAATTCAAATCAAGAAAAAAAATTTTTTTTGAGTAAGTGCCCCAGGAAACAGCAAAATATGGTCTGTAAAACACAAAGCAGAGAAAAACAACAAAGAGCTTTAGGGGCTGCTTGATTGGATCATTAGAAAACTCAGACCACCTTAGGGTTGTTTCAAAAGTACACTTTTTCTAGGAATTATTGGCTAATAGCTTAATAAAAGAGCAAGTTTATTTTTATAGTATTTCAGAAATTGTTGAATTGCTGGCTGTGATTATTATAATGGACTTCAGAATTCTTTTGAAAGGGCAGTGTGGCAAGCAAACTACTGAAGGGGAATGTGATTTGTATTTGATGGGGCATTCCTCTAGCATTCCCTCTCTTCTCTGTAGTATCCATTTTTGTTTCTTGGAGCACATCTGATGCCTTGTAGACATGCTATTCTCCTATCTTTTCTTCTTTTTTGCTTTTAAGAGAGATTTTTGCTGGAGGGCACGTGACAGAGAGAGACAGAAAGTGAGAAATCACCCCCCCCCAGGGGGGATGGCAATGCCACTGAGGATTTTGGGCACGTGTGCGCACGTACATGGCATGAGCTTTAAGCTGCCGGGTCTGAGACTCGCACCATGGTAAACTACATGGAAGGTCAGCGACATAAACATTATGCTATCTGCTGGTCCTGCTCTCCTATCTTTTCTTTGTTTTTTTCTTGCCAGAGTGTGCATGTGCTTTCCAGAGAGAGGGAGAAAGCACCCCTCGGTGGGGTGTGGTCATCCTGCAATCCTTTGTCCCCCATTTCTCCATCTTACTGTGATTTTAGGAATGCGTGCACATGAATCCTTCATTTTTCAAGCCACTAGGGCTGGGAATCACTCTGCATTCAGCCACATGGAATCCAGCTCCCTTAACCACAGGCTGTGAGGCTAGCCCTGTTCTTCTTCCTTTTATTATTATTTTTTTAAAGGTTTTTGTTATAGGGTGCATACACTTGACAGAGAGAGAGGGAAAGTGAAGAATTCCCCACCCCCACCCCCACTCCCTCAGGGTGGATGGCCATGCCTCAATCCCTTCTCCATTCTCTTTTTTGGGGCATTTTGGGCAAGTGCACACATGCACCCAGCATGTTTTTCAAGATGCCAGATCCAAGACTAACTGTGATGTCAGCTATGTGGATCCAGCACCTTGACTACCACACCAGCAGGTAGTTAAGGTGTTATCCAACTTGAACCAGAAGCAAAAGACCCATTTCTTGACTCTGCTTTCATCTCCAAATACTATCTCATTTCTTTCTTTGTCTTTAAGACACAGTCCATCAAAAGAAGGATCTGGACTCATTAGATTCAGTTCTTCCATTTTCTCTGGAAAGCCTACTTTACTGGTAAGACTTCTGGTCCTAACGGTCTTAGACAACTGTTTTCTTTAAGTTCAGCAGCAAGCACCACTTTGCTAATTCCAGGGTCTTCATTCACAGTACTTAGTGAACATAGTACTAAACACTGGATCCTTTCAGTCTTCCTTGATAAGCCTTCCTACCTTGAGTTTTTGGGGCACCACACTTGCTTCCTTACCTTTCTGGGCTTATTCCTGCCTTAGAGCCCTTGCCCTGGTGCTGTTTGAACATATGAGGGGACTTCAAAAAGTTTGTGGAAAAAATAGATTTAACGTACACATTTATTTTGTTCTAAAAGAAAGGTTTTTTTTTTATTGTTTAATATACATTTTCCATTAAATTTTTGAAGACCCCCCCCTGATCTATTCCCCATGGGCCCTGTCTTGGTCCCTTATTGCTTTACTAACTAAAAATACTTGACATTGGTGGATAGCTGGAAAGTTGCTTGAGGCTCACCTACAGCGTGGCCACCAGCAGCATAGAAGATGGCTGGCCCATAGGGAGAGGCAGAGCAGGGCGGAGGGAGGACACTCCTGACATTTCTCTCTTTTATAAAAACCAACTCTTGGGGAAACCAACCCTTTCTCATGAGAGCTGCTAATAGAATTAACTGGGTCTCATGAGACATTATTGCGCTGTTCATGAGACTGTTTGCCTCCATAATGTAATCACCACAATCTAATCACCATGTAGTAGGCCCTACCGTCTCCAGCACCACATTCCAGAATAGGAAACTTTGGGGAACAAGCCACCATCCAAACCGGAACAGGCTCTTACCTTCTGCAAGTCTTTTCTCTAGTGTCACCTTCTTAATGAGGTGCTCACCATATTTAAAACTGCTGCCCACCCTACTCTCCACATTCCTGATTTTCTCTATCTTGTCCCGCGGTTTCTCTTTTCCCTATCACTTATCAGTGTTTCCTTTTAGGGTATGGCTTTATAAAACTAGTCGGGAAATATTTCATTCCCCCCTTAGCTTTCTGGAGTGTAAGAGTGGTGTTACTTTTTCCATAAATGTTAGATAGAATTCACTAGAGCACCGTCTGGACATGGAGTTTTTATTATAGCACATGTTTGGTCACCCAATTTGTTTGATGAACTATAGGTTGGGTTTTTGTTTTTGCTCCTAGTTTATCTGTGCTTTGACCTTCTGTTATTTTTAGATTTTCTGTTTCACCTCGTTTCAATTATGGTAGGTTGATTTTTTTTTTTCTAAGAAATTTGTCATTTTCATTTTATTTGTCCGGTTGGTTCATAAGAGATGTCTATAATATTCTTAATTATCATTTTAATATCTATAGGCCAGAGAAAAATAATAGAAACAAAATCAGTAAAACCAAATACTGGCTGGTTCTTTGAAAAGATCAATAAAATGAATAAACTTTCAGTTAGACAGAGGATGACAGAGAATGAATGAGAAAACAGTGGTGATAACACATTTTTCAAAAAATGAGCTTGGCTTTCTAATTTTCTCATTTGTTTTCTACTTCATTGATCTTTGTTCTTTATTATTTTCTTTCTTGTTCTTTCAGTTAACTTTCCCTCTTTTTTTTATCTTCTTAAGTTAGAATATTACGTCATTGATTTTTACAATATTTTTATTTTCAGGGAACATTTAACACTATAAACTTTCCTCTAAGTATGACTTCAGTTTTATCCTACAGTTTGATACATGTGGGATATTCAAAAGATTCATGGAAAATATATATTATGGACAAACTATACATGGATTGCAAAAATATTGCACTAACATAATTTGTACTTTAATTCCATTTTCTTATGAACTTTGTATGTTTTTTTATCATCATTCAGTTTTAAATATTTTCTGTTGTGATTTCTTCTTTGACCCACAGATCACTTTGAACTACCTTTAATTTCTCAAACAGTTGGAATCTTTTAGATATCATTTTCTTTTTGACTTCTAATTTATTTATGGCCAGAGAACATATTCATTCTCATTACAGTCCTTTTTAATTGATTGAAACTTGGGTTTTATGGCCCAATATTTGTATTACATCAGTATTTCTGTTCCCCTAACTCCATACTGTAGGAAAGTTTGTTTTTGTTGAAGTGTGTACTGGTCACAAGAAGAGCAGAGACAACGGCTAGACCAGAAGAGGAGGTTCAAAGTAGCTGAGCACCAGGGACTCATATTTGACATCTGGCTCCCAGTACTTGGCACTACGTAGGCTTTAAGTATTTGTTGAAACCTGGCTAGAGATACTCTTGCAGCTCCATATTCACATGTCCAGAATCTGGGTTTGGATTAGGGCTGCCACGCCAAGTGTAATCTAGTGTGGTGGTGACCTGCGGGCTTGCGTTTTGTTTACGATCATCTAGTGAAGTATGTTCAAGGCTCAGACTTGTTCAGACTGGAGGGATCCTGAAGCTGGTGTGGATGGATTCCATTCTTTCTTTGCCCCCAACCTTTCACCTATCTGTCCCCAGGAGATTTGTTCTGGCCAGGTCCTGATTTGGATCACCCATTTACCCAGATCTGCATGGGCTCTGTAACTATTCTCAAATTTGTTGATTGAGTGAATGAAAGGCACTAAATCCATAGGACAGCAAAAGAAAGGCTGAGAGAACTGATGCCATCCAGATGGGAAATTTATAATGAACCAGCCAAGGGCTAGAGTAAACAGATGGCCATTCTGTCCAGCCAGAGCCCCAGCAAGTTTACCTGGTTAGCGTTTCAGTTGGCTTGATTGGAAATCAGTCTAGATTTGTGTTAGAGCTTACTGGCTTCAGTCTGACTCTCCAGAAAGGAAAAAAAAAAAAAAAAAAAGGTAATTTTATCTTAATTTTATCTTTTTACTTTTAAGAATGATTCATTATATTTACTATTTTTATTGTGCATGCACTCACCAGATACAGACAGAGAGAGAAATTGAGAAACCAAATCACCAGGTTGGGAACTCAAACCATGGCTGGCCATGTGGGGTCTAGCACCTTAACCACACATCATCTGTTGGCCCCATATCTTAATTTTTTTATAGGCTACCTAGCAAATCATGATGCTTTGTGTCCAAGATAGGATAATGGTCTGTCTTTTTAGAAAAATAATCTAAGAGGAGATGTGTTTGTTGTACTATTTATTTGTTTCTTTATCACTTGTCTTTTCTCACATTTATTTTCTCATTTTATCCTCAATGGCATTGTAAGGAAATCAGGTATTTTTAGCTCATGTTTCATATGAGTAAAACTATATCTCAGAGCAGCAATATATAAATTATTTAAAGCCTCATAGAAATTATAACTAGCATAGACAGGATTTTTTAAATACTAGTTTTATGCTACCTTTGTTTATATTGTACTGGCTATAATAAAAATTAATATTATTTATTGAACAGTATTTTTGAGAGAGAAAGGAGGAATATAAGAGGAAAAAGGAGAGAAACTGAGATGGGGTGTGTGTATGTATGTGTGTATTGATTTTTTAAAACACAAAATCAGAGGACTAGCAGGTAGTGTAGTGGTTGACACTCCCACATGGCCAACCATGGTTCAAGTCCTGAATCTGGTGGCTCGTTTTCTCGTTTTCTCGCTTTCTCTCTCTCTCTCTCTCTCTCTCTCTCTGTGTGTGTGTGTGTGTGTGTCTCTGTGGTCAAATTAAATAAATGAATAAATAAAATTAAATAATTCTTAAAAAACACACACACACACAAAAAATCAATTCCAACTTTGCATGTCTTTTGTCTGTGTAGAGTAATTGTTTAGAAATCTTTCCTTTAAGGGACCAGCATAATTTTCTTAGTCAATAAACTTTCCTGTAGAATTATTTTTGAGGACTATTAATTCATGCAGCAAATATTTACTGACCGTCTACCATATATTATAAGCTTTAACAGTGTTGAGGCCCAACAAGGAATGAAAAAGACCAAAGTCCCTTTCCCTTGTATTCTATTAGGGCAAGATATATGATGAATGTGTGTGTGTGTGTGTGTGTGTGTGTGTGTGTATGACCTAGGTGATCAACTGTAAAGAGAGAAAGCAGAGAACAGGATACAAAATGGAGAAGGAAAGTTAGTGAAATTTTATAGATGAGTGGTCAAGGGCCCCACAGAGAGGTATCATTTGAGACAAGATTAAAGGGATGTAAGAGAATATGCCTTGACAAAGAATGTAACAGGGTGCTTAATTAAGGATATACATTTGGGCCCAGCCACAGTGGTGCAGAAGTAGCACCAGAGGTAGCTTTGGAAGGCTTGAACCTGCATGAAAGGCACAGGTTCAGTTTTCAGATCAACCTGAGCATGCCAGGCACTGTTGCCTGTGCCTGTAATCTTAGCAAATTGGAAGGTGGGAGCAGAAGGATTGGGAATGGCAAAATCTTATTGCTTAGGGCCAAGTGGCAGCATGGTAGTAACCCAACTGGACCCACGTGGGAAAGGTCCTGCGTTCACATTCACTTGTGCACGTGCCTTTGATCCAGGCTGGCTGATGCTGATCCTAAGAATGGATGGCCACATGAAGACCCTGCTGGGGATAGCTCTTATTCTCTCACATGGAAGAAATAAATAAGCATACAATTACATACCTATCAGGCCAGGTGGTGGCATGGTGGTTAAGTTGCTGGCCTTCCACATGGCTGACTGTGACTTGAAAATCGCATCGGGCACATGTACATGCATACCCAAAATCCCAGGATGAGAATGGAGGAGGATTGTGGTGTGCCACACCCTGCCCCCAGGGGGTGATTTCTCACCTTCTCACTGTCTCTCTCTGTCTCTCTGGCAAGTGCACATGCCCTATGACACAAACCTTGGAGAAAATATGTAAAAATATTGTAATCAGGGAATAGTTCTTAAAGTTTAGAAGAGTTAAGAAAAAGTTAAATAACTTTTATTGCAGAGAGAAAACTGCATTTGTTTCCTTTTCTAAAAACAAAAATAAAGTTCCGTCTTCTGGATATTAAACTTCTCAGCCTTGGGGCCATGTTGGAATAATTCACACTGTGGTGCTGTATAGATATTGAAAAATGGTGGAATGGATAAACTAGATTATGATCTCTTTGAGGGGGAGATTCTGAGCATACCTTAGTAAGTGGTAGACAGGTGATGCACTTAGCAGACATTTGTTGAGGACTTATTATGTACTTGGCATTGCAGGAAAAGAAACAAAGAGCTTATCCCAAGGTCATTGTGAAATCACAGGGCACATTTGTTCATACATTTGACATATCTTGCTAATCTCTTGAAGGTGATACCATGAAGAACAAAAATGCTCTCTTTGGAAAGTCTTTTGCGGTTTTATACATGGGAGACACAACGGTGGTCTAAATGGATCTTTTATGACAGTATTTTTAGTTATGCTAAAATTATTATTATTATTATTATTTTTGGAGAGGTTTCTGCTATAGGGCACATGCACTAGACAGAGAGACAGAAAGCAAGGAATCACCCCCAGGGGATTGGCCATGCTGCAATCCCTTCTCCTCCATTCTCCTCTCGGGATCTTGGACATGCATACATGCCCAGTGTAAGTTTAAGCCACTGCGCCCAGGACTCGAACCGTGTTGGACTACATAGAAATCCAGCAACATAGCCATTACTCCAACTTCTGGTCCCAAAATTAAAAATATTTTAAAAATCCTAGGGAATGACAAGTGGGTACAAGAATTAGTACATAGGTCAATTGTGTTGCATTTTAGAAAAGATTATTTATTTGACACGATAGCTTGTAGTCATTTAGCAAATACTACGTCACTAGATTTATTTCACTAAATTTTACCACAACCCTGTGATATAAGCACAGTGCTTCTTTTGTTTGTTTTAGAGTCAAGGAAATTGACACTCGGACACAATAAGTAACTTCTCCAAATCATATTTGGATTAGCTGATGGGACCATTATTTCATCCATAATGGTCTGACCCTAAAACTCAAGTTATTAACTGTTTTATGATGATGTGCTATGGTGCTTTTCATAATTTTTCCAATGTAAATTCTTCTATACGTTTTCGTTTTTGTTTATTTCTTCCATGAGGGAGGAACATAGGGAGACAGAGAGAGATACCTCCAACAAGGTCTTCACACCCAGGCCAACCCCAGCCCAACTAGTGGAAATCACAGGCATAGACACACTTGATGTGCACAGGGAGGCCTCAGGTCCGGAACCCAGGACCCTCCCACTTTGTCTCATTATCACAGAACATCATATTACTGCCGTGCCACCACAGCTGGCCCAATATGTTTGCAATTTTTAAAAGGAAGGTGGTTTATTCTCTCCTGAAAGTCTTATACATCAATGATGTAAGATAAATGGTATGTCTAAACATCGTTAAGTACTACGATAAAAACTTAGCTGCTAAATGAGGAAGCGAGGGGATTTAAATGCTCAGTTGACAGGTAAAACAATGGCGGACGGTGCTTCTGTACTATTAGTGACAGGCCTTTTAGCCCTAATACATCACAGGCTTTAACCGGAGCCTTACAAGCAAGCGCATTATATTGCTAATGGATCGCTCTGCAGAGACATAAACAAGATATAAACATAAATGAAGCCCTCATTGGCTCTTTTGTCTTTCTTCTCGATTTATCATTATTCCATTATTAGCAGAACCTTAAGACAGTTGGTTATAAGTGGTGTCATTGTGGAATTTCTATTGGGCTATTGGGGCTTTGTTTTGTTTTTAAACAAGTACCCTCTAAATAAGAACTTTTAGCTGATTGAGTGACTGAAAAAGTGCAGCTGTTGGGCTGATGCGCGGGGTGAAATGATAACACAGTAAGCTTCCTTCCCATCACCCAGGGGAGGTTGATGACGAGTTGGCATTCTTAGTGTGCAACTGTGGAGGGTAAAGCTTTTGTTAGTACACACAGTCTCCCTGGAGGATGTAGCAGCCTTAGATACCTCTTAGGGTGCCCAGATTTTTCTTCCCATGTGAAGCTTTTACAATAATAAAGGATACTTGGCATCCCGTTCAGCTAGTTTCTAGAGAAAGAATGAGGTGGGCAAGGAGAGAGGAAATGGCCTAACAGCCACCCATTTCATTACTGAAGAAATGACGGTTGAGAATTTGGTGTGTTTCACAATCTTGGTCATATTTTAAGGGAAAAGTCAATATCGAGCCCCTGTTCTGTATCCTTGTATATCATTTGGAAGTTAAAATATGTGTGTATGCATGCATGAAGGCTTAAACTGGGTACTAAATATAGACCAGCTGACTTCAGGGGTACAGATTGTTCATTAGCCAGTGTGTGTGCCTGGTGCAGAGATAAGCTGAGATAATCCTGTTTATACACACTCATGTGCACACCCTGTCTACTCAAAAGAGCAGTATGTGTCTGTAGTTTACATACATATGAACTGTATTCTATGCACATACGCGTACCCTTCATATCCACCGCCACCACTACACACTATGATTGAAGGCTTGAACATTTTGGTTAAAGGCTTTGTTGTGTTTTTGCCGAAACAAAAACTAGACCATTTCCTCATTCCCTCAATTCCTGTGCTTTACGTCCCATTCTTTGTGTGAAAATAAATCAAGGGGCAAGTATTATTTGTCTGGCAGTGAATGGGAGCCGACATGGCAGGTAGACACAGCTGGAGGGAATAGGTTGTATCCCAGAGGGGAAGGCAGGGCCAGGCAGAAGCTAGCACGAAAGCTCCCACTGTCCTGTGCGTCTCTCCTTGATCCAGCCAGGACCTCAGCTCTTCTCAGCTCCGCAGTCTCCATGTGTGCAAATGCCTCCTTTTAGGGAAGCAGACCCTTGAAACAAATAAGGCCCGGCTCTTTTTTTTTTTTTCAAAACACTCAAAGCCTCTGTTAACTAGAAGGGAATGAATTGAGTTTAAGTCCTCCTTCTCAAGGCCCGGAAGACTATATCATGAGAATGAGCATCCACTAAACATAGAAACAATCAAGCCCATTTTAACACACATTTCCAATAGATCGCAAGGTTGTAGCATATTCAGAAATGCTGGTGCGAGAATAGCCAAGATTTCACCAACCTCCCTCCCTACCAAACCCTGTCCTCCACCCCAAACTGCCGCTTCTACCGGAAAAATAAAATGACCTCAGATGTCAGCACTAGTAGAATCCGTAAACAGAAACTCAACCCAGAAAACCGAGTCAGCAACCAAAGCACAGGGACCAACCACCCTATCCCTACTCCATTCTTGATGCAATAGGAAATGCTTTGGTAATGATGTGAAGGAATAAATTACTGCTAATATCTGGAACCTCTGAATTGGCTAAATGCTTTAAAAGCCTGGGCCCATGTGCTAATGATAAAATTGGAATCTTACCAAGAACTACAGCTTTGTTTGAATATTAGAAGACTCTGGGTAGATAGGGATCATGTTGAAATAGCTGGTGTTTATGGCCATTCACACCGGGTGTTGCTTATGCAACCATTCAGTCTGTTCCTATGTTGCTAAGTGCATGCTGGTTTTGCAAAGTCATCAGGAAGTGTCACTGTCACATTCCTAGACCACAGTTCCAACCTCTAGAGGAAGGTGTTAGCAATGAATTCTCTGGAAACAAACAGCCAATAGAGAGCAGACAGGCCTTGGTTCTTCTGTTTGCAATCGGCCTGTCATCAGATAGGGACGAGAAGGCCTTCCTAAATCCAACTGTGACTTAGAGAGTGATACTAGATGCAGCTTGGCAAGGGAACACACAGAATAGTTGAGCAAAGGATAAAATAAAATTGGTGTGGTTCAGGCAGTTATCCTCATTCTTCTGATTTGGAACCCATAAGGGACATATTTCCTTTTGTTATTGTTTCTAGCAAGTCTAAATAGCAGGCAATGCATTTCCACTCAACATCCAACATTTGCACCTCATCTTAGTGATGTGCAGGGTATTATTGCTGTTTGGTTATATATTTGAAAAACAAAATATGTACTTCAGAGTCAGCACTTATGTCTATATATGTGAATTGGAAAGGCCCCTAAATCTCAGGAGCTGCTTGGCCACTGCTCATGTGTGTTGAAACTAAAGCCTAGAAGGGCATTTTCCCCATTGAATGACATAAGCCATTATAAGTTGGCTTCAGTGTTTGAAGGTAGGACCAGGAGAGTGTTCCTTCCTTCTCAAGTTGTCACACCATACTCCAGACTCAGTGTAGGAATATTCAAGGCCAGCTTCGAGATAGCAGCTGAAGACATCCAGTATTCATGTAAAGCTCTTCTTTGTACTCTCTCTCTTTTGAGTCTTAAAGGGAATCTACATTGTGAAAATTCTTAAATATGGAAACACACTCTACATTAGATTTTGTCTTCTATTTACTTATCTTTTTGTAATGGGGGAATAAGAGAGACCTCATAACTTATGTAATTGAGCTCTATTGTCATTGATACTGTGTCCTAAAATGGCCCAATGCTATATTCCATTGGAAAGAAAGTCAAATTAACATGCACAAAGGAAAAGTAGAAACATCTAGACTGCTTAAAATTTTACAAAAAGTCGTCGTGTCATAGATTGTCTTCCTAGAAATTGGATTTGGTGAATTCTTCGCCAGTGCCTGGTAAAGTGTTTAGTGGTAGCAGATTTTTGTTTCCCTGCCAGTGTCATCGTTCCACTCCATTCATGAGCTAATGGTCACTTGCTGGCATTAATCTTTTTTTTTAATTATCTGTTTATCCACTCATTTATTTTTTAATTTGACCAGAGAGAGACACAGAGAGAGAGGGAAAGTGAGAAAGCAAGCCACCAGGTCCAGGACTCGAACCATGGTCGGCCATGTGGGAGTGTCCAGCACCTTAACCACCACGCCACCTGCTGGCCCATTTGCTGGCATTAATCTTTTTTTTAAAATTTATTCATTTTCTACATTAATTCACTATACACCATCACAACACACAAATGAATTTCCCATCCAAAATACACTGTGCATTGGCTCAATCAAGCACATCAACATAAATGTTCTCAGCAAATAATTTTCCAATTCTTATGTCCTGCATACCTTGCCTTTTGTTTTGCCATCCTTGATTCCCCATCCCCCACCC
>NW_006159690.1:4074790-4102913 GCF_000334495.1 Tupaia belangeri chinensis
GGCGCCGTGGTGGGGGGGGGGGGGGGGCCACGCGCCCGTCGGCCACGCGCAGGCCTGGAGGCTACACGCCAGCCCCAGAGAGGCAGCGGAACGCGGGGTAGAGCCCATTAATCTTGATGTTTGAGCAATGCACTCTCAAAGGGGCCCTTGAAGAACCCTAAAATGCTCTGGGCATTTGGCTTCTAACTGAAAGATGGTGAAGTTTCGACCTTCCTTTATACAGCAATACAGCAAACCTTTTCCTGAGTCCCTACAGGACTGCCGGGCCCTGGCCCACATTGTGAGGTTGTAATTATTTGCAAGGTTGAGATATTATTTGCATTGAGCGTAGGGAAGATAGTCTGGGCTGGAGTGAAATTCTATCTAGCCCCAGTTCTTCTAGTGGCCCCCCTTTTACTTAGAATGCTTCTGCATTATACTTGGTGTTTATAAGTTAGGCATGGATATTTGTACTTTAAATGGGAGTTTTACATAATAAGAGTACAGAGCCGGGGTTTGCTTTCCTTTTCCACAGTCCAATGTGTCTTTTTATCGGCTACTCAAGAATTCTTAAATTCATGAACCCATGATATTTTTTCCCTCTTCTCCATGATTAATGTCTATGCAAACGTATTGCAAAAGTTGTGAAATAAAATGTTAGAGATTAGTTTCTATGCTGTGGCTTCTGCTCTCCTCTCCCCATCCTCAGCATCTCTATTCAAAGGGTAAGACTAAGCTGAACTTTTTCCTTGTGAGGGAACAAGCTGTAAAATGTCAAGACCTGAGCACTTGCTTATTCCTGATTTAAAGGAATCTGGCTCAGGGGCTCCCATTACAGAGGGAAGTGAGAAGCTGAAGCCTGCCCTTCCCATTGTTTCTTTTGTTATGATCTGGTCGTTAAGGGTAAAGTGGGGTGAAAAACAGGGCAAGAGCCCCTTGAGCCCTTGAGTTGATAGCCTTGGCTTTAAGGAGGCTTGGGCATGTGTTACCATGACTCTCCTGGAGGGCCTAACAGAAACTGCTCCCATCCCCACTGTAACCTTTAAAGCAAACCTGGGTTTTGCTTAAAGAGAAAAGCTGCTCTTTCCCAGGGCCCAGCCTCCTCCGGTTCTTTGGCATGTCAGCACTTGCCTTCTGTTTTTTCCATTGTACTCCTCCCAGCTCAGCACAGGGGCCCCACCTCTCACAGGATCAGGGTATGTGACCCTGAGCCCAGACAGTCCTGCACATAAATCTTCCTGTCCACCTGCAGATGGTCTGTCAACGGCTGTCAAGCTTCAGCGTTGGATGGGCTATTTCCACACATCCGGCAGAAAACCTTGAGCCTCCATGGGCCAGTGGAAATTCAAACTAGCCTTATTCCATCTATAGATCATCATCTATCTTCTTGTATCATATTGTCCGTTATGCCCAAGCTCTCTCTGCTGGCTAATTCCATGAGGCCCATACTGGAGGAGATGAGTAGCCAGATCACAACTGTGGCCTGTTGTCATCAGGATACCTTTCTGACCTCATGCTCTTTTGGGGGCAAGTATACGGCCTGAATATTTCTGTCTCCCCAAATTCTTATGACGAAGCCATAACATCCAATGTAATGGTATTTGGAGGTAGAGGGTTTTTAGAAAGTAATTGGGTTTAGATGAGGTCACAAAGGTAGTAGAACCCTCATGAGGTTAAGTACCGTTGTAAGAAGACCCAGAGCACTCTGTGTAAAAGACAGAGACTCAGTGGAAAAGACAGAGACTCGGTCATGTGAAGAAACAGCAAAAAAGTGGCCAACTGTAAGCTAGGAAGAAGGCTCCCACCAAACACTGACTGAATCTGCCAACATCTTGATCTTGGACTTCCCAGAACTCAGAAAACTGTGAGAAATAAATGTTTGTTGTTTAAGTCACACAGTTTATGATATTTTGTTATAGCAACTGAAACTAAGGCAGCAAGGCTTGCTCCAGAGTGGCTAGTGTTATGTAGGAAGCAAGTCAAGAGAAGGAACCATTGGGTCATTGGGAAAGTCATGATGCATTTTTGCATAGAAAAACATGTCGTGACTTTCCTGGTGACCTAATGTAGGTGATGAGGTTTCTGATTGACTTGACCCAGATATGGGCAATATTCATAGGTTATCTGTCCCTTTCTGGACTCGGAGGCAGATTTTCCCAGTATGGCAAATAATGGCATATTGTATGAGGGCAATTGAACATAATACTTAACACCTTTAAGTTCTTCTACAGACGAGACACTAAATTAAATAAAAATGCTTAGTGCAGTTGTTCGGGAGCATGATTTGATCTAATCTATTTATTAGCTGAGTGACTTTCAACAAGTTAAGCCATTGGGACCATCTGCAAAAATAGCATAAAATGATTATCAAAGGCTGTTGTGAGGATAAAAGAGCATCAGATAGGGTCACATTTTTGCACAGTGCTTGGCATGTAGGAAGCAATCACTTAATGCTAGTTATTGTCATGTTATTGGGTTTTAGGGAAAATACTGGGTCATCTGAAAAGTCATGACATATTTTTCCTATGCAAAAATGTATTATGACTTGTCCAATGCCCCAATTATACCCAGATGAAGAAAGATCAACAATGTAGAATATGATCTGAGTAGAAAAGAGATTGAGTCCTAGAAAATGTTGGAAAAGAAGGGGCTGAGAAGGCTTCAGAGAGCCTGAAATTGGCCTGGAACTGGAATAATGAGCAGAATTTAGATCATTTGATTTGGGAGCGTTAACATTTTTCTGCAATTTGAGGGAACTCTTAAAGAGTTGAGCTAGTACTTAGAAGAAATGATCTCTTTGTTTTCTACTATTCCTCTGCACGAGATTGAGCAAACCACTGAGCCTTGATTTCCTCGATTATAAAAATGAGACGGGGAATATCAGCTCTCCCTAGCTCCCGGGATTGTTATAGAGTGCAGATTAAATAATCATGTAAAAATTCTTTAAAAATGTAAAATGCAATGTAAGAGTGAAGTTTGATTTTTAAGAGAAGATCCCAGAAGAATCCTGGGCTGCCTACAACTGTAATTACCTCCCCTACAGGACACAGTGCTTTAATAGAGGCACTGACACCTGTAGTGAGGTCTTAGCTATCCTGAGTGTTGACTACTCACCCTTTTTCAAGTATAGAAAATGTTCTTTCGATTCAACATTCAGAGTTATCTATGCTAATATGTTAAGTTTTCTCAAGAATACCAGTCACAATAAGAACAGCCATAGTAGAACACTACAACAATTTATTTGGCACTCACAGTAAGTTAGGCACTCTGCCAAGTACTTCACAAACCTTATCCTGCTTAGCTCTCAAACAACATCACAAAGCTACTATTACTATTCCCAGTTTAGAGATCATTAAATTGAGACTTGGGGAAATAATTTGCCTAGTTTCCTTTAGCTAGTAAGTGACAGAGCTGGATTTAACTCCGATTACACCCTTCATGCCATTTTACTGTGAATCTAAGAAAAAAATGTTTTCCTGCCATCCTTGTGCTAGGTGTCTAATGTAGAATTAATCACAAAGATGAGTGAAATGAATAAAATGCTTACTACTGATAGTCTTTCTCTTTTCACTTTTAAATCTATTGTTGAAAAATTTAGACTCTTCGGTAGTTCCCAATCACCACCACTGGCCCTTAGAGTGAGGTGTAACAATAAGAGGAACCCCATGTGCTTATCCTGGGTTTAGTGAATTCATTGTTTCAACTGAACATCACCATAAGCCTTTTATAGGGGTATTATTTATTTCATTCATGATGCTAAATGAAGTCTATAAACTTGACGTTATTTTCCAGCTAATAGGTAAGAGAGCTCTATGTCTGTCTGGAATATTACGTCTGTAGCTAATTAATAAAAAGAACAGCAAGGACTCAGAGCATTCCCTCTACCCTGTGTGCAGTGTCAGTGTGAAACACGGGCTTTCCACTGGAAGGACTTGGAATGTAATGGCATAATGTCGTTGAAAGATGTTAAATGTTTGTGCTTGGGTTATAACTATAATTATGTCTATGTCACATACATTTAAAATAACTAAACCTGGAAACTGAAAACAAAATGAAAGGTTTATTCTTGAGATAGAAGGCTTGGAGTCTAAGAAAACTATTAAATTCTTATCACGGCACAAAGGTTTTTGAATGTCAAATGTTAAACTCTTCTACATTCAATAGGAATTTTGCTATGAATCTTCAGTCCCCTAGGGTACATTTCCTGTCTGTGCCTGTTAGCTTCACTGTTATGTATTTTAAATAAAGCTTTTGCTAATATTCAAAACTCCTTCCGGCCCTTCCTTTTAGGAAACAGACATAAATAAAGTGTATACTATGCCTTTGCATTTTGTTTTCTTTTACCTTTATCTAACCGAGTGCCCATCACCCTCGATCTTCAGAAGCTTTAAAGCAAAGGTAAAAAGAGCTTTAAAAAGGGGGGCTCTAGGGAAGTATGCAAATGACAGAAATGTCCATGGGAAAATTAAGGGAAAGGAAATTCAGCAAGAAAGAAATTCATTGATGTCGTGATGAAACGTTGTCACTGGAGATGATGACAAATTAGAATCCGTTCCCATGGGGACCGTGAGCTACCTACTGATCATTTGACCCATGGCTGGATGTTCTCTAGCCTAAGAATTGACCCAAAAGATGACAAGATGGTTTTAGTCCTGTTGTCTCATCAGCATTCAGGAACCCCTTAGGGGATGAAGGAGAAAGGATAAAGAAGGATAAAAGATGAAAGCTGAGCTGTGGAAAGAAAAATGTTTTTAATTACACTGAGGAGGATTGTGAGTCCACCTGTAGCTTTTTGTTAAGAGTGTCCTTTGTTGTCTCCTGTCTGCAGGGATCATAGCAGGATATAGACCCAGAACCTGGCCTCTTGGAAGGCTCTACATTGGCTAGCCTGTCCTCTTCAGTTAACGAGGACTCTCAGAATCTCATCTCTCTGCAGGCTGTCTTTACTCTGTTATATTGCCGAGCAATCTGGATTTGGTTGGCATGCTAAGAGATTGCTTTTAGAGGGAGGGAAAAAATGACCCCACGGTGGAGCACGAGGTACAGTTTCCATAGTGAGTCTCCATCACGTCCCACATCAGTAGGGCACAGAGAGCTTGTCTCAGGCAGAGGGGTCAAGGGAGGCAAGAGCTGTCCTGATAGTTGAGACCTTTGAGCTCCCTGGATCTCAGTTTCTTTACTTGTAAATGTGAATTCCAGTCATTCTCACTACCCTATGATGACACATGAGTTAATTAAGAGGAAAATCCAGGGATCAGCAGTTGGCATAATGGCTATGTTGCTGGACTCCCATGTAGTCAACCGCAGTTCGAGTCCCAGACCTGATGGCTTAAACTCACACCGGGCACGGGTGCATGCGTGCCCACGATCCTGAGAGGAGAATGAAGGAGAGATTGTGGCATGACCATTCCCCTAGGGGGTGATTTCTCACTCTCTGTCTCTCTGTCTCTCTCTCTCTGTCTTTCTGGAGAGCACACATGCCCTATAGCAAAAACTTCTCCTCCCCCTCAAAAAAAAAGGAAACTCCAGAGTGAAATAGTGGTTTCTAAAATTCACTTATTGAAGAAAGGAACAATATGTCTAGTCTGGTCTTTTCACAGGTTATGAATAAACTAACAAATATCTTTTAGTAATTAGAACAGACTAAGTTAGTTTGACAGGTAATAGTAGCAAGGCTTTTGTTTGTTTGTTTGTTTTACTTTTTTTTTTGGAGACTTCATTGTATCACATTTGGTCTTGACTCTTTTTTATGTTAGTGGTAGAATTCAGCTACTCTAAATATCCTCAAAGTACCTGGTTTTTATGGGAATTATGAAGAATTAAAAATGATATCATATTTATTTTTTTAAATCTAATTTTTATTATAAAGTTAATGAAACTATGCATGGCTTCTGGTACCCTGCCAAGAATTTCATAGCATTTCTTGAAATGGATTTGAAAAGAAGTGGGAGAAGGGGTCGATCTATCTCTGTGTCACAAAGAGAAGCAGTTTTTACACCAGCAGTTGGCGTTATGGCTATGTCGCTGGACTCCCACGTAGTCGACCGCGGTTCATGTCCCGGACCCGGTGGCTTAAAACTCACGCTGAGCGCGTGTGCGTGCGTGCCCAAGATCCCGAGAGGAGAATGGAGGAGAAGGGATTGCGGCGTGACCATCCCCCCTGGGGGGTGATTTCTCGCTTTCTTTCTCTATGTTTCTCTCTGTCTGTCTGGCGAGCGCACGCGCCCTACAGTGAAAAATCTCTCTCAAAAAAAAAAAACAAAACAAAAACAAAACAAAACAAAACAAAACAAAACAAAAAAAACAAAGAGAAGCAGTATTGCAAAAGATTGAAAGCTTGGGCCCTGAAAGCAGAGTCTGCTGGGTCTAGATCCCACTGTCTAGCTTCATGACCTTCAGAAAGTTACTTGACCTTCAGTGTCTGCTTCTGGAAAATGGGAGTATGTACCGTATCGGCATCTTTGAAGGGTTATTTTGGTACATGCATATGAGATGTTTAGAACAGTGACTCAGTCATAGTTAGCACTCAGCGCATGTTGCCTTCTTTGTTTCTTTTCCCTTTTTTTTTTTTTTGTCATAGGCCATGCATGCTTGCCAGAGAGAGAGCGAGAGAAAGCGCCCCCCAGTGGAACATAGTCATGCCTCAATCCTTTCTCTTACATTTCCTCCTTCCCAGTTTCAGGCATGCATACACATACCTGACATGTTTTTCAAGTTGCTGAGGCCAGGATTCCAACCATACAGGACCAGGTTTCCTGTGCAGAGTTTAACTGCTACCTTGTGGACCCACCCAGACTTCTTTTTAAAGTGTGGCAAAATAAGGTGTTACAACATCAAAGATAGGGAAATTTCTGACAGAGGTGGAGAAAGCATACATTTGAGACCTCTTTGTTAAATGTCAAGGGTGTCTAGACTCTGCTTACAAGGTACTGTTTTCACTGATGGAAGGCACAGCTTGAGGCCAACTAACCAAAAAGCTAAGGGCAGCCATTTGTGTCTCCTACCCATGCACACCTGAAAGTCCCCTCCCATCAGTCAATTACTCCCACCCCAAGGAACATCCAGTTCCACTGCCAGCCCAGGGCTTCTGACCCTGCTCTGTGCCTTGTCTGATTGTGTTCACAGAAATTCTTAGCCTGAGTGATTTGCATATTTTAATAATTTCAAGCAACCATTGCAGCTCCTTTTAGGTTAGGTTTGTGTGAGGCACTACAGCTGAACCGTGAACCCACAGGTGTATAAACAAGACAGTCCTACGTTTGATTGGGTGAATGGCTCTTTCATTTATTTTATGCCTTTGGACTAGTCACTTAAGCTCATTGTGAGGAAAATGAGAATACTGCACTGTAGGGTCTTGGTGCCTAGTTTATGGTGAACAAGTCTACACGGTAGCTATTATGATATTCTGAAGAACCCTGAAATCTCTTTGCAATGGGTTTATAGTTCACAGGATATAGTCTTGATCATTTTGACAATTTAGGTACATGGATTTGAGAGATGGAATTCAACCTACCTTGGATCTTACAGTTAGCTGTTGCTGTGTAACAAACCACTCAGTACTAGTAGCATAAACAATTATCTCTTTATGCTTATGGATTCTTTAGATCAGTATTCTGGACCAGGCAGAGTTGGGATGACTTACCTCTCTGCTCCATGGTTTCTGGGACTTCACTGGGGAGACTTCTGAGATCTGGAATTATCTGGAGGCCTCTTAACTCATGCCTAGAACCTGGGCTGGAGGGACTTGAAGACATGCTTAGCTGGGGTTGAAAATCAAACACTTAACAGACTGCATGTGTCTTAGACTTCTTGTAACATGATGGCTTGGAACAACCAAGAGGGTGAGCAGTCTATGACAGGCATGTAGAAACCACGTGACTTTTTATGACCCAGCCCTGGAAGTTTTATAGTGTCACTTTCTCTATACTACACTAGTAGTAAGCATGGTAGACCTACCCAGAGTCTAGCAAAAGGGAAGAAGGAAAGGTAGACTCCACTTTCAATATAGAAGCATGTTAAAGAATTTACAGCAAATTTCAATGAAATTATCATACTGAGATGATGGCTCTCTCTTGGGATGCCTTAGGGCTCCTGACGTCTATGGATAGCAAAGCAGGGCATATAATCTCTATTACAGTTAATTAATTCTGCCATTGTATAATTAAAACAGCAATAAACAATATGTAAACAGTGAGGAGGTTCCAATAAATCTTGATTTATGAAAATTGAAATCTTAATTTTATTTAATTATTAAGTGTTATAAAATATCAGGTCTTTGAAAAAGTCATGACATGTTTTTCTATGAAAAAATGCATCATGACTTTTCAGATGACTCTATTATTTTGTGTTCTTTCCCCAAAGAATTATTCATTTAATTTTATTTATCATTGTATTATTTAATTTGCTACCAGGCATGTGTGTCCACATAGAGAGACTCAGAGAGAGAGGGGGAAAGTGAGAAAGCAAGCCACCAGATCTGGGACTCCAACCGTAGTCATCCATGTGGGAGTCTAGCGCCTTTACCACCATGCCACCTGCTGGCCCCTTGTTTATGTTTTTTTTTTTTTTTTAATTTAAGAATCATCCTTAGTTCATGGTTTATGTGGAAGTAGGCAGTGGACCAGATTAGAATATCTGTGTTCAATTATATCTGACTTTTTAATTTGGGGAGAATTTTTTTTTATAGACCACAGTTTAGTTTATTAACACCCATCATGCCATGAATTCATAGGGGATAAGTTCCAGTAGCTCAGGCTCCTTTCCATTAGTTCTCACAAAGTGTGTGTCTCTGGGTAGAGCAGGCTGGCACTTCAGTTGAACCCAGGTACCTTTTTCTTTGGCTTCCTTTTTGTTCTGATCATTTTCCTTCACAGGGTTTAGAAAGCTGTCTCTTCTCTTAGAATGCTTAATATGCTTGCTATGCACATTAATTCTCTTGGCAAGTTTACAATAATACCTATAGCATGCTGAGTAACATTGTAGACTCTTCCAGTTTTGCCTTGGTAACATTTGTGGGCCATTCCTTTTTGAACAGTACCCATTCCCTTGATGTCTACAATAACACCTTTTCTTATAGATTGGTGTGTATGTTGCCAAAGGAACCCCTCCATGTTTTCTAAAGGGCCTAGAGAACATAAATCAAGTGCCTCTCCTCTTGCCCTTTGTGTCCCTTTGTGTTCATAATTTGGTGGATTACTGGAAGATGGTGGTTCTGGAATTTTTTTGGATTTTTTTCCATATAGTTTGTGTGCTTGCCAGAGAGAGAGAGAGACAGAGAGACTAAGAGAGGGAGAGGGAGAAATCACCTCTTGTGTGTGTGGGGAAGGTGGGGGCACGGCCATGCTGCAACCCCTTCTCCATCTTTTCTTGGGATTTTGAGCACCCACGCATACATTCCCAACGTTGAGTTTCAAGCCGCCAGATCTGAACTCTAACCACAGTCAGTCACATGGAAATCCAGCCTAAACCACCATGCTGCTTGCTGGCCCCTATATCTGACACTTTAAAGCTAGAATTCTCCAAACATGTAGAAGAAACCCATGTGAAACTAAACACTTAAGTGTGTGTGTGTGTGTGTGTGTGTCTGTGACAGAGAGAGAGAAATCACTGCTCAATTTCATTTTACTGTGAACCTGGGAAGATATTATTTGGAAATTCAGTTCTTTCAAGTACAGTATATCTTCATCCTTATACAGAGCATATATTCCCAAGGGCAATACTCTGGACACCTCTAGGTAGAAAATTGACAATGTTTACTTCATCAGAAGTCAGAGCCTAAAAAGAAGCACATGTATGTAGTTGTATATTTTAAAAATGAATATGTATTTTTAAAGAGGTTGTTAATCATTAGAGCAAAGATAAGTTTGATGATCTTCAGGAATGAATTATATTTTTAACCTTTAATTATTCATTAAATTTTTTTGTGTGCCTACAATGCCAAGTAGGGCGCGAGATGCTGAGCGTACAGCCAGTGAAGGCATGCACATTGACGGCGCTTACAGTCGGTGGGCTAACTAGACTACTGCGTCAGAGCTCCCGACTTCCTGCTTTTTTATTTTAATAATGATTTATTGGGAACCAGCAGTTAGTGTAATGGCTATGTCGCTGGACTCCCACGTAGGCGACTGCGGTTCGCGTCCCGGACCGGTGGCTTAAAACTCACGCCGGGCGCATGTGCGTGTGTGCCCAAGATCCCAAGAGGAGAATGGAGGAGAAGGATTGCGGCGTGGCCATCCCCCCTGGGGGGTGATTTCTCACTTTCTGTCTCTATGTCTCTGTCTGTTTGGCGAGTGCACGCACCCTATAGCAAAAAAAAAAAAAAAAACTCTCAAAAAAATAATAATGATTTATTTATTTATCCATTTGTTTAAATCTGACCAGAAAAAGACACACACAGAGAGAGCACAGAGATAGAGAGATGGAAAGTGAGAAAGCAAGCCACCAGGTCCATGACTTGAACTGAAGTCACGCTGGGCGCATGTGCATGCATGCCCAAGATCCCGAGAGGAGAATGGAGGAGAAGGGATTGCGGCATGGCCATCCCTCTTGGGGGGATGATTTCTCACTTTCTGTCTCTCTCTGTCTTTCTGGCGTGTACACGGATATAAGGTGTTGAGAAAGCGATACTATGAGTTTTACATTAGGTTTGTAAGTTGGACCTTTTACTTTCTGACCTACAAGTGAATTTGAACAACCCATTATAAAATTAAACACTGTGCTTAGATTTCTTTGTTATATCTGGCAATTTTGAAAAATTTATAAATTCGTGCAATGTTTCACAAAGATCAGAACCTCAGTTATTTAACTCAGACTCAGAAAACCCCCGATTATCACTGGATCCAAATCAAGATTTAAAATTGGCCTGAAAATGGCAAATAAAGATATTCTGATTTGGCTTCGTGTTCTCAGCCTGTAAGCTATTGGATTGTGTGAGATGCATGACCCAAAGGAGTTGATTAGTTCTCCTCTGGTGTGCTGATAATGAATAGCTCTACAAAACCAATTAGCTATAATTCTATCAGTCATTTCATTTGGGTAACATTTTGTTTAAGGGGAAGAAAAACAACACTGTTTTCCTTGGAGATCTGTAATTAAGCTGTGGTATTTGATGGGAACAATAGAGGGGAAAGCAGTATGCTTACCAATTTGCTTTCATTATTCCCACATGAAAGCAAATCATGATGAAGTGTTCTGTTCGCAGCAGTTAAGAAAGACATTTGTCCATCTTAAAGGTGTAACAGACCAAACACACGTGTATCTCTGTAGTAACTATACATTTGGATTATGTGACTGATGGCAGAGCACAGCTCTAGGGAATGGCCGTTTACATGGAGGACGGAATGGTGCCCTGTGGCAGCGTGGCAGGAGATAGTGTCATTTCTCTTCCTTCACGTATCCTCGCCCCAAAAATCTATGTGAATCTAGAACCACAAGTGATGGATAATGTCTCTTCCCTTGTTCCTTGCTGTCGTTATTGTTGCTTGTTATTTTGCAATGCCTACAGTCTTGCTGGCAGTGATACCTTTATCGGTATTACTCGATTTGAATTCAAATACCTGAGAAGTTTGTAATATGTCACTGTCTGTTAGAAGACATAAGATGTCATTTTATTGCTGTCTGTCTTATGAGTTGTACCTCTGTGAGTTCTGGCCATTTGCTATTCTTGTCTCAACTACACAGTAGAACAAGAATTGGCAGTGTGTTTGTTGTACCTGAAGTTTTAATATGTGCAGCTCATGACACCAATTAATCCACTTAGAAGAAAAAGCACAATGGCTCCTTGTCTTGGATTTTCTATTTATTTTGCTCATTATCATTCCCACAGCTAGCCAAAAAAATCCGAGAGAAGTTCAACCGTTACTTGGACGTGGTCAATCGGAACAAGCAAGTTGTAGAAGCGTCTTACACGGCTCACCTCACCTCTCCCTTAACTGCAATCCAAGACTGCTGCACTATCCCGCCTTCCATGATGGAGTAAGCCTTTAGTGTTTGTTGTTGTTGTTGTTGTTTAAACCAGAAATTGAAGTGCTTATGTGTTCAGAGTAGCCAATCCAAACAAACATAGCGACCTTTAGACACGTGCGGTAACACGGTTGCCTGAACAGTCATTTGTAGGGCAATAAACACACTTTCCACTTCATATTCAAAGCGTGTTTATTGCAAAGTGCATTGTCTATTTTCTATTATTTAAGATGAGCCCTTTATTTTTACATAGATGAACAACTTTTAAAGACGTATGACTGTGTTCTAGAGCCAGGAAATTCTGGATCCTCCTCACTCGCTTGAATTGCTGGGATTCCTGTTCAGGAGCATCAGCTAATGTTTGAATGCAAAATCTACATCCAGAAAATGGCAAACAATTTTGTTGTGGTCAGCTATTAAAGCCACGCAACTGGGACCAGCAGTTAGCGTAATGGCTATGTCACTGGACTCCCATGTAGTCAACCCTGGTTCAAGTCCCGGACCCAGTGGCTTAAACTCACGCCAGGCACATATGCATGCATGCCCAAGAACCTGAGAGGAAAATGGAGAAGAAAGAATTACAGTATGGCTATCCCTCCTGGGGGGGGTGATTTCTCACTTTCTGTCTCTCTCTGTCTTTCTGGCGAGCACACGTGCCCTATAGCAAAAATCTCTCTCTCAAAAAAAAAAGCCGTGCAACTTTTTTAACTTAAGGAAGTACTCTTTTTTAATTGCTAGAGAGCATATGTACTAGGGTGGAGAGAGAGGTAGAAAGCACTCCCCATGGGGCATGATCAAGATGCAACCTCTTCTCTCCATTTTTCCGTCTTGCCAAGATTTGAGGCATGCAGGTACACATGTCCTGTGTGTTTTTCTCCTTTTTATTTTTATTTTTTAGTTTTTAATTTTTTTCCATAGGGTATGTGCACTTGCCAGAAAGAGGAAAAGTGAGAAATCACCCTCCCCAAGAGGGATAGCGATATCGCAATCCCTTCTCTTCCATCTCCTCTTAGAATTTTGGGCACACACGCCCAGCATGAGTTTCAAGCTGCCAGGTATGTGGGAATCCAGTGCCCCAACCACTACACCACCTGCTGCCTGCCCCTGTGTGTTTTTCAAGTTTCCAGGACTAGGATTTGAACCTTGGTCAGTTATGTGGGATCTAGCTCCTTTAACTAATGGGATCTGGGGCCAGCCCAAGTTAGTACTTTATATATTTGAAAAAAATAACAGAAAAAAATTTCTACTTTTTACTTTAGATTATATTATCTTAAAACTTTTTAGGACAATGCAGCTACAGATAGTAATGAAACAGGTTTAGTATCTGCATGGTCAGGAATATTGTTCATATTTGTATGTATCAGCCTAGTGCTATTTATATCTGGAGGAATAGAGAGTGTGAGACTGAAAGCTTTGTGGAAAGAACAGTTATCAACAGGTACAAAGAACTTAATTCTAAGTTTCACTTGGTCTTTAATCAGCTCTGTGTTCTTAATCGAGTTATTTAATGTTTATTTTCAATGCTTCGTTTCCTTTCAGTCAATGTGGATAACAATCTTATTACACTGTTTTTTTAGCATTATTTACAAGAAAGAAAATATGTTAACATGCTTTAAAAATATATATATATATTTTTTTTTTTTTGGAGAGATTTTCACTGTAGGGCGCATGCGCTCTCCAGACAGACAGAGAGAGACATAGAGACAGAAAGCGAGAAATCACCCCCCAGGGGGGATGGTCACGCCTCAATCCCTTCTCCTCCATTCTCCTCTCGGGATCTTGGGCATGCACGCACACGCGCCCGGTGTGAGTTTTAAGCCACCGGGTCCGGGACGTGAACCGCGGTCGACTACGTGGGAGTCCAGCGACATAGCCATTACGCTAACTGCTGGTTCCCAACATGCTTTAAAAATATTTGAGTGCGATCGTTAATTAGTATATATTAGTCCTCTTGTACAGGTACTCTTGAAGGTAGGCAAAGGATGAATACCACCTAGTTTTTTTGGTGGTTAAATGATGTTTTGCTTTCACAAGCAGAATTTTACTTACTATGTTTTCTTGGTGGGCTTTCTAGGTCGCAGAGCATCCTCAGGTCATTTGATTTCTCCATTTATGTAATTATAAGATGTGCCTTTTGTGGCTGACCCTGTCTTCAGCCTGAAGAAGCCCACATTAGTTATACTTAAACTAAATGAAAGGCGTATACAGTTTGGGATGAGAGTGTCTGACTAGGAACCCTACCCCCAGCACTTCATCCCCACGTGGTCTTGGATGTTGGATGACCTTCAGCTACCCTGTCTTCACTTCTGAAACGGGGATAATAATTAGTACTTCATGGGTTGTTGTACACATCCAGTGAAATTAAATGTGAAAACACTTTGTAAATGTCATGTTCGAAGCCAGTTAGCCATAACATTTGTATACTTCCATATCATAATAAACATTTCCGCTTTTTTCTTTTGTGTTTAAACATGGGAGATTTCCTTATTGTTAGTTTTTTTTTTTTTTTGTAATTGAGGCCCCAGTAACTTAATGTTTTGCAATATATTGCTTATCTAAAAATAAGCGAGGGCCTAGCCTCTCTGGCACATTCGGCAGTATGCCAGACTGCGGTGCTGGAAGCCACTTGACCAACCACTGTTCAGGACCCCATGAGCCAAGATCTTGCTGAGCTGAAGGTCTGAAGAAAAGGAATCACATCAGGACCATACCCTCCCCCTTCATGTGCACACGCATGCTGTCTATCACGCACACACAAGAGTCTAGTTGGATTTCAAGCCCCAAGGCGGACACATCGTTTTCAGGATAGGAAACAAAGCAGTATAGGAAGGAAAAGTCCCCAGAGCTAGAATGATACTCCCCACCTACCACAGGGGACATGTGTAAGGTCTAGACAGTTTCAGTTTCACAACTAGGGAGAGAGGGCAGTCACGACTTGGTATCTAATGGGCAGAGGCCAGGAACTCTGTCCACATCCTGGAATGCATAAAATACATCCCCAAATAAAGAATTGTCTGGCACCAATGATCAGCAGTGCTGACGTTATAAGACCCTGGCTTAGAAGATTGGAAATGTTCACAAGGTCCTGAGTAGAACTAGTGCTCTAGAGGAAGCTCCAAAACTTGAACTGGCTGGCTTCTACCCCATTTCTTGCCCAGGTTCTTAATCATGTCCTTAACCATCACCTTACTGGTGAATTTCTACTACTAATTGAATAACTCAAACATTGTCTTTTTTCCATCATTTTCTATTACCTCCTTTTTTACCCCTCTCCTATTTCCTTTTACCTCGGGAAGAACTCATTATTCCCGCATCTCTGTCCCTGTGGTTATTTTCACACACCTTTCTATAGTGTGGAGCTCAGTCTGTCTCACCTCGCTGTTGGAGAATCTGCCTTCCCTGCTGTTCTGAGCAGGAATTGCACCTCATTGATTTCTACCTTTGACATCAGGCAGTTGTGTTTACGATCTTGGAATCTGAATTGATTTGAACATAGGGATGGGTAAGGGGATACCTACTCTCCAGAAATGTATGAGTGATTGCAGAATAGAATAGCAAAGAATAAATACAATAGAGCAAGATGTGACTCAGCAGAGAGGTATACCAGGCGGGTTGTATTAAAGTGATTCTATGAACTTTGGAAATGGGTCTCTTATTTTATTGGCCATTTGAAGGAACATTACAAGAAAATAATCATGCATATTTATACAGTAAACAAAGTTATTACAGTGACATTCAGAATAGAGAAAACTGTAAATATTCTACATTTCTAACAATGGAAGATTACTCGGGAAAATTGTCTTACAGCCATATACATGAGAGAGTGAGATGCAGCCAGGCTATAGAGGCCGATGTGTAAAAATGGGCATAGCACACACAAGTATGTGTTAAAATGGGTATAGCACACACATATGTATATTAAAAGGTGGGGATGGGACCAGCAGTTAGTGTAATGGCTATGTCACTGGACTCCCACGTAGTTGACCACGGTTCGCGTACCGGACCCGGTGGCTTAAACTCACGCCGGGCGCGTGTGCATGCGTGCCCAAGATCCCGAGAAGAGAATGAAGGAGAAGGGATTGCAGCGTGGCCATCCCCCCTGGGGGGTGATTTCTCGCTTTCTGTCTCTATGTCTCTCTCTGTCTGGCGAGTGCACACGCCCTATAGCAAAAACCTCTCCAAAAAAAAAAAAAAGGTGGGGAGACTTACACTAACATGTTTTGGGGTAGAGATGGTGGTTTTCATTTTGAATATGCTGAATAAGTGTTCAGGTCTGAGATACAGAGCACCTCACTTGACAAAACACAGTGGCCTACCTTCTGGTTAATAGAATATAGTTTCTGTCTTCCAGGAGCTTCTCATTTAGTTTACTTTAACATCCAAGAGACTCTTAACTCTACTCCCAGAAGGATACATGCTGCTAAGGAAGCAGATTAGTCTGAGAAATTGCTCTTCCTTCAGAGGTCGGGCCCATGCACTGAATATCAAAGATACAGCCTTTCCCCCTCTCAATGAGTAGCTGACAGAGCCAAGAATGGCCATTTGGGGTGACTTGAAATACCAGAACCATGCTGAGGATAAAGTTGGCCGTCAGAACATGTACAGGTGAGAAGATTCGGAACCTCTGGTGACACCTTAAAGAGGCATCTGACAGCACCTGTTTGCAGAAGTGACCAGTGAGTGACCCTTCTCTTGGACTAGTCTGCTTGGTTCTGAGTGGAGCTCACTTCTCAGGGAAATGTGTGTAGCAAGTTTTGCAGGGACTCTTGAGCTGATTCTTTTCTAGCCATTGGCTAAATATAAGCACTTCTTAAAAATTACAAGAGCTCTCAGCTCTTTAATGAAGAAGCAAAAATGGAAAGTGTTCATGAGTTGCTGAGATGGACCAGAGTAAGACTCCTTTGTTCCCGTTGCTTACAAAATGCTTTCATCGGTGTATTCTAACTGCTGTGGTCTCCTGCTGACCTGATTTGCAGTTCACTCTTTGCTATATTCCAGTTCTTCCAGAACTGTCTACTTTATTTATTTATTTTGGAGAGGTTTTTGCTATAGGGCGCGTGCGCTCCCAGATAGAGACAGAAACAGAGAGACAGAAAGCAAGAAATCACCCCCAGGGGGGATGGCCATGCCGCAATCCCTTCTCCTCCATTCTCCTCTTGGGATCTTGGACACGCACGCACATGCGCCCTGCGTGAGTTTTGAGCCACTGGATCCAGGCCGCAAACCACGGTTGACTACGTGGGAGTCCAGCGACATAACCATTATGCTAACTGCTGGTCCCTAGAACTGTCTACATTTTGAAACTCAGGAAGTTTGTGGTGAAGTTCAGCATATAAAGGAAGAACTCTTAGTCTTGCAAAACAGTTTAAGGACATGATTAAGAACAGCTTTTTTTAATGCTTAGGCAGATTTAGTTTTGATTGATTGATTGATTGCTATAAGATGTGTACATGTGCCAGAGAGGAAAAGTGTGAAATAACCTCCTGGAGGGTTGGCCATGCCATGATCCCCTCTACTCTATTCGTTTCCTAAGATTTGGGGTATGTGCACACACATAGCCAGTATGGTTTTCAAACTGCTGCATTTGGGACTCAAACTGCAGTCAGCCACTTTGATCCAGTGCCTTACCCACCATGTCACCTGGTGGCCCCAGATTTGGTTTTAAATCATACCTCTTTGACTCACAAGCTGACCTTGTGAAGTCACTTAAATTCTGATTCTCCGATTTCTTATTAGTAAGATGAAAATAGTGATAGCATCTGTCTCACAGAGCTGTTGCAGGGTTTTAGGTTGTACTTAGACAAACTTTAACTTGATAATTATGTGCTTATTTCCGTTATCGTCCATGTCAAAAGATACCTGTTTTCCCTCTTATGGCAATAATGTAACACTTAAAAAAAAATATAAACTGAAGTAAAAATTAAATTATTTTAAACGGAAATATTAAGTGAATGTGACCAATATTTTGAAGGTGATGGACACGATAGTGATTGTTTATGAAATATAGACTCTAGATTGTCGCTAAAATTCTTCCAAACTCTAAGGCATTACAGTTTTGTTTGTTTGTTTGTTTTTGGTTTTTTTGAGAGGTTTTCGCTATAGGGCATGTGCGCTTGCCAGACAGGCAGAGACAGAAAGCGAGAAATCACCCCCCAGAACGGATGGTCACGCTGCAATCCCTTCTCCTCCATTCTCCTCTCGGGATCTTGGGCATGCACGCACATGCGCCCCGCGTGAGTTTTAAGCCACCGGGTCTGGGACGCGAATCACGGTCGACTACGTGGGAGTCCAGCGACATAGCCATTACACTAACTGCTGGTTCCCAGTTTTTGTGTGTTTTTAAGAGGTTTTTCCTTAAGGCGGGTACGTACCCAGAGGAGGGGGAAGAGAGAGACACAGTGAGAGAGGAAGTGAGAAATCACCTCCTAGAGGAGATGACCACACCACAATCCCTTCTCTTCTGTTCTCCCAGGATCTTGGGCATGTAAGCACATGTGCCCAGCACAATTTTCAAGCCACTAGGTCCAGGACTGAAATCGCAGTTGGCCACATGGGGGTCAAGTGATGTAACCCCTACACCATCTGCTAGGCACAGGTATTATAGTTCTATAAAGCAAATTGTTTTAATCCTTTACTTCCACAGACTATATTTGGCCCTATGTACATCAGTTAATACTGTGTTTATGAAAAATAGAAACAATTGGACCTCAGATAAGAGACCACTGATCTTAGTTCTGAATCTTGTCCATTCTTTAGTCATCTGGGCCCTAAATACATTTTCTCAAAAGTCAGCACTGGCCCAATGACTTGCTGTTACTAAAGCTTTCGGTCCCTGTGGCCTATTAACCTTTTCCCAATGTAATAAAGATGAGTTCGTGGGACCAACAGTTAGCATAATGGCTATGTCGTTGAACTCCCATGTACTCAACTACAGTTCAAGTCCTGCACCCAGTAGCTTAAACTCACGCTGGGCATGTGTGCATGCATCCTTAAGATCCCAAGTGGAGAATGGGGAGAAGGGATTGTGGCAGGCCATCCCCCTCTGGAGGGTGATTTCTCGCTTTCTGCCTTTCTGTCTCTGACTTTCAGGTGAGTGCACGCGCCCAATAGCAAAAACCTCTCCCAAAAAAAAGAGTTTGAACTAGGATGATATTTTTGTAAGTAATTATAACCAATGGCTAATTTTCACTTTTTGTTTTAAGCCCAAATTTTCATGTTTACTGATTTTTAATCTATAAGTGATTTTTCTAATTAGTGCATATTTTAAAAATAAAGTAAGTTCTGAAGAAACAGGGACTTTAAACAGTTCTATTAAAAAGCAGCCTGCTGGGACCAGCAGTTGGTGTAATGGCTATGTCACTGGACTTCCATGTAGTCGGCCGCAGTTCAAGTCCCAGACCCAGAAACTTAACACTCATGCCAGGCGCATGTGCATGCGTGCCCAAGATCTCGAGAGGAGACTGGAGGAGAAGGGATTGCGGTGTAGCCATCTACCCCGGGGGGTGATTTCTCGCTTTCTCTCTCTCTGTCTCTCTCTGTGTTTCCGGCAAGTGCACGAGCCCTATAGCAAAAACCTCTCCCAAAAAAAGCAGCCTATACAATATACTCTGACGGTATTACTATGATGACAACAGCGAGATCCTGCAAAGTGGCAGAAAATTGATTTTTCAGATGGGTTTGCTACTTTCCTTCTCAAGCTAGCCAAGTCTTAAAATTCTTACTCAGAAGCTTTAGAAGTTAATTATTTAACGTAGGGCTCTGCATAGTGATTCAGTCCTCTTATCAATGTTTGTTGAAGGAATGATCTAGCGAATTGCCATTCTCTAATATGGAGAAAACATAGGTTAAGGCAAACTTCGACAAACTCATTTTCAACAATATTACTTAAAATAACATCGTTTCATTTGTTCATGCAATTTAATTCATAGTAGCAGCTCTCTTTGTACTGCTTTGGGTTAGGGTGCAGGAGAGTCTGGGTGCTCTCACGGGGAATCAACAAACATGTAAACACTTAATCACACCCATGGAATGTGTCTGGCTTGCAGATGTTTTGTTTTATTTAGTTTTTTTAGTACTAAATTTATGTCTTCCATGGAAAAATTCTGGCCATTTGGAGTCCCCCTTCCCTCTTAGCTACAGTCAGTTTTCCTGAACTGTGGCTACCCTTTATAGGCAGATAGGCCTTGCACCTTCCAGCTCACCAAATCCCCACCAGTCCCTGACCTGAGTATCACACGCAACTCATTCCCCTCATTGATCACCTGTTTGGCCCATGATAGCATGTGAGTTTGCAACTCCGGATCTTAAGAGACTATATAATATTAATAGATTTACTTTAAGAAAATGTCTTTTCAATGTGCATTTTCTACTATGCTAACTCGAACGTTCATCTTTTCCAATTTTAAAAACATATCTCATTTATGCATAATGCTGAGAATATCTATCCCTGAAACATGGCTTGTCACAGAGACGGGATCTTCTGTTTGCTACAGATGCTACTGTTCAGTTAGCAAGCCTGACCTGCCCTTGGCTTTTACATAAACAACCAATCATTTTCTCTTCTACATCTTTTATTCTACTGCTCTCTTTTGTTCCCCAAATCCCCAATTTCTTTTCTGGATGTTACTGCATGTTGTTATTATTCTATTTCTTTTTTGTCTCTATTTAATAAGAGAGCAAAGGGGAGGATAAAACTAGGGGAGAAAATGAATTTAGATTTTTATTCTTTCTCGTATCCCCAAGTGGGGTTCAGTGCTGTGCTTCTCCCGTTAATGCCTGTTCGTTGGCTAATCATGCTAGGAGTTGTCATCAAGGCACCTAGGCCTGGCCCGGTGAGCAAAGTGACACTCTGACAGAGCTAGAGTGACTAAGCCTTGTTTCCAGGGCTCTCTGAAGCCAGCCACCTGGAGCTAAAAGACTTAAGCTGAATCGGTCATTTTTTCATATTCTTAAGGGGCTAAAGGAAAAAAAAAGAAAGAAACTTTATAACAAAATTTGGGACCATTGTCAGGTTGGATTCCTGTTATTTTACGGGGAGCTCTTTGAGTCGAGTCATCCACTGAGATTGATTTAGTACTGAAGAAGGCAGATAGGCCTCACCTCATTTCCTAAGAACCCAGATTTAGTGCCTTCCCAGATGGTACCTACTAGGGCTGTGTGATTTCAGGAGTCAGGTCTTATCACTCAACCTCAAAGCATAGTGCTATGGACAAAGCAAACCGAAGAGCTTCTGCTGCAAGAACACAGGATCCTGATGATAATTGTCACTTTTACAACCCTCTGTGGTAGTCAGGGTTCTCCAGAGAAACAGAACCAGTAGTGTGTGTGTGATATGCTCTTTTAAGAAGAGACAAGTCTTTTCTTTATTTTTAATCAGCCCAATCTTTACAAAGTGTACACACACACACACACAGAGAGAGAGAA
Organism: Tupaia belangeri chinensis; assembly: GCF_000334495.1. NCBI lineage: Eukaryota > Metazoa > Chordata > Mammalia > Scandentia > Tupaiidae > Tupaia > Tupaia belangeri. Next base: position 4,096,154 of record NW_006159690.1, read on the forward strand.
AGTAATTTTAAGAAATTAATTTATGTGGTTGTAGAAATGCAATCACAGGATAGACTACCAGGCTAGAGAGACAGAGAAGAGTTGCAGTTCAAGTTCAAAGAGGTCCTGCTGAGAACATTTTTTCTTCCTGGGTTAGGGAGGTGTCAGTCTTCATTCTATTAAGGCCTTCAACAGATTGGATGAGACCCACCTACATTATGGAAAATAATCTGCTTTACTTGAAATCCACAATTTACATGTTAATCTCATCCTTCCCTCAAAAAAAAAAAATGTCTAACAAACATATCTAGACTTATTTTTGACCACATACCTGGGCACCAAGGCCCAGCCAAGTTGACACATAAAATTAACCATGACCTCCTTAGAGAAAGTATAGAAAATTGGACTGCAAATCCTACCATTAAAGTTAAATTTTTATTAACCTTCAGATTTAGCCTGAAGAGTAATAAACTTTCACTCCTAGAACTTTCTACTGTGTTCTCCTATATTACTTCTCTTTAAAAACTTAATGTTCATATTAATTAGCCATCTGGAAAGAAGTCTCCACATTTGAGTAATTCCTGCTCCATGCAAGTTGGTTATATATTTTATGACAGAATTATATGTCATATAAATTTCTATATTAGTATTTAAAGTTTTCAAAATATTATTGAAATCATGTGAGCCAGAAATAAGTTACTGAGAGAATTGGTTTTAATTTTGATGATTAACATGCTGACCCTTAATGTTCAGATTCCTGTATTAGGGTTTTTTTTAGGAATTTATAGTAAATTTTAGAAACACAATTTTCATTATTAAGGGACTCAGCTTTTAGTCAAAGATTTTTTGTTTTAAAACAAATATGAACTTCTTTCATTTTTAAGAAGAAAGAAATTTTTTATTTTCTTTTATTTACTTTTAATCAGCTCAATCTCTAAAACTATCCTTACCAGCAAAAGGGGGGGGGGTGGTTAATTACAATGGTGATGCAGACTATACCATAGCCATAAACTACTAAGATTAAATGGGCCTTCATTCTGCCACTTCGCTGTATAATCCTGAGAAGTTTATTTAACCTCTTTGGTCTTCAGTTTCCCAACTATAAAGCAAGCCTTTCAAACTGTACCCCAGAAAACTGCCAGCTCTCAAGATTCCTTTAGTTTCCCCCTCAAACTTCTTAGAAAGTTTGTTCTTAACTGAAAGCATTTGCTTAGAGATAACTTTCCTACTGCTCAAATTAATACTGTTCAAATTTAGACTTCATGAAGGGATTTGTTTTTTGTCTTTTTTGATGTTTACCTAGGGAAAAGATGACACTTTGCAGTAGTAAGACCTGCAGAGGTTAAATGACACATTCATTCATTCATATTTTTTTTGAAAAAGTAAAAGTTTATGGAATGAATTATGGAAAAGGCATCTCAGCTGGGTGTCTTGAAGTAGGAGAAGGATTTGGACATATGGAGATAGGAAAAAAGAACTTCCCAAGTGAGAAAGGTCACTGTGAAGAAAACCCCATAGCTGGAAACACTGAAAAGGGTCAGGGGCACTGAAAGGGGACTTGTGTATGAAGCAAGTGATAAAGAGAGACAGCTAAGCAGTTGTATTAATATCAGGTCATAGAGACCTCAAATACCAGACTGAGGAATTCAAACTTTGTTTAGCCAGCTTTAAATTCTGTACATGATATAAAGGACTACGTCTATCCTTCCTCTCCTTCTAAGGGGATTAATTTAAGACTTTTTATTTTCCAAAGTTTCTTTCTTTCTTCCTTGAGTAAGAGAAAAGGGGTGTGGATGGAGAGAGAGAGAGAAAGGCATCTCCAACAGGGTCTTCATGCCACAATCCACTCCCAGCTTCAGCCAGCCTAGATCATGGGTATGTGTTCTGGGAGGTCTCCAGATGCAAACTGAGAACCTCCCCATACAGGTCGGTCTCAGAGCATTTTGTTACCATTGCACCTCTGTTCTGTGCCCTAATTTAAGATTTCTGAGATAGAGAATGAAGTGATAAGACATGCACGTTAAGGGGATTTTACCAGTCAACCATGTAACAACTGGAAGACCTCATTTCATTTCATTTATGTAGGCAAGGAGGAAGATAGGCCTGGATTTGGCCATTGCCACCTATCTGGCCTTTTTTTTTTTTTTTTTTTGGTAGAGGTTTTTGCTATAGGGTGCATGCGCTCACCAGAAAGACAGAGAGACAGAAAGCGAGAAATCACCCCCCAGGTGGAATGGCCATGCTGCAATTCCTTCTCCTCCATTCTCCTCTCGGGATCTTGGGCACGCACGCACATGTACCCAGAATGAAGGTCAGGAGCTCGAACCACAGTCGACTACATGGGAGTTCAGCAACATAGCCATTATGCTAACTGCTGGTCCCCTATCTGGCCTTTTAGAAGAGGGAGGAAATAGTGGTGGCTGGCATCAATTCGGGTATCTGCCAGTGGCGGGAGCAGGTGCAAAGACATATTTGCACTTGTGTGCCCTCTCATCTTTCTTAGCTTACTGAAGTGCAGAGACCCTGTCAGACTCAGCTCTGTATTCGGTACTTTACTTGGACAGGTCCTCAGTATTTGCCAAAGAAGTTAGGATGTGGTAGCAAACCCGATTTTGTGTTTCGTTTTTGAGTCCCAGTAGTGATGATGCTGTCAAAATTATTGAACTCCTTTTCCTTTCAGCAGAAGTTAAACCGTATTCTAAGTACTTTTATGCCCGCTCATAATAGTTACTGCTATGATCTCAACATTATTCCTTTGTTATAAGCTCTGTTATGAAGTTGATATTGATTTAGTTATCTCAGTTTTCAGTTATATTCGCTCATTGTGTTATTCGCAGGGTGAACTTAAAAATACAGAACATTTCCAAATACCTGTGTATATATCATTTTCAGCTCAACTGGCTTGTAGCATGTTGAAAGCAGTTAATGTTCCAGATGTTGTCCTAGATACTGTCTGACAGGCAAAGATAAATACAACAGTCCGTACCTGCAGGGGCTCATGGGACACAAGCAGAGTAAACTAAGACAGACTGTGGCAAGTGTCATGAAAGAAATCCAAAGACTCTCTTTTAGAAAGGAAAAAGATTAAAGGGACCAGCAGGTGGCGTGGTGGTTAAGATGCTGGACACTCCCACATGGCCAACTGCGGTTCGGGTACCAGACCTGGTGGCTTGCTTTCTCACTTTCCCTCTCTCTCTCTCTGTGTGTGTGTATCCCTCTCTCTGGTCAAGTTAAAATAAAAGAATGAATACATAAAATTAAATAAATAATTATTAAAAAAGAATTCTTCTAAAAAAAAAAAAGGAAGAGAAAAAGATTATGAACAGAGGCGTTGGTGGAAAATGGTAGTTGAGAACTTGAGAGTGGAACTTCCACACATAGGTCTAGGTGAAGACTACATCAGACCAGGAAACAGCAAACCCTCCCAGAGCTATTGAGTATGGCGAGGTGGGAACCCAGCTGGAACTGTGGATAAGGGGTGTATTGTGCTGGGCTAGAAACCCTAGATCACCTGGACAGATTCCTATCTGTAAGCAGAAGGTGTTAAAGAAAGTAAATGCTGTGGTCAGGTCTGTGATTTGAGCAAATTAATTAGTTGGCAACTGAAGGATAAAGTAGGGTGGAGAAGCAAGCTGCATCATCTTGCTAATCATGGAGATAAGTAATGACTCCTTGAGGGGTAATCGTAGGAAAGTAAAAGGTATCTGGGGTGACAGTTGTGTTACACAGAGTGGAAACCCAGGGAGTGTAGAATATGTAGAATCTGACAGCTCAGTTTTCACTGATGGTTTGGGTGAGGAAGAATACTGTAAGATGTCTCTAAATGTTAAAGTGAGCATCTTAAAGGGTGGGGAATTATTCATTAAGGGAAAAATAATGGAAGATTTTTCAGAGAAAGATGATGAACCCGGTGTGAACATGCTGATTCGGATTTTGTGTTTTGTGTGGATTATTCTTGGGACTATTTGGCAAGCAGTTGAGATTATCTGTAGTATCATTTGGTTTTTGTCCCACAAATAGTTTCACCCCCATAACTGTTAGGCATTGCAGTTCAGAATAGAGGGCAAAACTGAAATATCTGGTTTTAAAGTTGTATTTATACACAATTGAGTTTTGTGTAAAATGATGTTTCTAGAAATTACAGCTGGATGCACAAGTAGGCAAGTTCTATTTTTTCCAAGCCCAATTTTAAGGTAGTGCACATAAAAATTATAATGTAAAATGTCTAACCCTGTGTACTATTTATTTACTTAGTAACAGAGTGCATGCACTCGCCAGAGAAAGGGAGAAAGAGAGAAAAGGAAAGTGAGAAAGCATCCCCCAGGGAGGATGGCTAAACTACAGTCCCTTTTCCTCCAACCTCATCTGGAAATCATGGCCAGACACGCGCACACACACACACACACATGCATACACCCAGCTGTGTAGGCAACTGTGTGGGATCTACCCACCTAACCACCACACCAGCTAGCCCCATGTGTTTAACATTTTGCCCTTAGAGTACTGCATGGCAAATCTCCGTCCATCAAGTCATCCTCACTGCCCAACGTCACACTTCTATCTGCGGACCCTTTGAGAATGAGAATGATTATTACCTGCAGTCGAACTAAATGCTACTTAAAGTCTTTTAAGGATTTTGGTACCAAAGGGGCTTGAGTTGAGCTCAAACTACAACAGAGATTTTGCAGGACATTTTGCGTTTCTGAAGACCTACTCAGTTACACTATTTAGCTTACATGAATGAATTTCTAATGTCTATACTTGGTTAAAATACTCTCTTAGGCTTTTACTTTTGTAAACATTGTTTTACTTACCTTACATTCTTTATATGATTGTTTGAACAACCCAGTGGGATAGGAACTGTCTCTGCATGTGGCCTCCTTCCCCCACCAACAATATTACAGATGAGAAAATGAGCTCAGAAAGACAGGCAGAGCTTAAGGAAGCCTGGTTTGGAATTGAGGTTTATTGATTCCAGATTATTTTGTTTCATTGCCAAAGGGCACATGCACTCACCAGAGATAGAGAGATAAAGAGGGAGGAAGAGGAAGAAAGCACTTCCAGTGGGGTGTGGTCATGCCACCATCCCTTCTCCTTTTCCTTATCCTGTCAGGATGTGGGGGCACACATGCATATGCACCTGGTATGTTTTGCAAACTGTCAGAGCCAGATTGAAACTATGGTCAGCCAGATTGAGATCTGCCCCCCCTTAAACACTAGGCTACTGGGCTGACCCTGCTTCTTTGTTTGTTCATCTTTGTTTTTCTTAATAATAAAATGCCTTTCCCAGTGGTAAAATCAGAATGGTTTACTTGCCAGTTGAAATGCTGAACTATGTATTCCTCCTTAGAGTTTCACTGGAGCCTACCATATGCTGCTACAGTTTCTGCATTTGCTGACGGGAAGACTCCCATGGTCTGGTTAGATTGTTTTGCAGTCTTAAAAACCATGTAGTTTGCTTTCCTGTTGGTGAGATGTATGTGTGTGTGGATAGATATCTGTATCTCTAAGACTGTTGATGAACACACCCTCACAGCAGAGAGCTCCTGCATTTGGGTCTCCTGAGAATCTAGCATTGTGAGTTTTCCTGTGTGAGTCTCATGGAAAGAATGAAGACCTGCCTCACTGCTTTGTAATACTGAATTTTCCCAGCTGCTTTTTTATGGATTTTTAGGTAGAGTTAGTTTTGCAATGTTCTTTCTTTTTAAATTCTGGTCTCCAAAAGAAACTAGCTAGTGGATTATACCAGCATTTAGACCCTATCTTAGCTGAAAACCAGAAATCTTCTGTTTGGATTTTTATGTGTTTTATCATACAAAAATAGCGAGGTGTTTTCAGAGAGGGTGAGGGTTTAAAAACCATTCTGTCTGTAATCTCTTCCTGGAGACTTGTCTTATCTATCGCGTAATGTATATATGTGTGTCCACATTCATACCTTTACTAATTTTTAGATATTGGGTCCCTAATTCCTTTGGTGGACACATCAGCCTTACGTCATATTTTGCATCTTAGGTTTCCTGTTCTTTTACAGAGCAGGGAGATGTAGATCTCTCCCCTCCTCGGTGCACACGTGCCTGAGAAATGGACTGAGTTCATCTCCAAGGTCATCTGCCACTTCCGAAGTTCCTAGTGCTTGTCTTTGATGTCTGTCATACCACTGGCAGTTGTCTGCCGTTTACTAAATCCTCAGCGTATGTGAGGAAAGAGAACACACTCGACTTAAAATTCCGGTCCCTATTTCTGGGAAGTCAGCCTTTTAGGCATTCTGCATTTATTCATTCAACAGACATTGACTGACTACACGTGTGCTCTTCACAGACAGACTGTAGGCTACGCCCTGGAGATAACAAATATATATTTAATAAATATAAGATTACCCTAAGATACATTTATATATATTCTATGTAGAGAGAAAGAAGACTCTCTCCTTGTGTGTCTTCTGAACAGGGGAGAAAGGTAACCGAGGAAACAACTGTAAAGCACGCTAAGTCCTTATTAAAGGTCGAGGTAGGATGGACAACAAATAGCACAGGATGACTGAATAGCACAGAGAGTCTGCAAGTCCGACTGGCTGCTGTCTCCTGTTTGTTCCTCACTTTTCCAGATTCCTTTTCTGTCTTTTTATTCTTGGGCCCTTACCCCAATCTGATAAAGAGGACGATAAGGATAAATATGTAATGTGATTGTAGATCTCTCTGCCATTCTCCCTAGACATTATCACCTGTGCAGGTTTTTTTTTTTTTTTTTTTTTTTTTTTTTTTTTTTTTTTTTTTTTTTGGAA
>NW_006159690.1:4103312-4109594 GCF_000334495.1 Tupaia belangeri chinensis
TTTTTTTTTTTTTTTTTTTTTGTTTTAGCTTTTGTGAGAAAGTGGACAAATCAGATGATACCTACTGTTTGAATATGGATGTGAGACAGGAGGTCAAGGCAGGGCCTCCTCTCAATGAGCGATTATGGTGGAGAAGAAATATCGTTGGTCTGTATGATATTTAGCCTTTAGTATAGAGAGGGTGCTTTATTGCTTTAAAAACTTTACCTTCCAAGGGCATTTGAAACCAGCCCTTGTTTCCAGAGTGGCTGAGTTCTGCACTCTGAAGGTTTAATCTGTATTACTGATAAGAACAACAAAAAAAAAAATGTGACTTATCACTCTAATCTCTGCAGCAATGGAAAGAAAAACCATTTCTCGGAACATGATTACACGCTATTTGACAGCTTTTTAGTTTGTCCATTAATTTAGGTGTTTGAATAAGTAAACTCAGTTTGTGGGGGAGGGGAGGTTGAGTATCATTTACTTTATAAATGTGATAGTTCCTCTTTGAAGTGGTCCTACTCTTAGCCCTTTCCTCCGCCATTCAAACAGAGTTTAAATATTTGCTAGTGCAGATGTTTGATTTTTATCTTAGCTCTTTCTTTGTTTAACTTTATTCTCATGGGTGGTTAAGTGGAAGATAAGGGGGTTCTTGTTTAATTCTTTTCAACTGGTGTTGCTCAAATATTTGGAGAGCAGATGCTTCCCAGAAAGAATGAGCAGGAATCTGGGTGAATGGAGATGAAGAGATATGTCTTCATGTCATATCACAAAAATGAGGCACTGTTGGGCTGTTACTGGGGCAGAGGGTCTGGTAAGTATGGAGTGTTTCTCAGCCTTCCTGTAAAGGCTGCTGCAGCTACTAGCAGGGGAGTGTTAAACTACTTTGCTACCAGAAAAATGTGTGCATTCTTAATACATGCTTGGTATTTTAGCTGCACCAGCTCCAAGCGCCTGCTGGTGTTACGAACTTCATTGGAAGCCTCAGCATTTATTCCACACCCGTTTCTGATCTGATATTAGGTTCTGCTTTCCTAAGAAAGATTTAAAAAAAAAAACAAAAAAAAAACCCTTGTACATTGATCTGAGCATTTTAGCAGAGATTTAAAACAACAAAGCAAACAAGCAAATATATATATTATTTTTATTTTTCTCCTACTCCATTAGCTGTCATTATATTGACTTTGCAAATGGACTCAATGATTAGTTTAAGCCTTGTTCTTCTGGGAAATTGTCACAGGGATTTGCTTTTTAAAGTAGTACCTTAAAAATGTATCCATGAACAATACCACATTTCACCACCGCCCTTGGAACCCACACTCTGGGTGTGGTTTTTGCGTTCTATGTGATAAATTGGGCGGGCTTCTCTGGAAATGTTGAGGAAAACCCAGAGTTTTGATGACTTGCTTGGCAAATCACCTTCCCTAGGTAATTTAAACAAAGACTAAAAAAGAGATTCAGGAAGTAAACCCCAACTGGTGTGTAGATGTGTGTGTCTCTCTCTCCTTTCTATCTTTTTCTTTCTAAACTGGGACTCCACTGAAAAGTTGATTTACACTGTGAATTGAGGCTGAATGAAATCCAATTGGAACTCACTTGAACACTGTTTTGATGTAAGATTCAAAGCTTCTGCAAATTTATTTTATCTTCTACATTTGCTGATCTCCTGCTTGTAAATCCTGTTGAAGGAGAATAAAAATGACTGCAGCCTGATGGGAATTAAATGTCTGAAGTTCAAAGCAGTTTGCACATCAGAGCAAACGTCAATCAAATGAACATCTTGCAAGCTAGGCAGGGAGTGAATTTCTCCATGGGGAAGAGATCAAAGTGGGAGTCACAGTTCTGTTTTCTCCCTCGGGATGCAGTTTCGATCAGTTGTTCATGAAAGTACATCCAGAAGGAAGTTTTTTTTTTTTTTTTTTTAAACTTAAGGAGGTAGAAGAGATGGGGTTATTTCTCTTGAAACTGAATTTCAGGCACTGGTTTTATCTTATGAAAATAAATATAGAAGGCAGTTATAATCCAGTATCTCCTTTTTTTAAGAGTTAGTATCCAAAGAAGATTTAGATAGGATTTTCTGTTGTCATTGCTAACTTTTTAAAGTATAGGTATAAAGAATGAAGCAAACCATGCCTCTTACATTGAATCACCCATTCATTTTATATAAAACCTATGATTTTACTAGTTCTTGACCCTTCCATAAACCTGGAACTGTATAAAAGTGACTGGCAGCTAATACATTTCTCAATGAAAAAGCTTTTAGTTACCCCTAAAAGTAATTGGTATGTTTTTTTATAAGGTATCTTAAGCATGAATTTCATATTTCTCACAGTCTCCAAATCGAGGTGAATAGCATGTGTTTATAAACTGGTTTTCTCAAAGGCGCACATGCATGAAATGCATTCCCGTCTTCGGCAAGGCAGCCACTCCTCTGTGGCCCAGAGGTAGCTGTGTAGCAGGGATGGCTAAGCATGCTTTACTCCTGTGTTTGGAATCTAGTAAGAGTCTGGAGCTCAGAAATAGAAACAGGAGCTGGAATGTGTGAGTAAAGAGCACAGGGGTAATCACCCTTCACTTTGGCTTCTATAGTAATGACTTCTCTAGCCTTACCTGCCCACCAGCACACCAACACTCTTCCTCCTGGGTCTCTTAAGACCTTACTGACACCTTCTTCCTTACCTGACTGGCACAACAGTAACAGAGATAGTGAGAAAAGGCAGCCAAGTGAGATTTATTTCTAGGCCTTTCATGTTCACTTGGATGATGAGTGCCTGCCCCAAAGCTGACATTTAGCACATGTGAGGGAACTCAAGGCAGTTGAAATTAAGGTGAGACAGTAGCTGTTTAGTGAGTACACGAGAATAAAATACCCAGAGTTTTCTGGTAATTTAGCTCTCTGCCCTTTCTCATGCTCAATCTACCTCTAAGAATTTCTGGAATACTCCACATTCCTGGCAATGTATTGGACCTGACAGAGAAATGTAAATTCCCAACTTACAGTCCTAATGGGTAAAGCCAAGACTTTGCAGGTATGTGAAAGGTTCCAGAAAGAATGGGAGTTCAAGACCTACATGGTGGACCATAGGGGCACCACAAGAAAATACCTGTCTTGGGGAACCAGCAGTTAGCGTAATGGCTATGTCGCTGGACTCCCATGTAGTTGACCGCGGTTTGCATCCCAGACCCGGTGGCTTAAAACTCATGCTGGGCGCATGTGCGTGCGTGCCCAAGATCCCGAGAGGAGAACGGGGGAGAAGGGATTGCGGTGTGACCATCCCCCCAGGGGGTGATTTCTCACTTTCTGTCTCTATGTCTCTCTCTGTCTGGCGAGTGCACACGCCCTATAGCAAAAACCTCTCCAAAATAATAATAATAAAAGAAAAAAAAAAAGAAAATACCTGTCTTGGCCTTTCACCTCCACTTAACACACCTTCATTAGTTATATGGGGACATAAAGCATAGGCAAAATTATTTGCATGGTATTTATACCAAATCTTATTTTTAAATTTTTGTTATAGCAATGGTCTAATCACATCACCAATATAATCTCATTAGGAGAAGGGGACATTGGGAGGTGATCAGATCATGAGGACAGAGTCTTCATGAACGGGGTTCATTGCACTTAACAAATAAGGCCCCAGAGAACTGCTTTGCTCCTTTCACTGAAGACACAGTGAGAAAGCACTATCTATGCACCAGAAAGTGAGCTCTCACCAGGTGTCTGCAGACACCTTGATCATGGACTTTCCAAACTCCAGAACTGTGATAAATATATTTCTGTCATGAGTCCCGTAGTTTACAGGAATTTGTTTTAGCAACTTAAACAAACTAAGGCAGTTGATCTGTGTTTTGTTAATATATGCAAACTGTATAACCAATCTATACCTAATAGATATGACTATGATAATATGTTAAATCTGATTCTAAAACATTGGAAGAAGACATAGACTTATAATTTAGAAGTAGAATGGCACTAGTCAGCTTGGTGGAGGAAGACTCATCAGAGGTTAAGATTCCTCATTGGAGGTTGGGACGGATAGGAGAAATTTGAGAAAAGTGAGTTGAGCTGGACTTTGAATAATGGGTGTGGTGGAAACCTGGAGAGCATCAAAGTTGATACAGGAGATCAGTCTGATTGGAAATATAGGTTGGGAGATAGGACAGAAGATTTGGTCGATTATTGATGGCAAGTAGTACGTTGTGAAACTCTAACGACCTACAAATATTGACTACAAATGCACCTATTTTTGTGAATGTGTCCCATCCATCTTTATTGTTACAAAAATGTTTCATTTTGTTTTTAATAGTCTTAGAGATGATCTTTTAGTAAAGGAAGTAAAATAACCTGTAGTAATAGTTTCCTGGTCCCAGAAGCGAACTTTAATTTCACAAAGGCCCAGGGAGTCTATTTATCCTCAGCACAGGGCTTCGACCTTCTCAGAGACTGAGGCTCAAAACAGAGGTGTCTTGGCTATGGCAACTCCATCAAAGCAGACAGGAGCTCTCCCTAGATGTATACTTTCCCTGGGAGGATTTGTCAGTAACTCTCTTGAGTTGTCCTTTTCAGCAAGTTCTTTTCTATGTGTCACTTAAATTAAGCAAGTGGTGTATAGGCCTTTTCTGGAAAGGAGTTGGGTGATGGGTTCAAGTGTCTCAGGTCCCTGACTTGCTAGGTGATCCTTGCTTCATTGTTCTGAACTGTAAAATGGGTGATTATAAAATAAATCTTACAGCAAAGTCCAGATGTGCACTGCAGCCATAACTAAGAACTACTCTGTTTTCTCAATCCAAATCAAAGCAGAAGACCCCTTGTCTTTGGTCTGAGCTCACACAGAATGCCATTCCACTGCTTTATTTCTAAAAGAATCTATATGACAGGATTATAGGGCTTCTCATTCCTCTAATGCCCTCTAATGTCACAGTCAGATTCTTAGGCCTTACACTAGACACATTAAATTAGAATCTCCAAGGGTAGAAACAAGAAGTCTGCACTATAACATATATTCCAGGCAATTGTAAAGTAACTAGACTTCCAATATTTAGAACTACTCATCTAGTCATGGTCCTCACTTGCTAAGAATTCTGGAGCCTTCAGGAAGCCCAGAACAGGGCTGGGCATCATGATGAATGTTTATGAAAGACCAGTTAATATGAACAACTACTTTTGACAAGGGCAGTTCTAATCATTATGGATACTGTAGTAAACAAAACCAGCAAGCAGTGGTATCGCCCTCATGGGACTCTGTGTAGTCATGGATCCTGACCCATAAGAATCCATACAGAGAAAATATACAAATAGTAAAATCAATTTAAAATTATGGGCTTCTTCAAGACACAACTTCATGGATCCTGCGAACTAGCCATTTTGGGGAAACAGGAATCAAGATTTCCCACTGATAATTTGGCTTCCAGCACACAAAACTTGTGTGGTAGGATGACCCCCTTCCAGGTCTCCTGTCTCTGTACCTGTCTTTGTCTCTCTCTACCTCTGTCTCTGTCTCTGTCTTATCTCATTTTTCTTAATTTTTGCTTTTTAGAATTTTGCAAGCACACCATGCGATTTTCCAATTTTTGGTTTTGACTGAAATTTTTTTAGTATTAATTTTTTTAGTTTATTGAAAAGTTTTTTATCTTCCTCTTTTCTTCTCTTTTTCTGTTTCTTGTTTGTTTTTTTGCTGTTGTTGGTGTTGTTTCTCTCTTTCTGTTTCCTTTTCTGCACACTCCTCGACGCTCAGATTAAACTTCCAAGTTTGGGAAGAAACCGACCATCAACCAGATGACTAGAAATCGCTTCAGGACCACAAGAAATATGGGAAAGCAGGAAAATACCTCTCCGCCAAGGGAAAAGGATAACTCCTCTTCATTCACACACAGTTCAATGGAAATCATGGAAATGTCTGATAAAGAATTCAGAACATTCATAATGGCAAAGCTAACAGAGATGGAAGAGAAGAGAGACGATGAACTGCTGAAGAGGAAGGAGAAAGAAGTTGTCGAGTTCCAGGAGGTGAGGAAATCCATGCAAGATCTAAAAGAGGACTTTCACACTTTACAAAAGAATCAGGTGAAACTGTTAGAGATGAAGGCTATAATACAGGAAGTCAAAATCTCCCTTGAAAGTATTAAAAGCAGACTAGATCATACAGAAAACAGAATCTCAGATGTAGAAGAGAAAATTGCTAGCCTAGAAAAATCCACCATGGAGACTGAGAAAATGGCCCGAAAATTTGAGACTAATATACAAGAAGTACTAGATACCATCAAACATCCAAACATCCAGATAATAGGCATCCCAGAAGG
>NW_006159690.1:4109773-4118441 GCF_000334495.1 Tupaia belangeri chinensis
TTCATTTGGGAAGAAAAGACACGAACATTCCCAGATAAACAAAACCTGAAAGAATTTACCAGCACCAGACCAGATCCCCAAGAAGTTCTTAAGGGAGTGCTATATCAGTAAAATTAAAAGCAGACACACAGAAATAAGAGTTCAAAAACTAAGAAAATGGGCAACTTAATTGTAGGGACAGTGTCTAGAGATGAATATTATATCCCAGAATCCAATCTGGAAGATCGAATCAAAACAGAAGAAAGTTTAAGTATATGATACTGAACTGATGAAAAATCATTCTGTGACTTGACTAAATATTGCTGCTTTTCTTCTAAGTTTTGTAGTCCGGTTTTAAAGGATTTTTGTCCTATCTTGAGCTGTCGATAGGTGCATGTGCCTACTATTTGAACAGAATACTAACCTGTTTCTAGGCTTTAAGTTTCAAGGAAATATCATTACCAGTTCAAAACTGCTTTTCTTGAAATTACCAGCTGAACTTGCTATTGAAAGTAGTTAGATTACTTATGATATTGTGTGATCAACAAAATGTTGGGGGAAAAGGAATGGAAGACAACTGTATATAGCAGAGATAGTGTAATAAGAGAGTGGGAAAGGGCAGAGGGTCAAACATGGGTAAAAAACATATATATACATATACTTATGTATGAAAGTAGAAATGGAATATTATTGATGATAACATGCATGATTAAGCCACTATGCAATTTATTCTAGATGGGAAACTACATTTAGTATGTTGTGATGATGCTCAGGGAATTAATATTAAGTAATTAATAAAAAGTTTCAGGAGAAAAAAAAACCAGTAAAACTCCTCATGTCAAAATTTTAAAAAATGCATATTTGATGACTGCAGTAAGCTAGGTACTACTTTATAGTATGTTCATTTTACTCACTGAGGTTTATGCCTAAAGTCAGACTTGGGTTCATGTATAGCTATATATCAGCTGCGCCAGCTATTGGAAATTTTAGACTAATTAAGTTCATTAGCAAATCAATTAAATGGGGAGGAAGGCATAGAAAGCAACCATGGATACCAGAGACAATGTGGGAGGAGGGTGGGACATGGCAGAGGGTGAGGGATAGGGAATCAAGGATGGCAAAACAAAAAACAAAGTATACAAGACATAAGAAATGGAAAATTATTTGCTGGTGACATGCATGTTGATGTGCTTGATTGAGCCAATATACAGTGTATTTTGGATGGAAAATTCATTTGTATGCTGTAATGATGTATAGTGAATTAATGTAAAAAAATCAATAAATTTAAAGAAAAAAAAAAGTACAGTTAAGTCCCAAAGTAATTACTTTTCCTGAGTCATGTTAGAACATTATGTAGAACTTATTTTTTCCTCATCATGAGTATTGCATGGAGGGATAAGGCTGCAGCATCTGTACCACTAGAGATAAAAAATAGATATGATCATTATGTTAATGTTCTGTGATGTTGGATGCATTCCTAAAAAATACACATAGGATTTTACCAAAAATAAATAAATAAATAAATTTAAAATTATGGCACATACTTAGAAACTATGGAAGCACTTGGTCTGGAGACTTGGAAAGTCATCCAGAATCAGGATAGGCCTTTTTGAAGATGTGAACAATACCTGAAGAATAACTAGGCAAATGATCAAGAGAAGAACCTTTAGACTTCCATTGTCTAAAATGCAAGCTAAAATTCAGTGGCTATTGACATTTAAATTAAGATTAAGTAAAAGAGAAAATTAAGTGGCTCATTTATACTAGTCATAGTTGAAATATTTGCTAGAAACATGTGGCTACCATATTGAATAGTGCAAAAATAATAGTTTCCTCATCGCAGAGGATTCCTTTGGACTGTCCTAGTCTAGACTAGGGGTGGTGAAACAAGTCTGGCACACCACTGTATTTTTGAAAATTAAGTTTTATTGGAAGGCAGCCACACTCAATCTTTTCTGGATTCTCTGTGACTGCTTTCATGCTACAAAGGCAGGGTTGAGCAGTTGCAACAGACCTTACGGCCCACAAAGCCATAATTATTTTCTGGCCTTTTATACAAATGTTTATGAGAAAATAGCGTGGCTAGCTGGAACATGGAGAAAAGTGAGATTATAGTGATGTTGCTTTGCCAGCACCCACACAGGCAGCTGCTGCCGTATTAATCTCTTCTTTTCTCTTCTTTTCTCTCGGTCTGTGCTTTTGAGGCAGCAGTTTTCTCGTCTAGACAAGTTGGAGCATATCCAAGGAAGGACAGCCGTGTTAGTGAAGCAACTGTGTCCTGTGAGGCACAATGACATTGTTGATGTAATTCTACCCGGGGATAGGGGCTGGACGGAAGGTCTTTTAAAATCCCAGTTACCTTTATCCTTGAGATGATATGTAGTAAAATGAGATGGTTTAACTTTGCTGTTGAAACCAACACACCATGTGTAAACCTAGTCCCCTTACTTATACAATCAGTATAATTTAGTGTTTCTTAGATATTACCAGATGTGATCTACAAACCATCAACATTCATGTGAATACCCAAATGGACCTTGATTTTTTTTTTCTTTAGGAGTATTTCTCCTAGGTTATAGCTTTTCTGTCTATGTTAATTGAATTTCATTAATTGCACCTGAGGTGCATGTTTTAATACAATTTTTAAAAACCCAATTTCAGGTTGAATTTGTTGGGTGATCTCTTAGAAACTTGAGTTTTCTTGTATCTGAAATCCTATTGGTTACTTAGAAATTCAAAATCTTTCTCTCCAGTTCCTTTGGATTAAGTTCACTTAAAAATATACTTTCTTTCTTTTTTCTTCCTTTCTTTCTTTGTTTTGGCTAAAGGGCATGTATGTTCACCAGAGAGAGAAAAAGTCAAAGACAGAGAAAGAGAGGGAAAGTGAGAAATCACCCTTGAGGGAGGGAGGCCATGCTGCAATCCTTTCTCCTCTTGGGATTTTGGACATACATGCACACATGCCTAGCATATTTTGTAAGCCTCCAGATCTTGGACTCAAACCCACAACTCAGCCATGTAGGATCCAGCCACCTTAACCACCATACCACCTGGCTGGCCCTTGAAAATATTCTTAATGACTGTAAATTTGTTGACGTATTCTTCTGTTACATTCTTTCAGAATGTTATATTTTTCTATCAAATGTGTTGTTTCCACTAATATTTATTGATCAGCTACTAGCCAGAGCACGAGCATTGTTCTAGCTCTTGTACCGACATTTCACAACATTAGTAATCAAAAACAGGGGCCGGCAAGTGGCATGGTGGTTAAAGGCGCTGGACTCCCACATAGCCGACCATGGTTCAAGTCTCGAACCTGGTGGCTTGCTTTCTCACTTCCTCTCTCTCTCTCTCTCTCTCTCTGATCAAACTGGAAAATAATAATGATAATAATAAATAAAAGTTAAATAAAATAATTCTTTAAAAAAAAGGAAATCAAAAACGATACTGGCTTTATTTGCATTCCAATCTTACATGTCCAAGTTGCATGTCTTGTGTCATGAGAGAATCTTCCATACATTATTTCTAATCTTTTTGACAGCTTTGGAAAGTATGTTTTATTATCTCTCCTTTTTATCCAGATTAGAAAACTGAGGCTCAGAAAAACTAAATAATTTTCCCAGATCATGATTTAATAGCGACAGAGAAGGGATTCAAATCTAGACCATTTCTACTCCCCAGCAATTTTCTCTCCTTTTTTTTTTTTTTTTTTGGAGAGGTTTTTGCTATAGGGCACGTGCACTCGCCAGAGAGACAGAGAGATAGAAAGTGAGAAATCACCTGATTTCTCCTCCATTCTCCTCTTGGGATCTTGGGCATGCATGCACACGCACCCGGCGTGAGTTTTAGCCGCTAGGTCCGGGACTTGAACCGCAGTCGACTATGTGGGAGTCCAGTGACATAGCCATTACGCTAACTGCTGGTCCCTCTCTTTCATTTTTTAAAAATTATTTTATCTAACTTTATTTATTTAATCTGGCCAGAGACAGTCAAATTAACCAGAGCAAGAGAGTGAGAGAGAGAGGAAAGTGGAAAAGCAAGCCACCAGGTCCATGACTTGAACTGTGGTTAGCCATGTGGGAGTCCAGCACCCCTAACCGCCATGCCACCTGCTGGCCCTATTCTCTCTTTCATTTTAAGGAGAAAAACTGCCTATTGTTGTACTTGGTCATTGACTTTCAAATAGGATCATTTAAAGACGAAATCAGCACTCAAGTCTGAATTTATGTAATTCCAGTCTGAATTTTGTCATCTATTTTCTATATGATTATATCGATAGTGCTAACATAAGTTAATTGGGAAAAGTTGGTTCAAAATTGGTTCTTTTAATCTCCTTAAAATTGAGCTTAACTTCTAAACCTTCTAAATGCAGATGAATTTTCCCTCACACTATTCTGAAGTGGCTTTTTAAAAAATATTTAAATTTAATGACAATTTACTTTATATGGGCTGAACTATCTTATACATAATGTAAACTATTATTGTTGTTGGTTTTTCTGGGTCAAATAACCACCAGTTAAGTATTGCTAATTTTCTTCTGTTGTTTCAGATTCGATGGGAACTTTAATACTAATGTATCTAGAACAATTAGTTGTGATCGACTTTCTACTACTGTTAATAGTCGGGCCTTCAATCCAGGACGAGATTTAAATTCAGGTCAGTAATCGGCTGTTGGCTATATCACATGAACTATATTCTATCCTATTCAAGTTGAATACATGTGTCACTTCAGATATTTTTTATTTAAGTTTTATAGGGAAAAATATATACATAAAATGAGATATTTTTTGCTGGAAAGTTGACCCTCAGAAGAGGGAGAGGAAGAGATATATCGAACTGATACATACTGGGCATCTCTATATAGCTGAATGTATGGTGCATGCCAAGTACCTTGCAAGGCTCTTCAGCTCGTCTCATTTGCCATGTGTTTTGTTATTGTACACATTATTTTAGAGGCCAAAATATCTTTGCAATAGGAGGTGTAGACTTTGATTTACATTCCCTCTTTATTAATTTTAATTTGTCTGGGGATTTTCTGGAAGAAAGATAGGAGAGCTTTTCTATTGATAAACTTAGTGCCATCAGTTGGAGTATATGGAGGTTGAACATTCTTTACGGTCTCATTGGAATACAGTCAAACACAGTGCTCATAACAAGCAGGTGTTTGTATAGGTATCTATAGATTCAGAGTGACATGGTATCTCTGCTTTGCTGTCCTGAAGTTCTGTTCCATATTTCTCTTGTTTTTGTTGTATGTACACTTGTTGAGTGATGAACCTAAGAATCTAGAGGCATCACCTTTTAAGAGCTTTAGGGAGGGCCAGCAGGTAGCATGCTAGTTAAGGTGCTGGACTTCTATATGACCGATTGTGGATTGAGTTCCAGACCCAGAGACTTGAAGATTATGCCAGATGCATGTACATATGTACCCAAATCCGAGGGGAAGAATGGAGGAGAAGTGCTTGTGGTATGGTCATTCCCCTGGAGGATTCTGACTTTCTCTCTCACTGTCTCTGTTTCTTTCTGATGAGTATACATACCCCATAACAAAAACCGAAAGAAAGAAAGAAAGAAAGAAAGAAAGGAAGAAAGAAAGAAAGAAAGAAAGAAAGAAAAGAAAGAAAGAACTATAAGGAATTTTAAAAGTAATATATATAGCTTCAATCCTTGGATTTTATCAAGGAAGAATCAAAGGTTCAAAAAGGTCTTGAGAATTTTCTTCTTGGTTGGAAGTTAAAGGATGTAATCTTTAAACATGAAGAGTTTTATTTCCTGAAGTCCAGATCACTTGTAGACATGTAAAACTCAAGAGAGAAGCCAGAGGACCACAGTATTTACTTTTAGAGCTCCATCCTATCTTAGTCAAGAGGAGAAATTATACTCTTTGAGAACTGTATACACAAACTGGTAATCTATTAGATCTGGAAAGAACAAGTTTTAAGTTTTATGTTTCTTGAAAGATAATAAAACCATAGCTGCTAGGTAAATGTTCTAACCTCAGTCTTCCAGGCCCATAGTATCAAGACCGATATATATAGTGGATTCAATTATTATTATATTTTTTTTTTATCAGGCAGACCATCCGAAAGCCTTCTGGAACAGGTGGAGTTTAGTGCTAGAGAGGAAGTTGAATGAAGATATTTTTTCATTAGAAAATTAACAGACGAGAGTAGATAACGGAGAAGATTCTACATCTGGCACAGGACGCGGAGCCGAAGCCTGAATATCTAACTTCCCAAATTCAGTATTTTCCCTTTTACTTTGAGAAATGATCAGTAGCAAAAGACACATTGCTGCACCTGGATGCTTGGTGTTCAAGCAATACTGTTTGAGTGGGATCAGATCTGAGCATGCTCCAGAAATACATGATGTAATCCAATGGCATGTGTAGTTACGTGTTTTATAATTCATGCTAACTGGTGAGATAGCTATTTGAGTTCATTTTAAAAATCAATGTATTATTCATTTCATTCTACTGTCTAGATTTTGGACACACATACATGCATGTCCCATGTGATTTTCAAGCCACCAGGTCCAGGACTTGAACCGTAGTTGACCATGTGAGAGTTCAGCACCTTAACCACTATACCACTTGCTGGCCCCAAGAAGATTTTTTTTTATGAACTAAAACTTTATTCAGTTCATTCAAAAAACATTAATAAAATAAATTTTATTTGCAATTTCACATATACCAAAAGTAAAAATGACATTTATAACTATGGCTTACAAATTAATGGGACCAGTAGATGCCATAATGGTTACGGTGCTGATCTCCCACGTAGTAGACCACAGTTCAAGTCCCGGACTTGGTGTCTTAAAACTCACACCAGGTACGTGTGTGAGTGCCCAAGATACCAAGAAAATGGAGGGGAAGGGATTGCAGAGTGGCCATCCTCCCTCACCCCACTGGGGGATGGTTTCTCACTTTCTGTCTCTCCATCTCTGTCTCTCTGGTGAGTGCACATGCCCTATAGCCAAAATCTCTCTCTTAAAAAAATTAATGAAAAACTACAATTTTGCAAAAGATTATAATTGTTTTGCATACTAGTCAAACCTTTCTTTTGGGCAAAGTGCTCTTTTGATGACAGATAAATTAACAAATACACACTGTTTTGTATTGTATCAGGCAATACAAAAAAGGTTTTGATTTTTTTTCTCTTGTAAACAAAAGTTTGTCATTTATAATCTTTTTTCTTTTCTTTTTCTGTCTAACACCTTCCATCTACCACCTTTCAACCACTTTCCCCTCTCACTGTCACTAGCATCCACAATGATCCTCTCCATCATCACATCTTCAGATCTCTCAACCTCTGCCATAAAGTGCAGACATTCAGTACACATTGAGTGGGGATATACAATGTGTATCTTTTAAAAGTCTGGCTCACTTCACTCAATAAATCTTCTATATTCATCTATTTTAAGTTGGACAATAGGACTTCATTGATTCTTGTAATGTTCCATAGTGTAATGTTCCATAGTGTGTAAGTGTATATGTATATAGTATATGTATATACACCTCAGTCTTTCAACCCAACCATCAGTTTGGAGAAGATATTTTTTAACTTGAGAGAAGTCACAGAAAGTTTATGTATGTGCCAAAGAGAATGATCCAATAGCTAAAACTAATGACATAGGAGCTAGAGAAGAATGCAACAGCCTTTTCCTTTATTAAGCAAGAGATGGTGGTATTGCGAACAGAGGATCTAGAAGCATTTCTAGTATTGTAGTACCCCTGGGACTATTGATGTAGTGTCTGTATATAACCAAGGTCATCATGAGGACCAGGGAAGAAGAGTTAGTTGAGACCTAGTTGAACCTTCTGTTACTAAAGATTTAGGGTACAATTCAGCTGCACAAATAATCAGGAAGTCCACACAATGCTGTATTATTTCAGTGCTTATTTGTTAAGGAAGAGATAGTTAAGATAGTTTGTAAACTAGGGTGAAGAGGTAAGAAAAGATCAGATCTTGAATTCTGATATTTATAAGAGCACGTCTTGAGTATAACCTACTACCTAACAAGAGTTGCTCTCAGCACAAGTTGATGTAGCTAGATTTACAAGCAACTTTTGCCAATATTTAGGTATTTAAGACCTGACTTGCTTGCATTTGAAGTTTTGTGGCTTTCTACCAGGCAGTGGCTATATCCCAAAGTCCACATACTTGAGTGGCCATTTGTAACATGAGAGGAGTGGTAGATGGTGAAGGGTGACCTCCAGACTCCCCCTTTTCCTCCTCGGCAGCTCATGCCCCTTCTCAGAGCAGAAGTAATGCACTCCATAGGCTATCGCATGTCTGATATTTACATCTGTGAGATGTCCAGCCTTAGGCTCTTTCAGACTGTATATAATCCATCAATGGGGCCCTAATTGATAACACAGTTTCAGATTGCCTCTCAGACTAGCTGGAAACAGACTCACATAAATTGTAAACCATTCGTAGTTTCATTTATCCTAAACTAGGTCATGTGTCTATCCAGACAACACACGTATATATTCTTTTTCTTAAAACCACTCCTGCCAGATCACTACTTTCTAAATTGACTCCTTGTCCCTGATTCCATTCAAATAACCAAAGTTTGACAGTGCATGTGTTATATTATGGTGCTGGTAATGTTTAGCTCAGGGTCTGTTCTACTTTTATCCCTACTTTCACACTTTTTCTCTCTTTTTTTTTCCTTTCAAATTCCT
>NW_006159690.1:4118710-4125293 GCF_000334495.1 Tupaia belangeri chinensis
CCTGCTGAGCTATTTTCTCATGCTTGGCCTGATCCCTAAAGAGAGTTTATTTGAAGAGTCCAAGGAAACTAGCCTCTTGCTCTCTTGAGTTATGCAATTTAGGTGAGAGTGGAAGTGGAAGTCTTTCTCACTGGAAGAAAAAGTGTCTGAACTTTCTTTACCGTGTTTGATTTAAAGAGCATTTGAAGTTGCAAACTTCGATCTTGGTAACATTGCCGTCTTCATTGAGGAGCAGGTCTCACGGAGTGTTAGGGGACATTTGTAAGTCCTGGTGCGGAAGTAACTGCTGCAGGAGGTGCCTGTGGGCCCTAGAGGTTGTAGATTATCCCGCTAATTTCAATGGCTTCATTATGTCTTTCTATGAATGACTATGATTTAGCTATGTGCTGTGGTTTTTCTCCTTCAAATACCATGACAATTACCTGCTAAATATGTTTAGCAGAATTCTTCATTAGTGCCAATAAAATAAAAAGGTCAGGTTCTATCCAAAAACCTACAAAAAAATAATAAAATAAAACAAAACAAAAAGTAAGGTAGGAGTTTCTGGTTCCTTTTTATGCCCAATTACCCAGCTTCATGGCTTTATTAGTATAATAAAAGGTGTGATAATTATTTGCATAATATCTGAAAACTATCTAGTCACTTAGAAACCTAAATTCTTGAGCTTACATTCAGTTTGCATTCATATGTATGTTCATTTCTTTATATGTATATGTACACAAAATTAAGCAAATGAAAAGTGGGTCCACCTTTTGCCCTCGTTTCCCCTTCAAGTTCTTACACTGCAAGTTAAAGTCTGGTCTTTCTAATAGTTTCTCACAACAACCGGATTATACTGATTGCAGATTTTATTTTGATTAATTACATCATATATACCATGTGCATACTCACTCATAGTGCATATGACCATAATGGCTATAGCCTGCTCTTTTTCCTTCAAACTCAGCAAATGGATCCTGAACATTTTTGTGCAGGTATGTAAGTATTCCTTACCATTGTAGTAATGATTATAGAGCATTGCTGAATTAATCAGTCCTCTTCGTTCAACACTTAGATTGTCCCAATTTACCATTGTATTTAAAATGCTGACCATTGGGGCCAGCAGGTTGCATAGTGGTTATGGAGCTGGACTCCCACATGGCCAACCACAGTTTGAGCCTGGTCTCGGCAGCTTGAAAATCACGCTGGGCACATGTATGTGCATTCTCAAGATCCCGGGAGGAGAATGGAGGAGAAGGGATTGTGGCATGACCATATGCCCACTAGGGAGGTGACTTCTCACTTTCCCTCTCACTCTCTCTCTCTCTCTTTCTGTTTCTCTCTGGTGACCACATGTGCCCTATCCCCCCTCCTACCAAAAAAAAAAAAAAAATGCCAACTATTACTGCTTCCTTAATATATTTTTAAGTGACCCCTCTATGGTTTTACTTGACTGCTTTATAGCATTCAGCATGTAAATCTATTTTTGAAGCTCTGTCATCCTTTGATTCCTGTGAAATTTGTCTCTCTGTTCTTTATCTTCTTCTCCACTTATCCTTTCATTTCTCTTCTAGGTTCCTTTTCCTTTTCTCTGTTCCTCCTTATTCTGTCTCTACATCCTCATTTCTACTTCTGTAAGTGTTCTTTCTCTGGAGGTTCTCAGTAGCCAGCACCTCCTTCCTTTCTCTTTCTCTCTTCTATTTTTTTATTTGCCATAGGATACATATGCTCACTGGAGAGAGACAGAGGGAGAGAGAAACAAAAGGTGAGAAAAAGCACTCCAAAGGGCAATGGCCGTGCCACAATCCCTTCTCCATTCTTCTCTCAGGATCTTGGGCACACACGTGCACATACCTGGCATGTTCCTCCAGCCACAGGGTACACGACTCGAACTGTGCAGTCCAGTCATGTGGGATCCAGCCACCTCAACTGTTACTCCACTGGCTGGCCCGCCACATATACAGAACTCTAAATCTCTACTCCAGCTCCTACTCCAGCTCTGGCCTACTTCTGAGTTTATTTATTGAATAACCAACTGCAGGACACACATGTTTATAATTATCTTGTCTGCTTCAAAACTTAAATGAACAAAAGATAGGCTTTCCTCTGAACTTACTTCCCAATCTATATTCCTTATCATAGTCTTTGGTACCCCCACCCTGCTTGCACTTGGGATTCTTTCTCATCTTTTTTCCAAAATCAATCCATTGTTTCTTAATCTGGACCTCATAAGCCAGTAAGTTCCATCAGCTTTGACCTCACCTGAGTCCATGATTGAATGAGAACATGAGTGAATATTTCTCAGGTGCTCCCTAAGTACTAGACACCTTACCAGACATCTGCTCGTGTATTTCTCTTCATGCTCATCACTCCAACTTGTGATATAGGCGTCATCCTCTTTTCATTGAGGGAAAAATTTGGCTCAGTTTCCCCAGTCCAAAGATGTATCTTGAATCCCCTTCCTCCTCTCTACTGCTACTGCCACAAATTTAAATCTTAATTGCCTTTCCAGATGATTAATTAATGTAGAAACCTCCCCACAGATTTCCTACGTCTGTTCTCTTTTTCAATACGACCTATATACATCCTGAGTATATACCTACTCTCTAACTCCCTTTCTCAAAGACTCTGAAGATAAAGGTGGAACCCTGCAGTCTCATCTTCCACTTCTCCTTGGGTCCTCTGGGCTCCGGCCTTGGGGAATCACAGTCATTACTTCAGAATCACTCCTTGGTTCTTTTGCTCACATTCTTGTTTTAGTCTACCATCCTATGCCTTCTATATGTGTAAAAGTTGCTCATCCCTCAGGACCCAACTTCCTTGTCACCTTCCCTGGCCTTTTTAGGTAGATTCCTTGTTTGTTATAGTAAGTTGGGTTTCCCAGGAAGCAGATTCTGGGATGGAGGTTGCCACGCTGTGGGGATCTGGGATGGAGGTTGCCAGCCTGTGGGGAAAGGGCAGAAGTGAGCCATGGGGGAAGACGGGCTTCTGTATGGTCTTAGCAGAGGCCTCCACCAACCCCAGGGGAGCCAGAAGGCTGAAATGGCCCTTCATAGATGTGTTGGCTCAGCTAGTTCTTCTTTGTTAACTTTACTCTATGTCACTCTCTTATGATAGAATTTTAATTTTTTAGTATCAGACAACTTGACCCTGAGCTCCTTCGTATTTATGTTTCATATGCCGAGTACCCAATCCAGTGCCTTGCTCATAGCAGCTGCCTGGTAAATCCTTATTGAATGACAGGATCTAGAATTTCCCGTGTGCTTTCATTTCCTCATCTTCTTAATAGAATAACCAAGACTTTTGAGGGATCTGAAAGAAGAAAAGCTTATGGTTCTGACTTGCTATAAGGTAGCCCTGTTTTTCTTAGCTTAGCAGCAAATCAGCACACATAAATGGTGCAGGTGTATAGAGTGACACAGACTTACTGATAACTATGGCCAATCCAAACACAATATATACAAGAATATCGACCCATTGATTCTTTATAAATTTATTATTTTTAAAATATCTATTATAGGGCACGTGCTCACCAGAGAGAGAGAGAGAAGGGAGTAAGCGAACTGGCAGGCCTGGAACTTGACTGTGGTTGGCCAGGTGGGAGTCCAGCACCTTAACCACCACCCCTCCTGCTGGCTCCAACCCATTGGTTCTTAGTACCTCATAAACAACCTTATACTTTCATTTACCCTCTTACTAGAAATACCAAGGACAAGTATCAGCTTCATTTTGTAAACAGGAAACAAGCCAGAAAAGCTGACTAATCTATGTAAAGTCAAACAACAACCTGTTGGTCTTGACAAACCTAAACAGTATGTGTCCTGACCGAGCCTGGTGATGCAGTCAGAGGCAGACTGAACTGCAGTGCTGGAAGCCTCAATGCTGACCAAGGGTTTGGATCTCTGGTTCAGCCTGAAAACAGGCTGGATCCACGCATGTGAGCCCAAGATTTGAAGTGCTAGAGGGCTGGGGGGTGGAGAGGATCATGGTATAAGGGGATCCCCTCTTTCTCTCTCTCTCCCTCACTCTTTCTCTCTTTGTCTTGCTTTCATTCTCTCCCCTCTTTCTCCTTCACTCTCTTTCTCTTATGTATATGCATGCACTATTATGAAGAAAAAATAAACTTAAAAAATAAAACCACCATTATGTGTCCTGACTTGTAGTCTAATAGACTGCTTAAGATGAAAAGATGCATCCGTATTGCTGTGTTCTTCCTACTAACACATGAAACTCGTTATGTCTAATACCAGACTTACCATCTCTCCACCACCCAGACTTCCTCCTTGGCCTTTGCTCCAGTTGTCAGTTGTAACAACAGCTTCATGTTCCTGGTTGCCTAAGCTTGAGACCCACAATCAATCCTGACTCCTTCCTTGCTCTCCCTCATAAAGAGCCTCTCTCAAGCAACAATTATACTCTAGTTACTATGCCAGTCACTAAGATAATCAAGACAGAGTTTCTACCCTCAGAGAGCTCATAGTCTACCAGTGTACAGTTGGTTCTTTGTGAGTTCTGCATCCAGAGATCCAACCAACTGTGAATCAAAAATAATAGTGAGAATGGATTGCATCTGTTCTGGATGCATACAGACTGTTTTCTCTTGTCATTGTCCCCTAAACAATACAGTGTAACAACTACTTTTTTCTTTTTAATTTGCTAAAGGGCTCGTGTGCTTACCAGACACAGAGAGAGTGAGAGAGGAAGCATCCCTCAGGGGGATAACCATGCCACAACTCCACCTCCTGCATTCTCCTATCTGGATTTTGGGGATGCACACACACTTTGGGCATGCACGCCAAATGTGTTTTGTGAAGCCACCTGTTGGTGATTCAAACCATGACCATGTGGGATCCAGTGCCTTTACCACCACACCACCTGGTTGGCCCAGTGTAACAACCAGTTACATAACATGTACATTGTGTTAGGTATTATAAGTAATCTAGAGATGATTTAAACCAGGCAGGAAAATGTGTGTAAATTATATGCAAATGCTATGCCATTTTATATAAGGAACTTGAGTGTCCTTGGATTTTGGTACCCAAAGATACCAATCCCCCACCAATGCCATGGGATATCTCAGGTATGTATGCATTGGGGGGGAATTAATAGTATAATTATTATATAGTGCTGATACTGTGATGATAAGGGTGAGTGTGGGGCGCTTGACCCAGGCTGTGAGCTGTGAGCTGGGTCTGAAAGGGTGATTAGGAATTGTTCAGATAACTTGCTTTTGGCGAGCACACATTTTATTTTAGAATCTGAGAAATGTGTGGAGACAATGGATCGTTGTTTGGAAGGAGCATCAGAAAATGAGAATAGGACTAAGCCAGATTCTAATGGATCTCGTATGTCATCAGTTTGAGAAATTTGGGTTGGGTTGGGTTGGGTTTGGTTTGGTTTGGTTCTGGTTTGTTTTTTGTTTAGATTTATTTTTACCTCGAAGGCAACCAACTGACAGATTTTTAAGCAGGGAAGATAAGAGAGTTTTGTGAGGAATGGAAGGAAATTGGAGTTAGCCTGGAAGAAAGAAAATCACCTGAGAGTTAGGGAGGTGAGCACAGGAGAAGGGACCATGGCATAATCAAAATGGCTTGATGAGAGTTGAATGGGGTGGCAAGAATGGAGAATCAGTGTAGACCACTCTTGCAGCTGCTTGACTGATAAAAGGAGAAAGGTGACTGATAACTTACCAAGGTTTTTATTGTTATCGCTGCTAATAATCTTTTAAGCTAGAGAAACTTGGAAATGCTTCTATGCTGAAGACAAAGAGTCTAGGAACTCCAAAAAAAGAGATGAATACAGGGTCCAATGTCTCAGCTTAGTTGCTCTAACCCTAGTGATCCTGGTGATCAGCTACAAAGTCACCTGCGATGCTTTGTAAAGAAAACAAAATGAAACTGTCCTCCAGCCCCAGCTCAACCCTAGTGAGGCAGAATATTGGCTTGATGATAGGATCAGCAGGTGGCGTAATGGTTATGTTGCTGAACTCCCACGTAGTTGACTGTGGTTCGGGTCTTGGATCTGGTGGCTTAAAACTCATGCTAGGCGTGTGTGTGTGTGAGTGCCCAAAATGCCAAGAGGATTATGGAGAAGAAGGGATTGTGGTGTGGCCGTGCCCCTGGGGGATGATTTCTCTCTTTCTATCTCTCTGTCTTTCTGGAGAACACACGTGCCCTATAGCAAAAATCTCTCTTAAAAAAAAAATTTTTAAAAAATTTGCTTGATGAAAGCTGGGAATCTATAGGTTTTAAAAACTGATTGTGGGGCCAGCAGGTTGAGTGGTGGTTAAGGGCACTGGACTTCCACATGGCTGACCATGGTTCGAGTTCCAGACCTGGTGACTTGCTTTCTCACTTTCTTTCTCTCTCTCTCTCTCTCTCTCTCTCTCTCTCTCTCTCATTCTGTACCTCTCTGGTCAAATTAAAATAAATAAATAGGAACCAGCAGTTACTGTAATGGCTATGTCGCTGGACTCCCATGTAGTCAACCGTGGTTCAAGTCCCGGACCTGGTGGCTTAAACTCACGACGGGCGCGTGTGCGTGCGTGCCCAAGATCCCGAGAGGAGAATGGAGGAGAAGGGATTGTAGCATGGCCATCCCCCCT
>NW_006159690.1:4126220-4163359 GCF_000334495.1 Tupaia belangeri chinensis
TTTGTCTAACAGCTTTAGGTTTTGTTAAAAAAAAAAAAAAAAAAAAAAAAAACATGAGCTGGAAGCCTGTTTTGAATTCTCTAATTTTGTTTTTTAAAAATCCAGGTTGATTTTTTTTCTAGAGAGAGAGAGATTTTTGCTATAGGATATGTGCACTCGCCAGAGACACGAAGAGAGACAAAGAAACAAAAAGTGAGAAATCACCCCCCAGGGCAGTAGCCACACTGCAATCCTGTCTCCATTCTCCTCTTAGGATTTTGGGTGCATACACACAGGTGCCTGGTGTGAGTTTCAAGCTGCCAGGTCTGGAACTCAAACCACAGTCGAATATATGGGAGTCCAGCAACATAACTATTATGCCATCTGCTGGTTTCAGTTGATGTTATTATTATCCCATTTGTATATTAAGATCTGAGCCTTAGGGAGGTCAAATAGCTTTCCCAAGATGACCCGTCTCCTAAAGAGAGAAACAAGATTCAAATTAAATCTACCTTCAAAGAAATATAACTATAAATTAACATCCTAGCTATATTTCACTAGTTTTATGAGTAGACTAAATTGAATTTTTGTAAAATACTACAATAATCTATCCTGTAGCTTTTTATTCCTTGAGCAGGGAGTCAACCAACCATTGCTGATTAAAACTAATAATAAGCATCTACTTAGTTTATGTATATGTAATCCAAACATGTAAAGTAACTGGGTTGGAGTAATGGGATATCATTGCTAAATAAATATTCCTGCCTTACACAGATTCTTGGTCTTGGAATACATTGGAAGTTTACTAGACTGTGATATTCCATTATGTTGCATTGTGTGTGTGTGTGTGTGCGTGTGTGTATCCATGGGCTCTTTTTTCCCTCAGTTTCCTGTCTTCTCTGAAAAATTGCTACCTCTCTGCTTTCCATCTTCTCTTATCTTCAGTGATTCCAAATGGAACTTAACTTTTTATTGTCATTGATCATTTTGAATGAACAGTTTTCTTAATGGAATTTTGGTCAAATCGGTTCTACTGATCAAGTCCTTTATTCATCTATTCACTCACTCATTCCTTCCTTTATGGGAAGGAAAGGTTAATAAGATATAGTAACTTCATCACAGGAGCTCACAAATCTAAATAGGTGGAGATGGAAATAGATAATTCTAGGGCATTGTTACTTTCAGAATGAAGGTACTGCTGAGGGAGCATTGAACAGAGTCCTCAACTAAATAGGGAGGGAGGTGTAGGTGAAGTGGTTCAGAAATATTCATATTTGAGTTGAAACTTGTTTGGTACTTTTTGTTTTCTGTCTAAAACAGTAATGTATGATCTTTGTTTTTTAAAAAATTGGAAAGCATAAAGAAATAAGAGAAAAATGGGGTCTGCAGGTGGCATGGTAACTGTGGCACTGGACTCCCATATGACTGACCATGGTTCGAGTTCCAGACCTGGTGACTTGCTTTCTCACTTTCTTTCTCTCTCTCTCTCTCTCTCTCTCTCTCTCTCTCTCATTCTGTACCTCTCTGGTCAAATTAAAATAAATAAATAGGAACCAGCAGTTACTGTAATGGCTATGTCGCTGGACTCCCATGTAGTCAACCGTGGTTCAAGTCCCGGACCTGGTGGCTTAAACTCACGACGGGCGCGTGTGCGTGCGTGCCCAAGATCCCGAGAGGAGAATGGAGGAGAAGGGATTGTAGCATGGCCATCCCCCCTGGGGGGTGATTTCTCGCTTTCTGTCTCTCAATCTCTGTCTGTCTGGCAAGCACACACACCCTATAGCAAAAACCTCTTCAAAAAAATGTTTTTAAATAAATAAATAAAGATAAATAAAATAATTCTTTAATAAAAACAAAAAAAAGCTGGTTGTGGTGATCAACCAGACCTGGAAATGACATTTTGTTAATTTTCTGTTATGCCTTCCGTAAGTGTTTGGAGATCCCCTGCACCTTTGGGCGCTCTGAAAAGGGTCCACTAGAAAAAAAGGCAGAACAGTATATCCTTGCCAATTTTGGAATATTCCAGAAGTATATTCCAGGTTCTCTGAGCTCATGACCAGGCTGTCTCAACTGAATCAAGGGGCAGGATAGAGTGGTTATCTTTGCATCATAGAATTACCCTAGAATGGAAACGAAAAGCTGTGTGTTTGGGCGAGCATCAGAGATTTGAGGATACCCTCTCCACTGTACTAGACTAAAATACACACAGCGAGATACAAAGGATCATAGAGTTGTCCCCCAGGAGTGGAATTTGTCAACGGTCATTAGTTTAACTTTTGTACTGGGCTTTTGGTCTAGGGTCTGTCAGGACTCAGAGTTTACAGTGCTCTTCCTTTTCTGAACCAGAGCATCGTTAACTATAAAACAGGAATAGTGATACCTCTTTTGTCATCTCCACATTCTAGCTCTTGCTAGCTATTATATACTTGGAAAATTTGACTTCTCTATGCCTTGGCTTCCTGGATAATAAATAAACCTACTTTGTCAGGTCATCATAAGAATTAAGTGAGATACCTGTATAGAAGACTTCGCAAAGTGCCTGGTACATGATCAGGTATTCAGTACGCTGAACACTCCTGGAAGAATTAAAAAGTGTCTAGGGTTCCGTGAAATATGACCACTCCAGAATACACAGTAAAGCAATGTTCAGAATGTAAGTGAGGAATGGGAATTGGAAAGGTGGGACAAGACATAATGCCAAAAATGTTGGGAGTTCTTTATTTAATTCTCCTCCAAAATGTTGGCTGTTGCACAGCACATGCCTGAAAGGTGCTGTGTCAACTCTGGTCTGTTGAGGAAGTGTGTGTGTTTTTCTGTGCCTGTGCCTCTGTGTATTTAGGACAGCTCTTGTGTTTTCTAGTTGGCAAACTGTGGGAGGTAGGCAGCTTTGTGTGTTTTGCTAAGCAGTGTTGGGCTGGACATCAGAAAATCTGAGAGTTGGTACCATCAGTTAGCATAATGGCTATGTCGCTGGACTCCCATGTAGTCGACTGCGGTTCAAGTCTTGGACCCGGTGACTTAAACTCACGCCGGGCGCGTGTGCGTGTGTGCCCAAGATCCCGAGAGGAGACTGGAGGAGAACGGATTGCAGTGTGGCCATCCCCCCTGGGGGCTGATTTCTCGCTTTCTGTCTCTCTGTCTCTCTCTCTCTCTCTGTCTGGCGAGCGCATGCGCCCTATAGCAAAAACCTCTCAAAAAAAAGAAAGAAAGAAAGAAAGGAAGAAAGAAAGAAAATCTGAGAGTTCCTCAAGGTGGGAAGGCAACAAGCTTTCCATTACAAGGATTTGGGGAAAGGGGTCTCTGCCACTGGTAGATAATATCGTTGGGAAAAACAAAAGTTGTAGCCCATCAACAGGCAGTTTATAATCCATCTCTTTCTCACAGATGAGGTGGTTTGAGCATTAAAGAGGGCAGGTGAGAAGTTTGGGTGACATGGTTTTGTTTTGACTGGACAGGCTGATGACATAAGAGCCAGCTAGATGTTCATAGTGAAATGAGAAGGAAAAAAAAAATCTTTGGGGACTAGGGAATCTGGGGCCCATATGTTAGATTTAGCCACACAGAGTTTCGTAACACATAGCTTCCTGGCGGATCTTGAGACTTACTAAATGGGAAGAATGCCTGAAATGGTGAAAGGCATATTTTTTCAGCTGCTTATCTGATAATAGTTTGTGTGCTGTGGTTGAAGAAAAATAAGCCAATGACTATTACCCAATTATTGGTCTTTACTTAGCATTAGCTTAGGAACTATGAGAAACAGTCACCTTGCTGAAGGCCTTTCACAGAACGGGAGGAAGGAGATGGAGCGTGTCAGAAAGCCTGTTTCATTATATGGTGTTTCTTTGCCAGCACTGTAAGGTGCAGAAAGCAGACAGCACCTGTATGGAAGAGCCTTGCCTTGGAATGCTTTGGGCGATAATATCCAGGAATGTGCTAGGCACTGGAGATAGAGCTAAGAGCGCCCCTTCACCTGTGTGCTCGCGGCTGCATGTGGAAGATCTTCCTTGGTTTAATAGAAAGTGTTCTGGATCCACAGGCAAAAGAGCAGGTCCCAGCACTGGGAGATCAGGATTTAATCAATATTGGAAAGGCAAGAAAGCAAGATTATTTATTAGATCCATTGATCAGTTTGCCTCCTATAGTTTTGTGGGTTTTTTCCCTTAAAGATTTTTGCTATAGAACATGTGCACTCACCAGAGACATAGGGATAGAAAGTGACAAATGACCCCCTAGAGGGGATGGCCATGCCACAATCCCTTCTCCTCTATTCTCCCAAGATTTTGGGCATGCACACACATATGCCTGGCATGAGTTTCAAGCCACTGAGTCCTGGACTTGAACCTCAGTTGATTTGCATGGGAGTCCAATGCCTCAACCACTAACGCCACCTGCTGGCCCCTGCCTCCTATAGTTTTAAAAGCTGTATGGTCATGGCTAAGTCACTTGACCTATCTCTGCTTTAGTTTGTTCCTCTAAAATGACAGTAATTATATTGAATTTATTAGACATATTGTTGTGAGATTTCAAACACTATATATGAATAGAATGTGTAGAATGATGCCTGACCCATCCTTATGGTTTTTCTCTGGAGTCCATCTCCCTCTTTACTGATCATCGTCTGCTTGGCACCCTGGGAATTTTTAGTTAGTAGTGACGGTTGGCAGCATCATTTTTTTTTTTTAACACAATAACTTTAGCTCTTAATTGTTTCATGAAAAATCCACACAATCACCGCAGGTAGTCCTTGCAGAATTTCTACTCCTTCAACCATTTTCCAGTCTCCAGCTCACTTTTTGCCAGCACCAGTATTGGCCTTCGCAGTCCCCCTGACTTTCTTCATTCTGTTCTTGCGTTCCTTTTGCTGTGTCCTTGCCGTCTTTTTCTTCACATAATCCAAGGAATCGTAAATCATGCCAAAGCCAGTTGTCCTGCCACCACCAAAGTGGGTTTTGAACCCAACCCCAAGATGACATCTGGTGTGGTCTTGCACATCTTGGCTGGTTTTTCCCGAATTCCTGTCTTAGGTCCTGATGCCTTCCCAGGACGAAGGCATCCATGACCATTTGTTTCCTCTGAAGTAGTCAATTGGTCGTGAGTTTCCTGGTTGGATAGGTACGGTATTGTTCTGATGGCTGTCAGTCCTCAGGCCGCCAGGAAGGAAGAGGCAGCACCGTATCTTATCAGTCTTTTTATCTAGATGTTAGAGGCCCTCCACCTTTTAGTTTTTAAAAGAACATTTTAGTGTTTTCTGAGCTGTTTTGAACCTGTTTCTCTCTGGTCAAATTAAAATAAATGAATGAATAAATAAAATAACTTTTAAAAAATTTTTTTAAAAAAAAACTTTGATTGATATAAAGAAACAGCGCTGGGACCAGCAGTTAGCGTAATGGCTATGTTGCTGGACTCCCACATAGTCGACCACAGTTTGAGTCCCGGACCTGGTGGCTTAAACTCACATCAGGCGCGAATGCGTGCATGCCCAAGATCCCGAGAGGAGAATGGAGGAGAAGGGATTGCGGCGTGGCCATTCCCCCTGGGGGGTGATTTCTCACTTTCTGTCTCTCTGTCTGTCTCTGTCTGTCCTGCGAGCGCACGCGCCCTATAGCAAAAACCTCTCCAAAAAAAAAAAAGAAAGAAGGAAAAAAAAAAGAAAGAAACAGCACTGACTATGGAAACAATGAGTATCTTGATAGCTTCCTGCCCCTACATGTAACTGTTTGGAGTTGCACCTTCATAATGGTTGATTGGGACTTTCCTGGCAGTGAAATCGCCTTTCTAAACCTATATGAATATGAAAAGCAGCACGAATATGTTGTCTTAGAGTAGAGACTTTTAATCTGGTATCCACCAATCCCATTCTCTCCCAAAGGCTCATAAATAGAATTAAGGAGTTCATGAACTTGGATGTTAAATAATTAGAACTTTATTTCATCAACGTCTAATTCAATTATAAATTAAAGCAACAATTTACAGTATATTTATCATGCTGGTGATATTATCACCAAAAGAATAATATCTCTTTTCATATCATAAGGCATGTATTGAAAATATCTTGAAATATATATGCTTCTCACAATTTCCAAATTATGAAGTGTCAAACCTACCACTAAATCATTTTTAGTGAATTAATAAGGAAGCACATATATTGCTATAACTGAATTTTTTATTATGAAAACAATTTTATTTTAATGGGCTTTCTTTATAATCTTATGTTTTTATTTTTATGCATTGAAAGCCAGAAGAGGTCCAGCCCAGTGGGGTTAGCAGGAGAGTGCTACCAGGCAAGGCTGAGGCCGCATGGGAAGCCGGATTGTGTTCTTGGATCAGCCTAGATAGGCCCAGTGAGTGGCTCAGTCTTGTAGTCCTATCTGCCTGGGGGCTGGGGCAGGAAAATTGTGGCATAGTGAGACCTTCTCAAAAATGCTTATCTGTTGGGAACCAGCAGTTAGTGTAATGGCTATGTCGCTGGACTCCCACATAGTCGACCGCAGTTCACGTCCCGGACCTGGTGGCTTAGAACTCACGCTGGGCGCGTGTGCGTGCGTGCCCAAGATCCCGAGAGGAGAATGAAGGAGAAGGGTTCCGGTGTGACCATCCCCCCTGGGGGGTGATTTCTCACTTTCTGTGTCTATGTCTCTCTCTGTCTGTCTGGCGAGTGCACGCACCCTATAGCGAAAACCTCTCAAAAAAAAAAAAAAAAAGCTTATCTGTTGGCCTAGCCTCAGTGGCACAGGCAGTAGGATGTCACTGTGTGATGCTAGTGTCACATGAAAGGCTTGGGTTCAGATTCAAAGTTGGCTGAATTCAGCAGACACACCTCTGAGTGCCTCGGCCTTCTCTGAAGCCTAGAGAAAGATTGCAGCATTGCAAGAGCCTTCCAAGGGTGTATCTCTCTCTCTCATTTAAAAAACAAAAAGAGTCCTTTTGGCCAGAACCGCCATCTTCCAGTAATTAACCAAAATGACGAACACAAGGGAAAGGAGAGGCACCGATATATGTTCTCTAGCCCTTTTAGAAAACATGGAGTGGTTCCTTTGGCAACATATATGCACATCTAGAAGAAAGGTGATATTGTAGACATTAAGGGAATGGGTACTGTTCAAAAAGGAATGCCCACAAATGTTACCATGGCAAAACTGGAAGAGTCTACAATGTTACCCAGCATGCTGTTGGCATTGTTGTGAACAAACAAGTTAAGGGCAAGATTCTTGCCAAGAGAATGAGTGTGTATATTGAGCATATTAAGCATCCTAAGAGCAGAGATAGCTTTCTAAAACATGTGAAGGAAAATGACCAGAAAAAGAAGGAAGCCAAAGAGAAAGGTACCTGGGTTCAACTAAAGCGCCAGCCTGCTCCACCCAGAGAAGCACACTTTGTGAGAACCAATGGAAAGGAGCCTGAGCTACTGGAACCTATTCCCTATGAATTCATGGCATGATGGATGTTAAAAACAAACTAATCTATGGTCTATAAAAAATAAATAAATAAATAAACCAAAAGAGGAGTCAACAGAAGACATAGCGGTTATGTCAACTGGACTCCCAACTACAGTTAGATTTCCAAACCTAGTGGCTGGAAACTCACACTGAACGTGTGTGTGTGCCCGGGATCCCAAGATGAGAATGGAGAAGAAGGGATTGTGCCAGTGCCATGGCTGGGGTGGGGGGTAATTTCTCACTTTCTCTCTCCTTGTCTCTGTCTCTCCCTCTCATTTTCTCTGTCTCTCTGAGCACATGCACCCTAAGGCAAAAACCTCTACTGAAAAAAGGTGTGTGTTGGGGGGAGAAGCTAGTAGAAGTCAGAATGCTTTTCCAAACTACCGAAGCATTCATGGCATAGAAAATGTTAAGAATCTGGGAACAGCAGTTAGCGTAATGGCTATGTTGCTGGACTCCCACATAGTCGACCGTGGTTCGCGTCCCGGACCCTGTGGCTTAAACTCACGCCGGGCGCGTGTGCATGCATGCCCAAGATCCTGAGAGGAGAATGGAGGAAAAGGGATTGTGGCATAGCCATCCCCCTGGAGGGTGATTTCTCACTTTCTGTCTCTTTGTCTCCCTCTGTCTATCTGACGAGTGGACGCATCCTATAGCAAAAACCTCTCCAAAAAAAAACCAAAAGAGAGAAAGAAAAATAAAATGTTAAGAATCTCTGCCTTAGATAGAGCTGGTTGAAGGATTGTCCTGAGTTTATGACCAGATACATAGTCTGAAACAAAATTCATAACCAAAAAAATTTTAGGAACAAACTCAAATTCCACTGGCCCAGTGATAGTCTGCAGTGCTTTATTCAAATTAATCTAGTTATTAGACATCATTCCTGTCTTTAAGGGCTTAGAGTAAAAGAGGTTTGTTTGTTTGTTTGTTTTGCCAGAGGGCATGTGTATTTGGCAGAGTGAGGGGAAAATAGAGAGAAAACGCCCCCAATGGAGCATGATCATCATTTATCTAGCAAATAATGATTGAGCGTTTAATAAAAAACGGGCACTGAGACTATGAGGAACACAACAGACGGGTTCTTACCCTCATGGGGATTATATGAGAGCTATTAAATGAAATATTAATGAGAGATATTCAACAAATAGCCACATCCATAATACAAAAAGCGCTACTAGTTTTTGCTATGAAAATAATCTGTGGTGCTGTAACAGAGAATAGTACTTAAGGGTGTCTAAGAAAGATGAAATTTAAAGCAAAACTAAAGTGAAAAGTGGAGAAAGGTTATTCCCGGCTTAAGGATCACCTTGCACAAAGGGCCTGGCATATTTGCAGAACTGAAAGAAATCCTTGATCTACAGTGTAGTTCTTGGATTATGGTGTAGTAAATTGAAGCGGGAAAATATGAGGTTGGACAATATGGGTTTGGGGTACAGACTGTGGAGAGCCTTTTGGAGTTTGGATTTAATGCTAGATGCAATACATTGGGAAATTTTTGAAAGCTTTTAAGCAAAGCAACAGTGGGATTTAATTTACATGTTAAAAGATGCCATTGGGGGGGACCAGCAGTTAGCTTAATGGCTATGTCGCTGGACTCCTATGTAGTCGACCGCGATTCACGTCCTGGACCCCGTGGCTTAAAACTCACACTGGGCACGTGTGTGTGCATGCCCAAGATCCCGAGAGGAGGACGGACGAGAAGGGATTGCAGCATGGCCGTCCCCCCTGTCTCTCTGTCTCTGTCTGTCTGTCTGGCAAGCACACGTGCCCAAAAAAAAAACCCCCCAAAAAAAAAAAAAAAAAAAAAAAAAAAAAAAAAAGATGCCATTGGGGGACATCAGATGGCGTAATGGCTACATTGCTGGACTCCTATGTAGTCTACCGCAGTTCTAGTCCCTGACCCATTGGCTTTAAATCACGCCGGCGCACGTGCGGGCGGGATCCCGAGAGAAGAATGGAGGAGAAGGGATTGCGGCGTGACCATGCCCCCTGGGGGGTGAGCTCTTGCTTTCTGTCTTTCTGGCGAGCACACACGCCCTATAACAAAAACCTCTCTAAAAAAAAAAAAAATGCCATTGGATTCTATAGAGAGCATAAAAATAAGGTCAGACAGCTTGCAGGTCTTAAGAGCTAGGTCTTGAACCTCTGACTTCTCATTCCCAGTTCATTCTGATTTATCAGGGTCTTCCTTCTAGTTGATAATTGCCAACCTCAATTAAATAGAAGTGCAAAATGTGACTGGGCCCATGTCCAAATGGCTTTCTTAGTTTTGTGTTGACAATAAAAGAAAAAGACTTCTAAGGTTCATATCTCTAATCTGTTGAATTACCTACAAATGATTAAGATGTCTTGGGAACCAGCAGTTAGCGTAATGGCTATGTCGCTGGACTCCCACTTAGTCGACCGCAGTTCACGTTCTGGACCCAGTGGCTCAAAACTCACGCCGGGCGCGTGTGCGTGCATGCCCAAGATCCCGAGAGGAGAATGGAGGAGAAGGGATTGCAGCGTGACCATCCCCCCTGGGGGGTGATTTCTCGCTTTCTGTCTCTATGTCTCTCTCTGTCTGTCTGATGAGCGCACGCGCCCTATAGCGAAAAACCTCTCAAAAAAAAAAATGATTAAGATGTCTTGACTATATCGTTTATCCATCATATAAAAACTGCATCTCTTATCTAAAATATGGTATTTATCACTTCCTGTCACTTAGAATCATGCATACTGTAATTCTGTAGTTACTATTGACTGTCTTCTAGGCTGTAGCGTGTCAGCCATCTTCCAGTTAAACTAGCCTGTGGGCCAATAGCAAACCACATGATGTCAGCTGCCCAGCTGGCGTGTGCCAGTTTTAGAAGTTCAACAGTTGTTTTCCTTGCAAGATTAAATGCTCACTTTTTTCTTAAGTCTGATTTCAATTAGGAAGTCATTTCTTTTTTTTTCTTTTAACTTTTTTGGAGAGATTTTTGCTATAGGGCGCGTGCGCTCGCTGGACAGACAGAGAGAGACATAGAGACAGAAAGAGGGAAATCGCCCCCCGGGGGGGTGGTCACACCGCAATCCCTTCTCCTCCATTCTCCTCTCGGGGTCTTGGGCACGCACGCACACGCGCCCGGGGAAGTCATTTCTTTTCGTTAAGTGCCTCCTTAATTGTATTTATTTTACCCTGTGTATTTACAAACTAATGCACCCCATTATCTTGACTGAGAAACACCACCATGTTTATACACTTATTCTACCTCTCAAATACTTGAGTGGGGAGGCAGCAGGTGGTGTGCTGGTTAAGGCACTGGACTCTGACATGGGCAACTGTGGTTTGAGATTCTCTCTCTCTCTCTCTTTCTCTCTCTCTCTCTCGCTGTCTCTCTCTGGTCAATTTAAAAAATAATAATAAATAAAATAAATAATTCTTTAAAAAAATACTCAGGAGTATTTTTTATCTGTTGATTGCTAATTTATTCAGCCTGTGTTTCTTGACAGGCGGAAGTAGTGTAGTGTCTGGAAGGAGCAAGGATGTCAGAGACAGACACACCTAGATCAAATCACGGTTCTGCCCTTGTGGCCTGGAACAAGTTGCTTCTGTATCTGTAAAGTAGGGACAAAGCAACAAACTCATAGGGTAATTAGAAAAAGTGACATACCATATACGACATCATTCCATATGATGCTTAATAAATTTTGACTCTTTAATGATCAAAACGTTTTTATTGGGCTGGCCCATAGCCTGGTGGTTAAGTAAGCCAGATTGCACATGGCCAACCATGCAGTTTGGGTCTCAGCCCCAGTGCTGTAAAAAACACACCAGCCACATGTGTGTACACGCCCAAAATCCTGACACCATGGAGAAATGAAGATGGGATTATGGGGGTGCTTTCTCCCTCTCACTATCACTCTTTAGTGAGTGTATGTGTCCCTAGCAGTTAAAAAATAAATAAATACTTTACTGTGGTATAATTGACATCCAATAAGCACCACGTGTTTATCGTATATAATTAATATGTTTTGACATGTATAAGCCCATGACATCATCACACAAGCAGGTATTTTTGTTTGTTTGTTTTGTTTGTTTGTTTTAGCCATGGATGAGTGTGCTCAGCAGAGACAGAGGAAAAGTGAGAAATCACTGTCATGCCACAGTCCCTTCTCCATTCTCGCAGGATTTGGGGCACATATACATGTGCCTGGCATGATTTTCAAGCCACCATTTGGGGAGTGAACCCCAACCGGCCCGTGTGGGAGTTCAATGCTTAACCACTACACTACCTGAGGCCCCTCGGCGAGCAGGGTTTTTTTTCTCTTTGTTTACATCATCTTTGCTGGTTGTTATCAGCAAACTTTCTCAAGGTGATGGTGTTTGAAGAGAGTGTTTAACATGTTTAAATATATTTCCCTTTCTCTCTCTCTCGCTGTCTCTCTCTGGTCAATTTAAAAAATAATAATAAATAAAATAAATAATTCTTTAAAAAAATACTCAGGAGTATTTTTTATCTGTTGATTGCTAATTTATTCAGCCTGTGTTTCTTGACAGGCGGAAGTAGTGTAGTGTCTGGAAGGAGCAAGGATGTCAGAGACAGACACACCTAGATCAAATCACGGTTCTGCCCTTGTGGCCTGGAACAAGTTGCTTCTGTATCTGTAAAGTAGGGACAAAGCAACAAACTCATAGGGTAATTAGAAAAAGTGACATACCATATACGA
This sequence comes from Tupaia belangeri chinensis, assembly GCF_000334495.1. Taxonomy (NCBI): domain Eukaryota; kingdom Metazoa; phylum Chordata; class Mammalia; order Scandentia; family Tupaiidae; genus Tupaia; species Tupaia belangeri. The sequence continues at coordinate 4,138,328 of NW_006159690.1, forward strand.
CATCATTCCATATGATGCTTAATAAATTTTGACTCTTTAATGATCAAAACGTTTTTATTGGGCTGGCCCATAGCCTGGTGGTTAAGTAAGCCAGATTGCACATGGCCAACCATGCAGTTTGGGTCTCAGCCCCAGTGCTGTAAAAAACACACCAGCCACATGTGTGTACACGCCCAAAATCCTGACACCATGGAGAAATGAAGATGGGATTATGGGGGTGCTTTCTCCCTCTCACTATCACTCTTTAGTGAGTGTATGTGTCCCTAGCAGTTAAAAAATAAATAAATACTTTACTGTGGTATAATTGACATCCAATAAGCACCACGTGTTTATCGTATATAATTAATATGTTTTGACATGTATAAGCCCATGACATCATCACACAAGCAGGTATTTTTGTTTGTTTGTTTTGTTTGTTTGTTTTAGCCATGGATGAGTGTGCTCAGCAGAGACAGAGGAAAAGTGAGAAATCACTGTCATGCCACAGTCCCTTCTCCATTCTCGCAGGATTTGGGGCACATATACATGTGCCTGGCATGATTTTCAAGCCACCATTTGGGGAGTGAACCCCAACCGGCCCGTGTGGGAGTTCAATGCTTAACCACTACACTACCTGAGGCCCCTCGGCGAGCAGGGTATTTTTTCTCTTTGTTTACATCATCTTTGCTGGTTGTTATCAGCAAACTTTCTCAAGGTGATGGTGTTTGAAGAGAGTGTTTAACATGTTTAAATATATTTTAAACTATTGTTGCTTCTATATTGACGTAGTCACAATATTTAACTTATTTTTAATTGGCCTTGGCATTAGAAGAAAAGGTTTTAGTATTTTTCACAGACGTGCAAGTCAACTGAGCCTGTGTGCACAGATCTATACCTGCCTTGCAGTTCTCCAAGAATGTGTGCCTTGATATGAAAGGAACTGAGAATCTGCTTTAGAGATTCAGAGATGAACCAGGCAGAGATCCTGCCCTGGAGGAGTTTGGGATCTAGGGATGGAGGAGCTGAAATTTACTCGGAACAACAGTAACAGTCAGTGGAAGCTGGGAAGGGCTGAAATGCCAGAGGATTCAAGAGGATGCCCGTAACTTCTAGCTTGAGGGTAAACGTCAGTGAGGAAGAAGTCACTTACTGCCTCCTCCCGTGTGTCAGACGGAGGTGGTAGAGCAGTCTGGACAGACACAGGCCCTGCCTGTTAATGACAGGTTGGGCGTCTGGCCGGCTTTTTTCCCGGACAGCTTCCAGCATTTTTGAAGAAGGAATGAATGTACGGGACCCCGTGTCTGGACACTAGCCCAAGTGGCCCGAACACCTCACTGCTTCATGTGAGTGGGGGCAGCCCCCTCTGGGTGCCTGCATGGATAATAAGGCTCTCATTCACCTCCACATCTAGGTCAGAGAGGGGCCTGCGGTGTACACCACCTTGATAGATGACTTCTGGGCCCTGGGGGCCTCATTACCATCCTATCCATCATCTTCTGCTAGTACCAAATAATGGATGAAATTTAATCAGCTGCCAAAGGAGTCTCCAGCAGGAGAATTTGAGACACCCTTGCCTGATCCTGTGCTATAGTGTTGGAATGAGTAGAAGGAACCGGAATGATCTTTTGTGGTGAGACTAAATTTATCATGCCCTGTATGAATTGTGATTTATTTTTAAAACATTCGCAGTCCCATTGGCTCCCCTTTTAATACGTTCTCTGTAGCCTGTTTATTGTTACAGATGTTACTTTTAAATGAGGTCATTGAGCTGTCCTCTCCTTCCAAAGGCACTGTTGGTCTTTTTATTGCCAGCTTGGCAGGGCTGCCTAGAGAACAGTGTTAATGTGAGATCAAGGGTAAGACTTCAGACCCCAGGACACTGGGAGAGAGAAAGCCCCTTCCATGTTTGAACACATCCACATCTGACAGAGAGCTCCCGACAGAGCAGGGTCCTCTCCATCCAGGTGATGACCTTGACAAGGCCAAGTTGCCTGGCAGCGAGGCCAGGAGACAGGCACTGTAGTCCTAGACTGACACTCAGGTTCCCTTCTGCCCACTGTGAGAAATCAGGCATGTCAAAAGAAAGTCCTCTGACCCTGTTTCCTCATCCGGAACTTGGAGATAGTCATTTTTACTATTAGGATAGTTGTGAAATAAAATATACTGCAGCTCCTTGGTTTGTATGTTGTGGCAATGGGATGGGAGAGTAAGGGATGTCACAGCTAAAAGCATACAGCTTTGGGGGCCCGGCAGGTGGCATGGTGGTTAAGGGCGTCCAGCTCTGACATGGCTGATCATGGTTCGAGTCCTGGACCTGGCAACTTGCTTTCTTACTTTCTCTCTGTTTATCATTACAGATGTAACAATTGGATCTTTAATTTGATCAGTCCCTCTCTGATCAAATTAAAATAAATAAATAAATAAAGCTTAATAAAATTCTTTTTTTAAAAAAAGCATATGGCTTTAGAAATTCTTTACATGCTGCATGTGTGGCTTTGTTGGAGGACCACTGACTAAATCTGGTTTGACGCTTGGTTTTGTAAATGAACTTTTCCTTGGCACACAGCACACTCTGTTTGCAAACGTCTATGGGTGCCTTCTCACTACAACGGCTGCCGCGTGTTGTTGTTGCAAAAATCATATGATCTGCAAAACCAAAGTACTTATTCTGACTCTATAAGTCTACCAATAATTGTGTTAGACTGAAGGAAACTTTCTCTGCAGATATCTGGTCACTTAAACAGTGAGAAATAGGGGACAGGTGGGAATTCTACAATATCCCTGTGTGTCTGTGGAGTGGACTCTGTTCTGATTTATTTAAACTCCTGGAACATTAGCGCATGTTAAGACTGGTTTGTTGGGGTAAGAATTCAGTGGCATATGTGGGAGGAAGAGATGCTGGTAACATTTGCTAGAGTGAATTCTTCATTTTGTTCCATCAGGCCCTACATGAGGTAGAACCCTGTCGTGTCCTGAAAACAAGTTCTTGGAAGTAGGCAGGTTGACAGAGGCAGCACCATGTGACCTTTACGACACAGTCACAGCTTATCTTAGCATTTTTTTTTCCCTGTAGAATATTGTTAATGGTCAGGACCAGAAGTTAGCATAATGGCTATGTCGCTGGACTTCCATGTACTCGACCGTGGTTCGAGTCCCAGACCCAGCGGCTTAAACTCACGCTGGGCGCATGTGCGTGCATGCCCAAGATCCTGAGAGGAGAATGGAGGAGAAGGGATTGTGGCATGGCCATCCCCCCTGGGGGGTGATTTCTAGTTTTCTGTCTCTCTGTCTTTCTGGCAAGCGCACGTACCCTATAGCAAAACCTCTCAAAAAAAAAGAATATTGTTAATGATCAGCATAAAGTGACAGGTTTATTGACCAATGTCTTTATCTTTGCTTTGTGTTTTGGCCTTGGCTCACACCCCTCCCTCCAGTGAATTTCTCTCTACTCCATTTTCAGCTGTATCATTTCGTTGGTGTATATTATGCTCATCCTCGCATATCTTGCAGCATGTAAAGCAGTGACCTACACACAGTAAGCATAGAATAGTTTGTGAGTTGGTACGGGACAGAGCAGAAGGGCCTAAGAGCATAGAAAAAAAGGAGGAACTTCTGATCGTGGGAGAGGATGGGAAAGACTTAACGGAGGTTTTGAGGGCAGGATTGCAGGCGAGATGGCTAGCCCTGGGGACTTAAGGGGGCAGTGTAGATCAGCAGCAGGGCTGTGGCATGCAGGGAAAGGAAGCAGCACAGCATGCTGAAAGAACACAGGAGCTGGGACCCCCGATTTGCATGCCAGCTCTGGCATTTTCCGATGACGTCTCTGACAAATTGCTTAAGCTCTTGAAACATACTTTCTCAACTCCAAAGTAGGGATAATAATACCACCTACATCCTAGGGCTGTTTTATGGATGAAATGAGATAACATAAAGAAAAGCCTCTCTGTCAGCCCCTGACACATAGGAATCATTCCAGAAGTAACCACTTTGTGGAATAATTACAGTTCTGTCCTCTCCAGCACCGTGTATGCTGTTTGCCTCATTGTGAAGTAAGACAAGCGAAGGAAAGCTCAGGGTCACAGGTCTAGCCCCTCTGCAGAAAAGGCCTATTAACATTACTGTTTTCCACAGTTCAAAAATGTCCCCCCAAACCAGCTTGTATATGTTAGCCCAAAGGGACCAGCCCAAAGAGGAGAGAGACGAATACAAACGAATCATTTGTGCTGGAAAAACAATCTAGGACGTATACTGTTAAGAATAATAGCTTCACTTAACTGAAACATTACGTTTTCTACTCATGGGTTTTTAAGGGGCAGAAAGAAATGTTTCATACAAAATTTACAACCTTCTATCTAGTGGGATTTCTTCCTACTACAAGCAGTTTATGCAGAACAGATGCCTGAGGAGTGGTGCCTGCGTGCACCTGTGGATTTGGTGCTTCTAGTTCATTCTCTTCACCCCCTCCAGTTCTTGCAGACAACCTGAAATCCAACCCTGGAATTAAGTGGCAGTATTTCAGTTCAGAAGAAGGAATTTTCACTGTTTTCCCAGCACACAAGTTCCGGTGTAAGGGCAGCTATGAGCATCGCAGTAGGTATGTTCACTTTCTTGCTAACATTGTTCATTGTTACTTAAAAGTAATCCATTGTATGTGAAGTACAGACTCCTCACTTCCACACACAGCTGTGCCTGTAATCTGTGGATTCAGACACTTGTTCTTGTTCTGAAATGATGTCACCATTTAATAAATGTGGCTGTGGAAATGCCAGGGAGGGCAAGTGGTAAAGCTCAGAGCTGTAGGTATTTACTAATGAAATTACATTGCTCAAAGCCCCAGGAGTGTTTTGAGCTTCAGACACCTTTGTTGAAACATACATGGCATTAGGTGTTCCAAAGTGCAGCCCTGGAACCTACCTCTGCAACCTATTTCAGAGTAAGGTGATTCTCAACTTCCTTTGCTATGATAATACGTTTGCCCATCTTGAAATTTACATGCAAATTTCTACTGTAAGTTTTAAGGTTGTCCAGAAAGCATTGGATCAAACATCACTAACAGCCTGTTATTCTCACAGAAACACCTTGAGATTGTACCACGTAGCCAGGAGGGTAGGAATGGTGAGATCATTTGTATGACAAGCCTCATCAATTTACAGAACCCTCTAGGCAAAGATACTTTCCTTTTAAATCCTGACAGTTTCCCTTTCGCAGTGTCAGATGTTTGATGCCAGAACATCTGGAGCTAATGCAAGGTGCCCACTTCTTATGCCATTGTCTGGAGTCTAAATAAACAATCACTTCAGCTTCCCTTCATCTTTAAATTATATCTAGGATTTTTTTCCCTGAGGAAAATACTTCTTCTTAAGAAGTACATGTGTGATTTCTCCTACTCCCTCCCTAGACGAGCTGGTGCAGACTTAGAGTCTTGGAGACTGGACCACAAGTTTAACCTTGGCTTCTATTCTGGTTCAACTCAGGAGAGCAAAGGCCACACGACCTTTTATTCTCATTTGTTTCGAAGATCATTAGATGCCATGCTGCTTTTAATGAAGCACTCGTGGAGAATGTATCGAAAGGGAAAGCAGGACCTTGTAACAAGTCAGCATTCACCTACACCATGCAACTTGGAAGGCTTTCGCGTGTCTCTACCTTAAATCTAACTTAGAGTGACACTCAAGTCTCTCATCAGTATCTGTTCCCATCTCTTGGCTTGTCCTAACCACTTTCTTCTGATGCCTTTACAAGTTCTCTTAAGCCCATGGAAGCATGCAGTGGGTCTCAGAGGATAGCCACACAGGAAAGGAACTGGTGGGTACCAGCCATGTGATGAGGCCCACCTCCCAGTTCATCTATTTAATCTCACTATGCATTATCCAACTTAAAGCAGCTCTTAATGACTTAGTGTGGCAACGCTAACACACACCCAGCTTTTCCTTTATGTGCGTTAAGATGGAACAAAGGAAGTGTGTCATTTTTAATGAAAATCCTCTCCCTTGCTTGGAGGACTAAAAAGCTAAATGTTCACCTCATTGTGAGAGTTGGAATGGTCAAGTTTTCCTTCTCTGCTGCCTGTTTAATTTCCATAGCCACCCCTTCTGGATTCTTGTTTTCCTAGGGAAAATACAGTGGTACTTTAGCGTTAATGCAGGACTTTGGGCTTGAGAATAATTAGTGTAAACTTGGCCAGATTTGGAGCTTTTCGGTACACTGCCTACATTTCTTAATTTGGACCCAGGCTTTTGTGACTCAACTAGCCTCTAACATTTCACAGAAAAATTGAGTGTTTTAGGGGTGTCAATAAAGGAGAGAATTCCCTGGAGGCTGATTTGCTTTCTTAAACTCCCCCTAATTTGTTCCAGCTTAAAAACTGTGAATAGAGACCTCATTAAACCTCTTCTCACAGACCTTCCTGCACTGCACATGAGCAAAAGCCTGCTTTGATAGGAGGCATTTCTCTTTTGTGGCTCCCCTCCACCCGCACCCCCCTTTTTCTTAATGTTGGCAAACAAAACCCTGGCAAGAAGAGTGGCTATCGCAGGCTTGGACTAATTTTGATGGCATGGTTTTAAACGCTCAGATAAGGGGCCTTTTGGCGGCTGACCTGTGGGCATTGTTTCAGTACAGAAAGCAAAGGAACTTCCTAGCAGGAGCCTTTCTATGGAAAGAGGGAAAACCTAACCTGCTATTTAAAGCTGCTCAACACAGCAGGTTATAAAGCTCTAATGCATACATCTGCAAAAAGGGATCCGACCCTGGCAAGTGGGCCAGTCCCTGTGGCCCGAGAGGCACCCAGTTCAATTTCCTACAGCAGAATGAGTAACAGTGGGCAGTGTCTCCCTGGAAAGGGGAGAAGGTGGACTTTCTCAAGTGTGCTAGAAAAGCCAAATTCCCAGGACCAGCAGTTGGCATGGTAGCTATGTTGCTGGGCTCCCATGTAGCCGACTGAGGTTCGAGTCCTGGACGTGGTAGCTTAAACCCATGCCAGGCATTTGTGCATGCATGCCCAAGATCCCGAGAGGAGAATGGAGGAGAAGGGATTACAGTATGGCCCTCCCCCCAGAGGGTGATTTCTCGCTTTCTGTCTCTCTGTCTCTCTCTGCCTTTCTGGCGAGCGCACATGCCCTATAGCAAAAACCTCTTCAAGAAAAGAGAAAAAAGCCAAATTCCCAAAGGATTTGTTTTTTCAAAAATGTCTCCTGGTTGCTTTATTCTGCAGACTCGTGTTGTTGTCCTAATGTGGTATTTTCTACACCCCATTATGGTTTCTCCTTTCATGGTCACCCCCCGCCCCCCGTGCTGACCCTGGAAGAGCGCACAGACACCAACATGCTCACAGATCTGTAGTGTTTACAGCTGTGTTAAGTTGAGGCCTTTTACCTGATCCAGGACTGACCCCAGAGAGCTTCTCCTCCCTCTAGACCCATCTACGTCTCTACAGTTCGGCCGCAATCAAAGCACATAGTAGTGATTCTGGACCACGGGGCTTCGGTCACTGACACCCAGCTTCAGATCGCCAAGGACGCTGCCCAGGTCATCCTCAGCGCCATTGACGAGCACGATAAGGTGACCATTGTACTGGGGTCCTCTATGCAACAGGGTCTTGTTTGCATGCCTTTTTAAAATTACGGGTTGAATATCCTTTATCTGAAATGCTTGGGACCAGAGTGTTAGGAATTTCAGATTTTGCCATATTTGCATTTATGTATTGTTATGAGGAATGGGACCCAAGTCTAAACACAAAACTCATTTTCATTTCACATTCACCTTATAGATGGAGCCTGATGATCGTTTTGTACGATATTTTTGTATCGCAGTCCCGTGAAGTTAGATGCAGAATTCTCTACTTGAAGCCTCATGTTGGGCTCAAAAAGTTTTGGATTTTGGTGCATTTCAGATTTTGGATTTTCAGATTAGGGATGTTCAATCTGTATTTTATTTTCTTGGGATCTATGTGTTCTTAATCCATTTTTAAATGACTTTGGGGAAAAGAGTGGTTTAACTTTCATTCTCATATTTAAGGATTCAGCCACCAATTCAAAAATTCTCTTATAACTACCACCACCAAACTGAGCCTTGCCTTTCTTACATTTTTCTCTTTCTTTTCCCCTCTTCCTCTTTTCCCTTTTCTTCTGAGAGAGAGAAAGAGGGAGCACATGTGTGCCCAGAACGAGGGAGAGGGGAGAAGATCAGCATCTTTGACAGGTTCCCACCACCATGGTCCTCCACCCCAGCCTCCCTGCCAGTCAGAACTACCGGTGTGCATCCCCGTGTCGTGTGTCCGGGCCAGTGCAGGATCCCAACCGCAGACCCCATGTGGCCCAGCTTCCTGCACTGCCTACACCACTGACTGGGCCTGAGGCTTCCAGTTCCTTTGTGAATCCTGGTACAGTTTCTAATCAGCCGGGACTGTCACACCTGAAGTTAGATAGACTGAAGAGGAGCAGGGGCCTGGGTTGGATGCTGGTGGACAGCTGAACTTTATTTCAAGACCGAGGAGGAATGAGGAAGAAGGGAAAGCTGCCAGAGGTTTATACATCTCCAGGCGATAGGTTCAAGTAATGGCACTCTTGCTTGGGGACATTTTCTGCTTCATCATTTTGACTTTTCCAGTTCGAGCGTCTCATTTACTAACCCAGTTGCTTAGAACACACCTTGTGCCTCTACTGTCACCTCCACTTCTTTGAAAATCAAGGTGGTTCATTATCGCCAAGATATTTTTCTGCGTGAAATATATTTTTCTTTTTTTTTTTTTAAGGTTAGACCTGAACACTGTACTGCTGTTTTATCTTGTAATAAAAGCCAAATGCAAGGGTTTCCTCCATTACCTATCCTTGCTAGTCCTTTTCAAATTCGATAGATTGTTGCCTCTGTGCATTTATTTTTAAAAGCTCAGAAACTGCCATCAGCATTCTCAGGAGGGCTCTTACTTGACATTAAAAACAAAACAAGGGGCAACCCATGTTGTAGTGATTAAGGTGACTGGGTCCCACATGGCCAACCTCATGGTTTGAACTTCAGACCCAATAGGGTCTGAAAAATACACCAGGCATGTGGGTGTGCATGTCCAAAATCCTGAAAGGAGAGAGAGAGATGGAAAAAAGGGATTGCAGCATGACTATTACCCACAGGGAGTCCTTTCCCCGCCCCCACCTCTCTCTTTCTCTCTCTTTCTCTCTCTTTCTCTCTCTTTCTCTTTCTCTCTGTCCCTCTGGCAAAATTCAAAAACAAAAGAAAACAACCTTTTAACTGGTAGGATAACAGTCAGAACTACCGGTGTGCATCCCCGTGTCGTGTGTCCGGGCCAGTGCAGGATCCCAACCGCAGACCCCATGTGGCCCAGCTTCCTGCACTGCCTACACCACTGACTGGGCCTGAGGCTTCCAGTTCCTTTGTGAATCCTGGTACAGTTTCTAATCAGCCGGGACTGTCACACCTGAAGTTAGATAGACTGAAGAGGAGCAGGGGCCTGGGTTGGATGCTGGTGGACAGCTGAACTTTATTTCAAGACCGAGGAGGAATGAGGAAGAAGGGAAAGCTGCCAGAGGTTTATACATCTCCAGGCGATAGGTTCAAGTAATGGCACTCTTGCTTGGGGACATTTTCTGCTTCATCATTTTGACTTTTCCAGTTCGAGCGTCTCATTTACTAACCCAGTTGCTTAGAACACACCTTGTGCCTCTACTGTCACCTCCACTTCTTTGAAAATCAAGGTGGTTCATTATCGCCAAGATATTTTTCTGCGTGAAATATATTTTCTTTTTTTTTTTTTTAAGGTTAGACCTGAACACTGTACTGCTGTTTTATCTTGTAATAAAAGCCAAATGCAAGGGTTTCCTCCATTACCTATCCTTGCTAGTCCTTTTCAAATTCGATAGATTGTTGCCTCTGTGCATTTATTTTTAAAAGCTCAGAAACTGCCATCAGCATTCTCAGGAGGGCTCTTACTTGACATTAAAAACAAAACAAGGGGCAACCCATGTTGTAGTGATTAAGGTGACTGGGTCCCACATGGCCAACCTCATGGTTTGAACTTCAGACCCAATAGGGTCTGAAAAATACACCAGGCATGTGGGTGTGCATGTCCAAAATCCTGAAAGGAGAGAGAGAGATGGAAAAAAGGGATTGCAGCATGACTATTACCCACAGGGAGTCCTTTCCCCGCCCCCACCTCTCTCTTTCTCTCTCTTTCTCTCTCTCTCTGTCCCTCTGGCAAAATTCAAAAACAAAAGAAAACAACCTTTTAACTGGTAGGATAACAAGTTGTTTTTGTGTGTTTTTTTTTTTTTTTTCTTCCTCCAGATTTCTGTGCTAACTGTGGCTGACACCGTCAGGACTTGCTCACTAGACCAGTGCTATAAGACCTTCCTCTCTCCTGCCACCAGTGAGACCAAAAGGAAAATGTCCACCTTCGTTAGCAGCATCAAGTCTTCAGATAGTACAACTCAGCACGCAGTGGGATTTCAAAAGGCCTTTCAGCTGATTAGAAACACAAACAATAACACAAAGTTCCAAGCAAGTAGGTGGTTCTGCCGGAGGACTTAGAAACACAATAGATAAAGATGGCAAAAGGAATATATTGCCAATTGACCACACAACTGTTTAAAGAATTTTTAAAAATGGATTTGGATAAAATTTTCACGTGTTGTCTCCATGGTCCACTAACAGTAGGATCTGACTAACTTTCTCATCTTTTTCAGTCAGAGGTGGTCAGTCGGTGATTTCTTGACTCTCCAAGTCTCCTCCTTCTGCGGCTTTATTGAGAACATATCCCTATTTATTTCCCAGGGGGATGACCACATCCTTTTTAATGCTAATTGTCAGTTTTGCCTCCTCTGTGACTTGGAGTAGATGTCTGCCTGTGCGCTTATACACAGGAAGGGGGCAGCCTGCATTCTTGCCTTGATCCTTCCTTCCTCTAACCAGCTGTCATTTAGATGAGCACGGCCCTTCAAATGTACAAAGGCACTCTAATTTAATTTTCATGTATTAAAGAAAATCTGGAATTAGGATGCATGCTAAAGTAAAGCAAAGGATATTTGAAATGGGACTTGTGCTTTGAAATTACTGAAAGGAATCTATTTCATTTTCCCTTTTATATTCGAAAATCTGTTTGTAGTTTTTTTTTTTTTTTCCTGAAAACATTAATGTAGCCTATTGAGATAAATTTAAAGAATACATTTGCAAGCTCTTCTATGTGTCTGCATTTAAAGTAAGACAGCATTGATAAGCTCAAAGCATAGTGCCTGGCACATAACGGGCCATCAAAATAAGAATGCTACTATAATAAAGGTCATGTTCATTTTAAGTTTTTATGTAACCGGTTACCACAGACTTCACAGCTTAAAACAACACGCTTTTTTTAATCTCACAGTTTCTGTGGGTTAGGAGTCTGGTATAGTTTAGCCAGGTCTTTTGTTGGGGTCTCAATGCTGCAGTTGGCATGTCAGCCAGGCCATGGTCTCATTTGAGACTCAGAGCCCTCTTCTGAGCACCTCTGTTTGTTTAGCAGAATTCGTTTCCTTGAAACTGTAAAACTCATGCCAGTTGCTTCTTCAAAACCAGTAGGGAAGCATCTCTTTTGTTTTAAGTCCCTGGTTTCAGGGAAGGTTCAGACCCTTTTTTGAAAGAGGGACTCATCTGGTTAGCTCTGACTCACTCTCTCTTTGCATTTTAATTAAATCATTCCCCCTTGTGATGAACTCAAAGTCAACTTGTTAGGGACCTTAATTATAATGGAAAACTCATCCATTTGGGAGCCAGTCCCATGGTCACGTAGTTAAGTGAGCTGGATGCCACATGGTTGATTGTGGTTCAAATCTCATCCCTGGTGGCTTAAAAATATACAGGGCACATGTCCATGCCTACCCAAAATCCTGGTAGAATGGAGAAATAGAGGAGAAGAGATTAGAGCCAAATTGCCCCATTGATGGTGCTTTCTCCTCTCACTATCTCTCTCTGGTGAGTGCATGTGCCCTACGTCAATTAAATAAATGAATGAGTTCTGGTTCAAAGAAAAGTTAATCCATGTTTGCCAAATAAGTAGCCATATTCTCTTTTATTGGTTAGAATCAAGTTATAAGTTATGCCCATGCTCAAGAGAAAAGGATCACACAGGGTATGGGTCATCTGGATCACCCTAAAATTTTGCCCATCAGCATTGGCAAATTCCATCAATCCGCAGGCCAATGTTGCTGTGTGATTGAGTGTAAAGTCACGATTGGTTCAATAAGGCCAGTGGACAAGGCCAACCTCCCAAGCGTGCAAGTCAGATTGGCTAATTTGTCAAAGCCATTTTACCTGTCAGTGTTTGTCACTAGAATTGTTCTTTGTATTTAATACATTAATCATCAACTATCATTAAGCGTTTACATCCAGGGCCATCCTATGGCATGGTGGTTAAGGGGGCTGGATCCCAGATGGCCAACTACACAGTTCAAGTCTGGGATTCAGTGACTTGAGAAGCGTACCAGGCATGTTTATCTGTATGCCCCAAATCCCAAAAGGTGAGAGAAGAGGAGAAGGGATTGTGGTGTGCCCGTTCTCCATGGTGAGGAGGGGTGCTTTCTTGTTTTCTCTCTTTTTCTCCTCTGTGAGTACCTGTGCCTTCAGACAAATTTAAAGACAAACAATCAAGAGCTTAAGTCCAATTTGATTATTACACTGTCCTATAATGAAGGGCATTGTTACAGTAGTAGTCGGAATATCACATACCTATCACGGCCAGGCAGTGACTGTCATTAAACAAGCCCTGGATAAGGTAACGAGGATGAGCTGGAGAACATGAGACAGTAGAGAGCACTGTTCCATCCGGAGGGTACCCATTCAACGGGTTAGTTTACTGTAACATGCAGGAATGCCTGCCCAGTGTTGCCAGATCTTCTGTTTCAAAAGAAGCCAAAAATCTGGATTTTTTTTTTTCATATAAAAGCCCTCGATTTTCCAGTGTTGACATTAGTTCCAGCTTTAAAACTGTGAATAAAGACCTCATTAATCCTCTTCCCATAGACCTTTCTGCACTGCATTTTAGCAGAAGGCTAGTTTGATGGGCGGTAGTTCTCCTCAGGGCTTTTTTTGTGTGCGTGTTTCTCTTTTCTTAATGTTGGCAAGCAAAACATGGCAGTATGACTGATCATCAGAGACTTGGACTTTTTTTTTTCTTTTATCTACATGTATTGTATGCTGAATTCATTTATTCCTGTGCCATAAGTTTTCCTCCCTTCAGTTTTTTCTGGATGAGGCTGTCCTTTTCTTCTGGTCTAGGAACAATTGGCTCATCTGCAGTAAGGATCTTCTTGATGTGGCAGGGGGAGCTCATATGGGGGTTAATCCACCCATGAGCTCTGTAAGTACGATCACACACCTCATTCATCTTTTCATTCTGTTCAATGACCGGAGAATCTACATCTACCCCCTTAAGTTTGGCATTACCCTCTGCGTTTGTAAGCATGTGCTGCAAAAATTGAGCACTCTTTTTGAACCACCAACTCTGGTCCAGCCCCACTGTGTGGCCACGGCACATCAACCAACTCTACCATTGTAGTGATGGAAAAGATGCACAGTGCTTCTGTAAAGTGACATCTTTCAGATACTTGGTGGCCTTTTGGATATACATACTCTTGGTGACCTGGGCAGTTTCATGGTGTGAAAGATTTGAATCTTGATTTGCATGAGTTTATAGGATTCTGTGGGTCAAGTGAATAACAAGCCATTTTCAAAGATCTCTTGGGATCTCCGACCACTTTTGAGAAGAGCGACTTGGACAAATTTTGATGCACAGGTTTCTAATTGCTCAGAAGAGTCTCTGTTAAGCCAAGTAAGATACTTCTTTTCTTTTCTTTTCTTTTTTCCTTTTCTCTTCTTTCTTTTATTTTATTTCCATGTAAGATATTTTTAAGAGCTAGGTCATCAGCCTCTAGTTTACAACTTCTAGTTCCGAAAAAAAAGAACCCTAGTTATTTTGCATAAAGAAATGCTTTAAGAATCAGTATGTCCCATTTATTAAGAAAAGGCTACAGGTACTCCCAAGCAAGATATCCTAGTGGTCAAGTGTATGAGTTTTGGATTTCAACCAATGGTCTACTCTGAATTTTTCTAGCCTCGTGAACTATTACTTAAATTATATGATTTCTCCAGGCCTAATTTCCTCATCTGTAAACTAGGGTGACAATAAAATTCAGGATTCCATCATAAGTATTTAATAAATATGATCTGCAGTTAAGATCCAGGATTTCATAAGTATTCAATAAGTACTATTTGCGATTAAGTATTCAGTAGATACTACCTATGGTTATTGTGACATTCAGTTTCCTAGACAACTTCTACTCCAGTGATACTAGGCCAGACACCCTGCATGGCCTAAATTGACCCCAAGTCCAAAGTTGACCTAGCATAGCAAGAGGTTTGTATATTCCTTTTAGGAGTTCACACTGTATATCGCTTCTTCTATTTCCTTGGCAATTATTTAGCATCTGTGGTATGTCTTGCAATGTTTTAGCTATCCTGAGGCAAGGTTATTCAAATAAGTGAGACCTACTATTTAGGATTATTGTAAGGATTATCTGCATATGAAAGTAAAAGTCTGTTCCTCCTTAAACATATCAATAGAAGATACATGTCATAAATCATTGTAGCTTTGCATTCATTTCCTTTGTACCAACAAGAACATCTAAAACTTTAATGCGGGCTCTTTTTTAGTCCATGATGGATTTATAACTGATACCATTAACATTTTCAAGTTGTTTGTTCCGAGTTTGTTTTGTTTATAACTGATACCATTAACATTTGGGTTGTTTGTTCTTCTGAGTTTGTTTTGGGAGTGCTTAGTTGGAGGATGATTTGCTAGCAGAAAAAGGATGATGATTAGAAATGGGGATCTACTGGCATGAGGAGAGCCCAAATTTGAGTTACTCTTCCTTCCTTGACCCCAAGACATGTAGGTGATTTAAAGAATGACTCCCCAAATGGAGTCTGTTGGGTTTTCTTCTCGTCGCATGCTACACCTTTGCTCTGCCTACAAGTCCTTAAGATTACTCATCTCTCTCTCTTTTTGTTTTTCAGAGAGTTTTTTGTTTGTTTTTTGTTTTGTTTTGTTTGCTATAGGGCATGTGTGCTCTCCAGGGAGACAGAAAGCGAGAAATCACCTCTCACGGGGGATGGCCATACCACAGTCCATTCTCCTCCATTCTCTTCTTGGGATCTTGGGCACACATACACACACCCACCCCAGGTCCAGAACTTGAACCTCAGTCAACTACATAGGAGTCCAGTGAGGTAATTATTATGCCATTTGTTAGTCCCAACTACTAATCTTTAACATCACTAATGACAAGATTTAAAATTCTTCTAACTGAGGCTAGCCGGTAGCATGGTGATTGGGGCACTGGATCCCACATGACCAATTCCATGCTTCAAGTCCCAGACACAGTGGCTTAAAAATCACACAGGGCATGTGTGACTGCATACCCAAAATCCTGAGAGGAGAATGGAGAAGGGATTGCAGTGTGGCCATCCTCCATGGGGTATTATTTCTCTTTCCATACCTGTGTCTCTCTGTGTCTCTCCCTGGTGAATGTACATGCCCTATAGCAAATTCCCTTTCTGTGTATGTGTGTGTGTGTCTCTGTGGAAAATGTACATGCCCTGTGGCAAAACAAAACAAAAACTCCTCTAACTGGGTGACTAAGGAGGGAATATTCTGATAAGTGGAAAAATAAGTCCAACTAATTTACACAGATCTGATAACTAAGAAAGTAATATAACTCAATTTTGCTTGAGGATAAGGTGAGAATGGAGTCAGATGCTGGATGCTGGATAGAGACAGTGAAAATAGTTGAAGAACACATATCTTATTGTTGGGGTGGAAGGAAAATGTGCATGGCTACAACAGAGCTGAGGGCTGCAAGCCTTCTAGCCTCTAAACATAGTCCTGTGCCCTAAAACCAGTTCAGAGTGACAGTGTATTTTATCCAGAATCATATGACTAATTGCCCTAAAACCAGCTCATAGTGACAGTGTATTTTGTCCAGAATCATATGACTAATTGTTCAAGCATCAAAGTTGGCTTTAAGGTTTGCCTATTTATATGTTAAGTGTCAGCAGTAAACAAGAGAAACTTTGAATGGATTCATCTCTTCCAGTCAAGTTTAATTAAACTCAATTTATTTGTCTATAACATTGATACAACATAAATTAACTATTCAATTCTTCACAATAAAGAATATTGAAAGTCTTTAAGATGAAAATTTATGAGGAGAAGTATGGAAATCTGAAAGCATCATGTCTTCATGATTAGGGTAGTTTTTAAAGAGATATCTCTATTTGTTGTCTATTGCTGAAGAACAAATTGTTCAACACTGAGCAGCTTAACACAGTAAATGTATATTATTTCATGCTTTTCTGTAGGTCAGGAATTGGGGCACTGCAGCAGATTGTTGGCCAGGGTTGCTGCCATCTCAAAGCTCTGCTTCTACGCTGGCAGGATTATCAGTTCTCAGGGCCTGTTTCTTGCTTCTCCATAGGACAGCTCACAGCATGTCCAACTGGTACCCCCCCAGAGTGAGAAAGCTCCCATGGAAGAAGCCACGGGTTTTCCTCCCTGGGGTATTATTTAACAACATTATTATTATTATTATTATTATTATTATTATTATTAAGTTTGAACAGGAAGAGACAGAGAGGGAGAAAAAGTGAGAAATCAAGTTGCCAGGTTAAGGACTCGAACTGTCATCAGCCATGTGGGAGTCCAGCACCTTTAACCACCATACCACCTGCTGGACCCATTTTTTGGTTTTGGTTTTGTTTTATAACCTAATCACAATCTTGACATTCCATCACTTCTGCTGAATTATATTAATTTAAGTGAGTCACTAAATCCAGTCCACACTCACAGAGCAGTGACTATACTGGGAGGTGAATATCATGAGGTGGGATCATTGAGGAACTAACTTAGAGGTTGCCTGACATAGTTATTATAAAACAACGTAAATGAAATGACAGTAGGAGCCTGAAGAAATAAGTGTATAACATATCATATAAATATTGTGTTCTCAATAAAAAGATAAACTTCTATGTAGAATGCTCTAAATGTATATTTGTGTGTGTATACATATATATATAATTTACACAAATATCATAACTAAGAACATAACATATATATGTAGTTTTTAGATATCTAAGCTATATATAAAACATACATAATATATATTAAATATGTGATGTGTGTGTGTAGTCATCGGGAAAGTTGACACATTTTTGTATAGAAAAACACGTCATGACTTTCCCAATGACCTAATATATGACTTCAAAGAATCTGAGGTCATGACTTTCCCAATGACCTAATATATGAATTCAAAGAATCTAAAATTAGAAACAAAATGTAAAAGTCCATCTGTCTTTGTCCCCCTTTTTCATTATTTTTTCTGCTTTTATTAAAGTGATCATTAAGCTTCTGCTTATACAAGAGGTCTTCAAAAAGTTCACAAAATCACCCTTTTACTTACACTCTTTACTTAAATTAACCAAAGTAGTTCACAGCAGCCCTGTGAAGTCAGTACTGTCATTACCCAGTTACATAGACAAGAAAATGTAGGCATAGGTAGGCTAAGAAATTTGCCTAAATTGCCCGGACACCGCTTATAAAGAGCAAAGCTGGGTTTGAACCCAGGTGACTGTCTCCCTTTGTCTATATTTCTTTCCTCTCTTATATTCAAGAGTTTTTCAAATTAAAATGTACCTAAAGCTATTTACTGGATCATTGGAAAGGTCATGACATATTTTTTTCTGTTTTTCTATACAAAAATGAGTCATGGCTTTTCGGATGACCCAACAGTCGAGGGACATATGTATCTAAGGAACTTGGAAAAAGCACTGTCCACCACCAGATTCACAGTGATAACCCTCCCTCATTGATAAAGGATAAATCATCTTTCTAATCTTCCATTTCAGAAGGCAGCCACAACCGGGGGCCTGAAAGGAAATCACCTCCTTTTATCTGGTAAATTTATTAGGAGCATCTCTTTACCTGACAGTGGCTAATGAGGCCTCACTGTCCTGAAAGGGCAGGATGGAGAGAAGCAGAGAGAGAGATGAAAGGCACAGCCTCAAATGAGAAGGTGGAGGACCAGTGGCCCAGGCGGGTCCTTGAGGTGGCATGTCCAGGGGAAATGAAAAGGAAACCAAACTGTTGCCTTTAGCCAGAATCCAAACGTAACGTTCCATTTGTATGTTTTTGTTTAGATACAGACATGGTCATCATTTACCTGTCAGCTGGCATTACATCAAAGGATTCTTCAGAAGAAGATAAAAAGGCAACTCTCCGTGTCATCAATGAAGAAAATAGCTTTCTAAACAACTCTGTGATGATTCTCACCTATGCCCTCATGAACGGTAGGTAGTGTTTTGAGATTTTTCTTTCAGATGAAAGTTCCCTCTAAGTGTATGCTGCTTTAGAAAAAAGAAAAAACCTCCGAACAGTGTGCTTTGATGAAGGCCATTGGAAAAGGCAACCGAGCCATCTCCCCACATGGTGTTGGTGTCATGGCAGGTTAGGGTGTCTCTCTCTCTCTTCATCTCGCTTCCCAGCCAACTCCTTGTTTCGAAACCTTCTTTGCTTACGTGGTCTTGCAGAAGATTTTGTAAGACATCCCCTTTTTTTTCTATTCTCTTCGATATTCTAGGATTATCTGAGGTTTTGATACTGCATGGAGGTTATTAACGTCTCTCATTGGCTTAAGCTCCAGGAAGCCAAAGCTGTGACCTAGATTCTGCTGTATAACCAGTACGGTGAATATCACGTTTTCCTGCAGAACTGCCACCTGAAGCCGCTTCTGTCACTTTCCTCACCTCAGCCTCCTTGGCTGTAGAATGGAGATAAGAGTGATCAACTCAGCGGGGCTGTCGTGAGGATTAGCCTTTGTAGTGAGCTGGCAGGGCAGCACCTGGCACTTGTTAGTTGGAATGAATGTGTTGCTGTTAAATGACAGTACGTGAAAGGGTGGACGAAAACGAGGGAATATTCCATTTTTCCCACTTTGGTAATATCTATCTATCCATTCTGTCTCCAGGCTAAATAAAGCCTAACTTTCTAACCTCTGTGCTGAGCTTGGTCTCATTTGTTAAAACATTGCTTTTCCTTCACAGCATCTTAAGCGTTAGGCCTCTTGCCCTCAGATTTCAAGGAGGCCATCCTCTTGTGTTTAAGAGTCCAAGCCTGGATTTTGCAGTCTTTCCCAACTATTGTATTGTGTTTCTCTTCTCTACTTTCAGATTTTCATGCAGAACCATGTGATTTTATGGACAGTGGATTTCTTTTTTTTAATTTGTGAGAGGGTATCTACACTCACCACAGAGAGAGCGTGGTAGGACACAGTAACTTCCCCACCGCCCCATGGTCACACTGCAATGTCTTCTCCATTTCTCTACCCTATTGGGATCTGGGGCATATACACACATGCATTCAGTATGTTTTGAAGCCACTGGGCCAAGATTCAAAGTGTATGGTCAGATATGTGGGATCCAGCTTCCTTAACCACCAGGCCACAGGGCCAGCCTCCAGTGGTTCTCATATTCTAATGTGCCAAGGATTGCTTAGGGAATGGTTTTTCTATTCAAATTTGCAGGCACTGCTCTCGTATTGTTATTTAGACCCTCGTAGGAGGGGTCCAGGATTCTCTGTTTGGCCCGGGCATTTCTGTTCCAGGTGTTTTATGAACCACACCTAAAAAAAAAAAAAAAAAAAAACACAGACTGGCAGGTTCATGCATCCTTACCTGTAGTCTGCATTTACAATCTCTGTGACTTACAACAAGTTACTTAATTTCATGATGCCTCGGTTTTATCTATAAAATGGAATCACAAAATTTCTTGATAAATGAAATATAATATGGGTTTAACATCCTGATAAATAACAGGTCATCAAAGCCAGTTAAAGGAGTGACTGGAAGGTCGCGTGGTTTCCTAACTCGAGCAGCATGGCTGTGGGTTGGAGGGTGCCGCTGCTGTCCAGACCAGCTCATTACCCCATGTCCCAGCACGTGGCGCTTATTTCCATTAAGTGCGTCTCTACATTGTAGCGAGATGCTCACGTATTGTCCTCTCTTCCTTCTCCCTCCACTTTCCATGAGAAAGTCCATCTCTTAGGCAATCCCTTCTCCATTAGACAAGTGCCACGTCTTAAGTTTTCTTTCTATTCTGAGCACTTAGCACAGGACTGAGCAGAGCTGAGTGGGTGAGGATGGCTTCTTTTTGCCCCAGGGACATTCAGTGTCACCTCTGGGTGCCTGTTCTTTCTTCCTGCAATTTAGCTTCTTTCATACATGAGAAGGAGGGAAGGGGAGAGTAGGAGGAAGGGAAATAAAATGTTTTGAGCTCCTTCAGGCTACAACACAGTGGACTGCAGTTTCAGAGCTGTATTATACAGAGACTGTCTTCAAGAAACGTATAAGCCCATGAGAAAAAGAGGCAAGACAGCTGAATTAAATGACAGTAGAGGTATAAAGAGACCCACGAAGTGATTGCTTCTTCTTTTCTAGTATATTTGAAGGTCTACTCAGACAGATACTGATTAAAACGCTTCCTTGCTGTGACCCACCCATTCAGGAGTCCTCAATCCTTCCTCCCATTTCTTATATATATCTTGTGCCACTGATAAATTCTGAGTTTTAAAACCCCTAGTTACTTTCATCTCATCAGCCTATCTCTTCTCTTTCTCCTTTTAATCTAGCCAGATACACATCCTCACTGCCAGGTTTTTCTTTCTCTCTCCTGTCTCTCTCTCGCAGAACGCCATTTCTGAAACTATTCAGTAGGAGACACACATTCCCTTACCAAATCAGTCAGCATTCAAGTAAGGACGCAGAAACACTGAGCATGTTAGGGAAAACTGAAGGTCCAAAAAGAGCAGTTAACAGCTTGGAGAAAGTTTAGTAACTGGGTCAGAGCTTGTAGGGAAGTCTGGCAGCTAGGAGCATTGAAGACCATGTGGGAGGCCAGGTATAGAAGTCTGAGGAAGATTGTTGGTTTTCACGGCTGTTGGCCCTGTATGTGAAGCACCCAGAGTGTACCTGGGGTTGCTGTTGGTGATCAAGCCAGCTGTCGTAAAGGGAAATAAACACAAATCAGACAAGAGCAGGACAAAGTGGAACACTCTGCTCTGTTATCACCCCTGGCTTCACCTTCCAGATCTCACCGTACTTCACTTTTGGTGCTTTTAATCTGGAGCACCTAGGAAAAGGGGATTCTGGGAAATGTTTCTAACGGGACCATATAGTTGGTATACCTACCAGTCTGCTGCCCTACTCACCCCACCGCCACCCCTGCATAACATTTCATGATGGAGTAACACAAAACACCCAGATCTTGATCACCTCCCATCCCACACTGCTCATCGACGCTTAATAGATTTTTCTTATTAATCTTTGTTTCTTGTACATTTTGAGAGAACCAAATAATACATGACAAATAAATTGTATTTATTCCCTGAGTTATCTCCTTTTACATTTTCACCTCTGGAAGCTTACCAAGGGCATAATGTCAGGGACCAATCATGTCTTTTTTAAAATAATTTTCAAATAACATTTATTCATACAGATTATGGGGTAAAATGCGATATTTGCTTACATGCGTATAATATACAGTGGTCACATCAGGGCAAAAAACATATCCATTGTCTTTTTTTTTTTTTAGAGAGTGATTTTTTTACTAATTTATTTTATTTATTCATTCATTTTTTTTTTTAATCTGAACAGAGAGAGACACAGAGAGAAAGAGAGGGAAAGTGAGGAAGCCAGCCACCAGACCTGGGACTTGAACTGTGGCCGGCCACATGGGAGTATCCAACACCTTAACTGCCATGCCACCCACTGGCCCCTAGAGAGTGATTTTTGCTATAGGGTGCATGTGCTTACTAGAGAGACAGAAAACAAGAAATCACCCCCTAGGGGCAATGGCTACACTACAGTCCCTTCTCCTCTCAGGATTTTGGGCACACACGCCTGGCATGAGTTTCAAGCCACCAAGTCTGGGACTCAAATCACAGTCTACCACATGGGAGTCTAGTGACATAACCATTACACCATCTGCTGGTCCCCATATCCATTATCCTAAATATTTATTTGTCTTGTGAACATTCAAAATTCTTTCTTCTAGGTGTTTTGAAATATATATTAAATTGTTATTAATGGTAGTTACTCTACTGTGTTTTGGTACTCTAAAAGTCATTTCTCATAACTCACTATAACTTTTTATCTGTTAATCCAATTTCTCCCCATCCTCCCCTGCCCTTCCCGTATTCTGATATTCTTCATTCTACTCTACTTCTATGCAGTCAAATCCATTTCAATTCCTCACATGAGTGAGAACATGGGGTGTTTGTCTTTAAGTGCCTGGCTTATTTCATTTAGCATAATTTACTTCAAGATCTTTCATGCTACCTCAAATGATGAGTTTTCATCCTTTCTTAAGACTCAGCAGTATTCCATTGCATATATGTACTACATTTTCTTTATTCATTTACCTCTTGATAGATAATTAGATTGATTCCCTATCATGGAGTATTGTGAAAAGTACTGAATAAACATGGGAATGCATATATCTCTTCAACAGACTGATTTCTTTTTCTTTAAATAAATACCTAGTGTTGAGATTGTCGGACCATAGGTAGTTCTACATTTAGTTTTATGAGGAACTACCATCCTGTCTTTTGTAATGGCTGTAGTAACATACTCTCCCACCAACAGTGAACCAAGGTTCCCTTTTCTCCGCATCCTCTTCAACATTTGGCATTCTTCGTTTCTTGGTTTTTTGTTTGTTTTTTTTGTTTGTTTGTTTTTCAGTTTTGTTTTGTTTTTCGACAGTAGCCATCTAATTGGGACAAGGTTATATCTCACTATGGTTTTAATTTATACTTACTTGATGATTAGCAGTGTTGAGAATTTTTTGACATACACTTATTGGCCATTTGTATGTCTTTTGAGAACTATCTTTTCAGGTTGCTTGTTCATTTTTTAATCAGATTTTTGTGGGTTTTCACTGGTGAGTTTGACCTCCTGCGTATTCTGGTTCTTAACCTTCGTTGGCTATATGGCTTATAAATATTTGCTCCCATTCTGTAGGTTTTCTCTTCACTCTATTGATTATTCCCTTATTGCGCATATGCGTTCCAGTTTGGTGTAATCCTCTTTGTGTATTTCTGCTTTTGTTTTTGTGCCTTTTAGGTCTTGGCTAAAAAAATTTAGTTTATATCAATGTTCTGAAAGCAGGTTCCTTATATTTTCTACCAGTAATTTTGTGTTTTAGGTCTTAAGTTTAATCTATTTGATTTTTGTACACAATAAGAAAGTGATCCAGTTCCTTTCTTCAACATATGAATATCCAGGTTTCCCAGCACCATTGGTCAAAGAAAATGTTCTTTCTCCAAGGAATATTCTTGGCACCTTTGTCAAAAATTGGTTAGTTGTATGTACATAGATTTAAGCTTGGGTTCTCTGTTTGTTCCACTTGTTTGTATGTCTGTTCTATGCCAAAATCATGGTATTTTAGTTACTATAGCTTTGTAGTATATTTTGAAGTCTGATGGTTAATGCCGTCAGCTTTTTGCACAGAATTACTTTAGCCAGTAATCATCTTTAGTGATTCTGTACAAATTTTATATTTTTTTCTGTAAAGAATGTCATTGATATATTGATAAGGATTTCTTGGATAGTATCAATCATGTCTTTATTGTGTCTTTTACTCTGGAGTGTACCCTTTGTACCCCATTTCAACCCCATACCAAGCAAAAGACACAGTGATCTGATTCATACTTAATTTACTTGAGTATTCTTTCCATCCTTTAGTATTGCACAAGTAGAGTAAAACCCCATCTTTATTTTAAACATGATGTTTTAAGAAAGAAATTATGGGACCAGCAGATGGCTTAATGCTTACATTGTTGAACTTCCATGTAGTTGACTGCAGTTCAAGTCCTGGACCCAGCATCTTAAAACTCATACCCAGCGCATGTGCTTGCATGCCCAAGATCCCAAAAGGAGAATGGAGAAGGGATTGTGGCATAGCCACCCACCCTGGAGGATCGTTTCTCAGTTTCTGTCTCTCTATCTCTCTCTCTGTCTCTCCAGTGAGCGCAGGCGCCTTTTAGCAAAAAAATCTCTATATATAAAAGAGAAGAAAAGAAATTATATTCACTAGATTCTACCACAGCTTCAGAGATGGACTTCTAATGCTGTGAGTGTAGATGTGTGTATATATACTACCTACATAGAAATAATAAAGACATGTCTTGTAAGTGAAACATGAAAGACTCAGATTTTTTTTCCAATGAGTGAACAATTTTAAGCTTTCTTTTGAAATCTTCAAGAACATGAGGCAACATCTTTTAAAAATGCAATGGTCAAATCTTAGTAGTGATGGAAATCTCTTGAATTTATTTACAATGGTACCCATATGTGATCAGTTACTAATCCTTTTGACTATTCTCCAACAATAGCACACTTTTTAAAAAAATGGTTTATTAAATTTATTTTGGGCTATAGATTACAGATATTGTAGAACAATACATCCCAGTATGTCTAAATCTTTTACAAAGTTTCAAAACCGTTAAAATGTAAAAAATACACATTAAATAAATCAAATTCAGTATTATCCTAACAATATCAAGCACGAAAACTTTTGTAATTAAAATATGCATAACAAAACAGGGTTTGGAGGTAATACTAAATGCAATCCATAATTCTTTCATTTAGTCTCCATGAGACTTTGAGAAGTGTTTTTTAAAGGGGAAGAGGTAAGGAATGAAGTAGTAAACCTCTTTTCTTTAAAATTCTTACAACTTTATCTACTACTTTAAATTAAATGCAGACTTGTTAATCATTACTTTTGCTTTCAAATATTAAATGCAGAAAAATAATTAAAATTCTCTAATTAAACTTTTTAGGGAGAACACATCCTTACTCAATATGCCTTCTTTATGTATTCATATGTTTTTCATTATTGACTTTTGAAGAATCCCTTTGCCCTCTTAATTATTTAAAGAAAGATCATGCCTCAGGCTTTGTTCCTCAG
>NW_006159690.1:4163558-4163976 GCF_000334495.1 Tupaia belangeri chinensis
AGGAAAACTGGAATTTATGTCCTCCGCCCTCATTGTCTCTGTAAAGACTCCTTTGACATTGTAAGACCTCATTCATGCCCTAAATATTAGATGTAAGTAGCAAAATATGAATTATGTGGATATAACCATTTTGCTTTTCATGGTCTTCAATTTCAGATGGGGTGACTGGTTTGAAAGAGTTGGCTTTTCTGAGGGATCTTGCTGAACAGAACTCTGGGAAGTATGGTGTGCCAGACCGGACAGCCCTGCCCGTGATTAAAGGCAGCATGATGGTACTGAACCAGCTGAGTAACCTGGAAACCACTGTTGGCAGGTTCTACACTAACCTTCCCAACCGGATGATTGATGAAGCTGTCTTTAGTCTTCCCTTTTCTGATGAGATGGGAGATGGTGAGTTTGGAGAAAACTTTCTACTAAA
>NW_006159690.1:4164190-4175950 GCF_000334495.1 Tupaia belangeri chinensis
GGACCTTGGACACGCACTTACATGCCCCTGGCGTGAGTCTAAACCACTGGGTCTGAGACTCAAACCATGGTCGACTACATGGGAGTCCAGCGACATAGCCATTATACTAACTGCTGGTCCCTGCCATCTGTTCTTTAGCACTATGTTCTTGAGCACAAATCTCCAGCCCTATTTCTTCCTCTTTGTCCTAGCCTCAGTAGACATAATGGATATATCTTCTGGGTAGGCTTTGTTAGGATTTTCTCATATCCAAAAGTTAGTGAATTGGAACTGAAGGGTAGCTTTGCCTTATGAGTGGCAAATAAATTCAGAAGTTCTTAGGACTCAGCCTCAAAGGTAAGGCAACATGGAATAGTTAATACAGGCTTTCAATCTCTCTCTTCTATTAAGTCATTGATAAATTATTTAACTTCATTAACTCTCCATTTGGTCAGCTATAAAGTAGATTAAAAAAACTACCTGGTTATCAAGACCATGTCATTCATATATATATGTAAGCTTATCAGTGACTATCATAGCTCCCAATTACAATTCCTGCTCTCTTTTCATTTTTTCCAATTTGTTATTTACCTTTGTTGTTGCTGTTGTTATCATTGTTCTCATCATTCTGATATGATAAGTTATCCATAATATGATTTTTTTTTTTTTTGGAGAGGATTTTGTTATAGGGCACGTGCGCTTGCCAGACAGAGACAGACAGACAGAAAGCGAGAAATCACTCCCCAGGGGGGATGGTCACACCGCAATCCCTTCTCCTCCATTCTCCTCTTGGGATCTTGGGCACGCACGCACACACGCCCGGCATGAGTTTTAAGCCACCAATTCCAGGATGCGAACCGCGATCGACTATGTGGGAGTCCAGCGACATAGCCATTACGCTAACTGCTAGTTCCCCATAATATGATTTTGAATGAGGTGCTTCACTTTTACAGGATTCAGTTTCCTGACCTTTAAAATTGAAAAAATATAGTGTTTCCCTGAAGGCAGTAAAAAGATTAAATGAATTAAAATATAAGACATCCTAGAATAAGTATATTCTCAATAAAAATAGTCTTTTTCTTTTATTCATATTATATATGAATACATATATATATACATTACATACACACACACACACACACACACACACACAGTCTTTTCACGTCATGATCCCCTTTCCCCAGCACTATTCTAGCTCCTCAGAATCCTGAACACCCGTGTTGTGCCGGCTTGTTTTCAGGGATCCACGTCTGTGGTCACTTAGAGCTTTTAGTATTGTAAAGCACTTGTGTTACCACTGTGCCGCAGTGGCCAGGCCTCTTTCTCCATATTCTTTCTTACACTTTTCCCCAGACCTTCTGTCTCTCCTTCCTTGACAGAGAAGACTGAAAAGGCAGCTAATTACTAGCCAAATGGAGACCATCACCATCCAAGATCTTATTTTTATATTCAGTTAACTAGGAACTCTCACAAATAGATATTCAGAGAAAAATCTTGTATAAAAACTAACAAGCCTACGGAGAATATGTTCTCTGAGAAACTAGGTAAACATATTCTTTTTATAAGAAAAAAATGAGGATAACTGTTGTTATACCTCGATTTTTTTGATCCTTCTTATTTCTGGTAGGGCCTACAGATGTGTGCAGAATAAAAACTCCCACCCTTCGATAAGGTTCTTTCCCTTTAGAGTGAAATGTCATGTCTTGAATGCAAGTGACCTTTCATGCATTTAGTGAACATTATGGAGTGCTAGCTAAACGTTGTGCCAGGCAGTGATGGGTAACGCACACATCCCACCTGAGCAAGCTTTTAAGCCTGATAAGAGAAAAATAGATCAATAAATCATGTTAATGCTGTATGGGAAGAACAAAGACATGTAGAAACCCAGTTCTGTTAGAACTCAGAGGCTGACACAGCCCAGTTCTGTTACCAACAGTGGTATCTAGTAGGGTGGGACCCTTCCTAAAATTTACCTCCACAGTCAAGAGACCTACCCTGAATGCTTTAAATCAAATCATGTGCAAAATTTTGGTCACCCGTTGGCTGATACTATCCAAATTTTAGTCTTTGAGGCTCATTTTATGAAACCTGAACGGTGGATTCCAGTGATTGGTGGCCAGATCTGCTGAATTTCCCTGCTAGAGTGTGTCTTTTCACCTCTGTGTTTTCAGTCCTCAGAATTACATGGCATGAGGCTGTGAGTCTAGGAAATTTCATGTTTATATGCCTCTCATTCAAAACCTCTGCAGATTAAAATATCAGCTACTGAACATACTTCTCTTAAAAAGCAAATCTATGTGCTTTGGGTTCAAGTAGAGAGAGTGTTTGAGGATTTTGTCAGCATAGAAAGAGCTTAGCATACTTTATTTGCCATAATGGGATCAACAGTCTTCCATCCAAGTTGATAATTGAAAAGTAAGATTGTGTTTCTTTTTAAAGATGTTGTGCTGAACTGATCCAGAGGAGAATAGAAATTCTAAATAAGCATACATCTCAGTCACAGAGTATTTTTTTCTACTTTACTGAACTATGAAAACGGCTGTAACCTTAGATCGAAGTCCAGGGACATGCATGCATTTTGTGACCTCTGTCTCCACACTCCTGCCACCTATACCTCTTTCATCCTGGGAGACCTGAGCCACAGCGACATCCAAAATGCATTCTTTTTTTTTTTTCTCTTTTCTTTTTCTTTTTCTTTTTTTTTTTTTTTTTTTTTTTTTTTTTTTCTTTTTTTTTTTTTTCTTTTTCTTTTTTTTTTTTTTTTTGCTATAGAGTACATGCACTCACCAGAAAGACTTGGGGCAGGGCAGGGCAGAGAATTAGAAAACACCCTCCGGGGGAGAGGGATGGGATGGCAATGTTGTGATCCCTTCTCAATTCTCCTATTAGGATTTTGGGAATGTACCTGGTACATTTTTTTCCGTCTGCAGAGTCCAGGCCTCAAACTGTGCAATCCAGCTGCCTTAACGAGCTGACCCCCACAAATACCTTTTTTTATTTTGAGAGATTTTTGCCAGAGACAGAGAGAGAGAAAATGAGAAGTTATCCCCAAGGAGATGGCCACACTGTAATCCCTACACCTCCATTCTTCCTCAGGATTTTGGGCATGCAAGTACATGCGCCCAGTATGAGTTTCAAGCCACCACGTCTGGGATTTAAACTGTGGTTAGCCATGTGGGTGGCAGTCCACCGCCCCTACCACTAGGCCACCTACTGGCCCACAAATTTTTTTTTTTAAAGAATTATTTATTTAATTTTAGTCATTATTATTATTATTTTAATTTGACCAGAGAGAGACAAAGAGAAAGGGAAAGTGAGAAAGCAAGCCTCCAGGTCCAGGACTCAGTCAACCATGGGGAGTCCAATACCTTAACCACCATGCCACCTGCTGGTCTCTCACAAATGCCTTTTTAAAATATTATTAAATACCTGTTATATTTTAATGTTTTAAAGCAGATTCTAAATGTGAGATCCTTAGTGAATGCCTTTGAAATTATAACAGACACTCATTACATCAATTTTCACACGCTTTTTCAGTGTCATGGCCACTTACTCCTCCAAGGTGATACATTTGCTATGGCCTTCATGACGATAGCAACTACCTCAAGTGGACATTATGTAAAATTCCCTGTGTGGTCCTCCAGTCTTTGTAGAAGTCTTCAAAAGTGCGCAAATCCCATTCTTGAGTTTTCTAGGAGAATGGCTTTCTGACGTGCTACTAAGGTATGGATGAGCCATCAAACACAAGAAAATGCCAGATCAAGATGGAGTGAAACAATCCATCTTTTTGTTTAGAGGTTTACTTAGGGTCATAGGATTATTTTAGACTCGTTAGGGATCATAGAGATCATTTTGTCTTAGGTTCCCATCAGATACATGAAGATACTCTTTCAGGGAGGTAGGGAGCGGGTCCACTTTACCCAACCTGGTAGGAAAGGCAGGAGAAGAGCCTGTGACTCTCCTCTGATAGCTGGGGCTATTTCAGGAAACAAAACGATACAGTTAGTGCTGCTGACATTTTATACTGATCTGGAATGCTATATCTTTTTAGCTGATCCATTCAAATTAACTTCAGGGGCAAGCAGGTAGCATGTGGTTAAGGTGCTGGACTCCCGTGTGGCCAACCTTTGTGAATCCCAGACCTGGTGGCTTGCTTTCTCACTTCACCCTCTCTCTCCACCTCGCTTTGGTGAGCGCACATGGCCTAAAACAATTTAAAATAATAGTAATAAATAGAATTATATAAATAATTATTGTTAATGAATTAGTTAGTTGCAATATTTGAATCACTGCAGGGCTCTAACTCACTGATTATGCTGACCGTAAAGGTAGTAGTTGGTTACTGGATCACAAAGGAACCTTTCCTTCTAAGCAAAATTGACACGGCTGATAACAGCCATTATGATTCACTAGAGCACAGCTTCGGTGTTTGTCTAGTGCCTTCTCTGCTACAATTTAGATTTTATTTTGTTTTGTTTTCAACTCGTAGGTTTGATAATGACTGTAAGTAAACCCTGTTACTTCGGAAACCTACTTCTGGGGATCGTAGGTGTGGACGTGAATCTAGCTTACATTCTTGAAGATGTGACATATTACCAAGACTCTTTGGCTTCCTATACTTTTCTCATCGATGACAAAGGTAATGTAGTCTGCAGACAGTAAATTGTAAGAATGGGTTCTTAGTGGGGCCAACAGGTAGCATGATGGTTAAAGGTACTGGACTCCCACGTGGCCAATCATGATTCAAGTCCCAGACCTAGTGACTTCCTTTCTCTCTCTCTCTCTCTCTCTGTCTCTCTCTAGTCAAGTTGGAAAATAATAATAAAGTTAAAATTTAAAAATAATTCTTAAAAAAAGAATGGGATCTTAGCAACCTAAAGAAAATCATTTATAGATATTCTGATGCTAACATAGGTAAATAGTGTTTAAAGAAAAGCAGTGGGGAGACCAGCAGGCATCGTGGTGGTTAAGGTGCTGGATACTCCCACATGGCTGACCACAGTTTTTGTCCCAGACCTGGTAGCTTGCTTTCTCACTTTCCTTCTCTCTTCTCTGTCTCTCTCTCTCTCTCTCTCTGTATCTCTCTCTGGTCAAGTTAAAATAAATAAATAAATAAATAAAATAATTCTCTAAAAAAAAAAAGTAATGTGATGAAGACTGCTAGTTTGTAGTTTAGTGGAACAATAAAGATGGCAGAGTGAATCTACAAATTCTGCTGAGAGATAGAGAACAGCTATTTGTAACATCAAGAAATTAAACTAAAGGATAGAATGTTATCGTCTGGGAGGAGAGAGTAGGGGGTGGTAGTCAGGGGTGGTGGGAGAAGGAGGAGGCGGCAAATCACTTATAAATGGCGCCAAAGCAGGATCCGAAGCCTAAATTTCAGAAGATGAGAGAGTGCTGTGCTTTCATGGACCTCTTCTTTATGAAGCAAAGTGTGTGAAAGTTGCCATAAAGGATAAGCAAGTAAAATATTTTATACATTACAGTGGTTGGAATAAAAGTTGGGATAGATAGGTTCCACAGAGCAGAGTACTCAAATACGTGGACACCTATCTGCCAATAGCGAGAACTTGGAAAAGCCAATCAGGAGCAGTGTGCAGAGCGCAAGATGAGAGGGGCTGCTCCGGGAAGGAAGACATCTGGTCTGCAACAGAAGAAGGTTGAAGTGAAAACAAAAAAGCACAAACAGAAAACACCTGGGAATGGAGATGGTGGCAGACCAGTGAGACACCTCAGCCTCCCCGGAAGAAAAGGGCCCGGGTAGATCCTACTGTTGAAAATGAAGAAGAAATCATGAACAGAGTTGAAGTTAAAGATTCCCAAAGAGCTAAAACCATGGCTTGTTGATGACTGGGACTTAATGACCAGGCAAAAACAGCTCTTTTTTCTTTCTGCCAAGAAGAACATGGATTCCATTCTGGAGGATTATGCAAATTATAAAAATCTTAAGGAAACACCGATAATAAGGAGTATGCTGCTAGAGAAGTTGGGGCAGAGATAAAAGAATACTTCAGCGTCATGTTGGGCACACTGCTACCCTACAAGTTTGAGACCACAGTATGCTGAGATCCTGGCAGATCACCCTGATGCGCCATGTCCCAGGTGTTTGGAGCGCCTCATCTACTGAGATTATTTGTAGGGATTGGTGCGATGTTGGCCTATAAACCTCTTGATGAGAAGAGCCTTGCTTATTACTGAATTATCTTCACGATTTCCTAAAGCACCTGGCAAAGAATTCTGCAACTTTGTTTAGTGCCAGCGATTATCAAGTGACCCCTGAGTACCACTGGAAAGCTGTGTGAGAGGCACACTCGCTCACCTATGTTTGGCTCTCTGTAAACACATTTTTGTTCTTAGTCCTCTTGTACGAACGATGTACTTTGAAGAGGTATACAACAGAATGGATGTTTGTTTTCCGTTTGATTTAAAACAGAGAAAACAAAATGGGTTCGGTTCCCTTTTTTTCTCTTCTTTTCATTTCAAAGTTTCTACCAGTGTATTAACAATGGACAACAGAGACCTGCTGGAGAGTGTTTAATTGCCTAGTTGACAAAGCTGCTTTCGAATGCTGGTGGTTCTGTTCCTTTGACACTATGCACTTTTATAATATGTGTTAATGCTATATGACAAAATGCTCTGATTCCTAGTGCCAAAGGTTCTATTCAGTGTATGTAACAGAACATACTCATCCATTTGTGCTCCTTTTTTTTTTTTTCTTAATGGTGCTTAAAGTAAAGAGCCCATCCATTGCAAGTCATCCACATTGTTCCTTAGGCATTATCTTCACTCAGATTATTGAAGAATGGTGGCCTATTTCATAGGGTTGTATTTGGGTCTAATGCACGTTCTAACGTGATAGTCGCCATCCTTTAGGTAGCTGACGTTTTCTGAAGTCGATCTTTTAGGAATTGTTCTTCAGATCTTCAATGAATTTTTTCTTTAAATTTCAAAGATCAAACAAAAAAGAATATTTTATACATCCTTTTATATCTATATTATTATCTTTAGAGGTATTGATATTAAGGTATATGTGGTAAATTAGAACATTTTATAAGATGAAAATCAAACCACCAAGCCTCCAAAATATTCTTGACTAACACATGTTTAATTACTTAGGACAGTTTTTTGGCACTTCAAGAGTTTTGTGCAAGCACACATTGAACAATTTCAGTTTTCATTGGACTGGTGAGTTACACACTAAGAAGTTAGTACTGGTCAGCCAGCCCACATTTCAAACCTATGATAAGCACTTTTAATAGAGCAAACCATTGGTACATATTTTTATGAGAGCCTGTTCTTCCTACAGCCTGTTTCTTATAATGTGCATTTTGTTTTCTTATTTCAGGGTATACACTTATGCATCCATCTCTTACTAGGCCATATTTATTATCAGAACCCCCTCTTCATACTGACATCATACATTATGAAAATATCCCCAAATTTGAGTTGGTTCGACAAAATATCCTAAGGTAAGCAAAAGGTGAGGGTCATGGCATTTATTTCTCTGAAAGTTGGGTGGACCCATCTAGGTCAAATAGGAGTATTTACTATAAAGGATAAAACAAATGTACAAATGACTTTAATATTATCAAAAATATACTCAGTCATTTTTTCCCAAAAGAATAGTAGACCAGATTTTGCCTAATTGGTGGAAAGGATAGATCTCTCAGAACTATCACGTGGGGATAATGTCTTATGAGTCCAATTCCATAGTCGCATTAACTGTAAAATCAGGTATATGTTTTCTCATTTTAAAAAAATCCTACAGTGATACAAAATTGAAAAATGATGGCAAAAATAAAAGGTTAAGTTGAGCTCCAGCTCAACTGCATTTGCCAGAAAATAATTTGGCAAAATTGTATCCATTCCAAGTTGACAGTACAATCTTATACATTCTCTTAAAATAAAAACAGATTGGATTGTTTCCAACCCTGATACATTATTTTGGCAGATGGTATCCTGGAGAGAACTGAGTCTTTGTGCTCATTGGTTGAAAATTAATGACTGAGTGGTTTGAGACAAGTTAGTCTCTGGAAAGAATTAGAACTGGGGAGCAGGGATAGAGAGTAAGGAATGTTTTTAATGTAGAGCTGACATAATGCTTCTACCAAATTGAAAATCTCATATTATCTCTTTCAAAAATGATGAACTTCATTGCTATTCAAAATCAGGAGGTGGTCATTGACACACAGCTTCTTCCTTGCCTTTAATTAAGTGCTTAATTTTATCCTTCGCCTGAAGTATTTAATTCTGTTTGCCAACGCAGCCTCCCTCTAGGCAGCCAGATTATCGCGGTCCCAGTGAACTCATCCCTGTCTTGGCACATAAACAAGCTGAGAGAAACTGGAAAGGAGGCCTACAACGTTAGCTATGCCTGGAAGATGGTGAGTGCAAGGAAGTCGCTTTTGCTCAGGGAGCTGCAGGATACTGTGCTCTTGTGAAAATTCTGGAGGACCTACAGTGATTGCAAAAATAAGACATGCCACCGATGTTTTGGACTGTTTTTCCTTCTTTGTTTACAAAACTCGTAATTGCACCCATAAATTGAGGAATAAATCAAACCATATAAAAGGATGGAGATTAGAAAATAAACTATGCCCATCCTTCCTTCTGCCTTTGACCTCCTATTTTCCATGAGTAATCATTTTGATTAATTCTCAAGAAAATATTTTTATACACAGACATGTAATAGTATGTGTCTGCATGTGTGTGTACACACTTGTGCGTTTGTGCGTGTGGACATGACTTTAATGACCGCATGGCATTATGTTGTATACATGGACCAAATAGCTACGTATTAATAGACATTTCAATTATATCTATTGGGTCATCAGAAAACTCATGATGCATTTTTGCATAGAAAAACCATTAAAAAGTACGCCATGACTTTTTTTTTTTAAGAGTTTTTTTTGTTTGTTTTTTTTTGCTATAGGGCGTGTGCACTTGCCAGACAGAGAGAGACAGAGAGACAGAAAGCAAGAAATCACCCCCCAGGGGGGATGGCCACACCACAATCCCTTCTCCATTCTCCTCTCGGGATCTTGGGCACACACGCACACGTGCCTGGTGTGAGTTTTAAGCCACCGGGTCCGGGACGCGAACCGCGGTCGACTACTTGGGAGTCCAGCGACATAGCCATTATGCTAACTGCTGGTCCCTGTCATGACTTTTCTGACAGCCCAGTAGATGTTTTTATCATTTAAACTCAGAACGTGGACTGTGGGAGTTATAAGGGAGGTATGAAGGTATAAATGCCCTATAACGTTCTCCAGGGAGAAGAAACGTTTCAGTTAGAACTTCAGTTCTTCATTTTCAACACAAGCAGACTGACAGTTCTTCCACAGTTCATGACACCTATTTCATCTTCCTTTTACCCAGCTCATTCAGATACGAGACCTCACAGAGAGGACTCTCCCATTTCCTACTTTTTCCACCTCTACACTTTCTTTCCAACATACTAACAATGCTATGGTGGGGCCCTGAATAGTGAATGGATCAGGAGAGTGAACTTTTCATTTTCACCGTCCAATTTTAATCATGGAGCTTAAAATCAGTCCTACTTGAGATGGAGGTTTTCTTGGGTACATAGGATCTGATGTTTAACCCTTTGACTCAAAATGGGTACAATTTTTTATTCCTTTTAAGTGCTACTTACTGCACATGGACCATGTACTAAGAAGGATAAACAGGAGTGACCATCTGTCTCCTCTCATGCAGTGTTCAGCCCAGTGGTAGATGGAGATAATCAGAAACTCAGAACAGTGTGTATGGGGTAAAATGATAGGAATGGGACAGTAGCCATATGTTTTTAAACATGAGTCTCCTCAAACTCTTGTTTCTTAAAGTATCATTATGGCAAGAGCAATGACTACAGTACAAATGAAGCAAGCCAGATAAGAAATGAAACTACTTGAGAAACTTATGTTTACAAGCCTAATTCTAGTCGTGTTCTATTGTGCAATACAAAAAGGAAATCGGTCTGTTTTCAAATTCTTTATGCCACCTCGCTTTTACTTTTTTTTCTTCAAGACAAATGACACCATCTGCCCTCATCTTCACACTTATGTAAGTTTTAAAAATACTTTACTGAGTTTTTTAACATCAGGAAGGCTGAGTCACTCACCTAAATTTGTCATTGAAAATTGACTTTTGTATTTGAAGTTGAAGATTGTTTA
This sequence comes from Tupaia belangeri chinensis, assembly GCF_000334495.1. Classification (NCBI taxonomy): domain Eukaryota; kingdom Metazoa; phylum Chordata; class Mammalia; order Scandentia; family Tupaiidae; genus Tupaia; species Tupaia belangeri. Next base: position 4,174,348 of record NW_006159690.1, read on the forward strand.
TCTTCACCTTATCCTGAATGAAAGCAACTCCAGTCACCCTGGAAAAATATCTGCATTGATAATTGTTAGCATTAAAAGAGAAAGAAGCAAATATAGCCATTTATGTGACTATTTTTGTATAATAAATAAACCCAATGTTAATATTTGGGAAAGAAACATTATCTTCTCAGGGATTTTTTTAAGTGATTCTGGTAAATTCGGGCCACTCTTCTTAGGCAAATTGGATAATCGTATAATCACTTCAAGTAGACATGTGAGCTTTCTCAGAGTTATGAAATTGTAGAGCACATCACTATTAAGTGAACAATTAAGGAGGTAAAAAATAATGAGATTGAAGATTAAAAAGGCTTACCTGGTGAGCCTTTTTAATTACTTCCCAGATAATAAGGACAAATATTTTTAAGCTCTATTTATTTATTTGGGGAAAGAGGAAAGTAGATACTCATCATTTGCTAAAAATAAAATGGATTCTTCTACAAAAATAATCCAAATAAATTCAGTTTATGCTGAGAATAATTAGCTAAACTGCTTGCTGTCCTTAGATACACCAGAAACTGGTGGATTATTTTACTGAATTAATTTGAATATCACTTGTGATTATGTTAGCAGCATTAAAAGATTATTCTCACTGTGTAATCTAAGTTTACTTGTGAGGATACAGGAGGAAGTATTGACTATTAGAAAGTTTTAGAGGGCTGGCGGGTGGCATAGTGGTTAAGGCGGTTGGACTCCCACGTGGCTGACTGCGGTTTGAGTCCCAGACCTGGCAGCTTGCTTAGTCACTTTCCTTCTCTCTCCCTCTGTCTCTTTCTGATCCACTTCAAAAAATAAAATTTAAAAAATGACAATGAATCAAATTGAATTTTTTCAGCTAAGAACATGATAGAAAGACCTCTATAGAAATCTGTTTTCCTAAGGACTATTTATGACCTGCTACTTTTAGATGCTTAGGGTTTTTATTTTTGTCTGACAGAATGGGTCCAATTATAAAGTTATAATTGATCATTCTGATGGGGTTTTGTCTTTCGGTTTGTTGGAATATGCAGCATAGGAAAATAAACCGAAAAGATGACTACTGTGTGAGATTGAGAAGAAGAAAAAAGAGCAAAGGCCACTTTAGAACACCCTATTTCTAATTTGGGGAATGGAAGAAGAGGATGAAATTTGCTAATCTAATTGAATATCTTTGCCAGCAGTGCTTGAAAGCAATTCCAGGAAGATGCAAATTGTTTTTGTGTTTAGAGATTCCGCAGCCATTCTTACACATCCTACATTGTACTTAACTCTAACCTGCCTAACTAAGCATTGCTCCTTAATCACCAAGTAAATCAGCCGAGATGCTTTATAAGACACTAGCCTTTAGTTCTTCCTTAGCTTGTCATCACTTTTCATTTATATACAAACTATCTTTTTTTAAATAATTTTTAAAGAATTATTTAGTTATTTAATTCCATTCATAATTATTATTTTTCTTTTTTTGTTTGTTTATTTGTTTGTGTTTGAGAGGTTTTTGCTATAGGGCATGTGCGTTCGCCAGAAAGAGAGAAACAGAGAGAGAAAGTGAGATATCACACACACACACACACACCCCCGGGGGGGGGTG
>NW_006159690.1:4175981-4192410 GCF_000334495.1 Tupaia belangeri chinensis
TCCATTCTCCTCTCGGGATCTTGGGCACACACACATGTGCCCAGCTTGAGTTTAAGCCACAGTTCCAGGACTCAAACTGTGATCAACTACGATCAACTACATGGGAGTTCAGCAACATAGCCATTATGCCAATTGCTGGTCCCCATCATTATTATTTTTCAATTTGACCAGACACAGAGCAAGAAAGGGAAAGCAAGAAAGCAAGCCGCCAGGCCCAGGACTTGAACCGTGGTCAGCCATGTGGGAATTTAGCACCCTTAGCCACCACACCACCTGCCGGCCCCTTAACAAACTATCTTTTAAATAGATTCGGTTCCTCTTCTAAAATAACAAGTGCACTAGAGAAGTTTGACTCTCTTATTATTATAAGCCCTTATTTCAGAGTTAGAATTAGGTAGATTGGCATTTGATTGTTCAGTGGATATGTCCCCACTAAATGATGTTGAAGCATCTGTTCCTAGGAGCAGAGTGAATCTAAAAGAACTATTATTTCTCCCTATGAGCTTCATAAGTTGGACTGAGCTATGTCATACAAGCCCACCCTCGTCTGAAATGACTCTGCAGGTGTGCCATATGGTAGATGCGTGCTTTTCCTGAGTTTTCGTAGTGTGCTGGTGATACCCAGCCAGGAAAAGAGAAAGTGCTACCTGGGAGTAGAGTGAATCAACTGGACTCCATATTGGTTGTTCCTTAATTTTAAAGTGAGCAATCAGAATTGGCTTGAGGGAAAAAAAAGTTAATTCTCAGAACACTTATTGCAATACCAATTACATATTTTTAAGGGCATTTCAAACCCAAATAGACATATCCGTTGTATTCTTATGCCCCATTGGAGTTTTGTGTTCAGTAACCTATGTAAGGGACCAGCAGTTAGTGTAATGGCTATGTCCCTGGACTCCCACTTAGTTGACTGCGGTTCGTGTCCTGGACCCAGTGGCTTAAAACTCACACCGGGCGTGTGTGCGTGTGTGCCCAAGATCCCGAGAGGAGAATGGAGGAGAAGGGATTGCAGTGTGGCCATCCCCCCTGGGGAGTGATTTCTCGTTATCTCTCTCTCTGTGTCTGTCTGGCGAGCGCACGTGCCCTATAGTAAAAACCTCTAAAAAAATAAAAGTAAAAAATAACCTATGTAAGCAAAAGGGCATAGTCACCGTTTCAAAGGGACGTCTTTCTGATCCTTCATTAGCGCCAGGATTTTCTGTTACATACATTAACCTCCCTCAACAAGAAAGGAAAACAAAAACACAAAACTGAATACCTCCTATATCCTATCTTTATGTCTTTTATTCATTCATTAGATACTTAATTCCAGATGAGAATAGAAGACAGAAATGGTAGAAAATAATTAGGCAAAGTCTTTGTCCCATGGAACCTTCATTGTCTATGTTAGAAATTCATTATTGATTTTTACAGGTACAAGACACTTCCTTTATTCTGTGCATTGTGGTGATACAACCAGAAATACCTGTCAAACAACTGAAGAACCTCAACACTGTACCCAGCAGCAAGCTGCTCTATCACCGGTTGGATCTGCTGGGCCAGCCTAGTGCTTGTCTCCACTTCAAGCAGCTGGCAACTCTCGGTAAAGCCTTCCTACTTCTCGCTTCCTTCTTCGTAAATATCAGTTTGAATTTGCTCTCCACTCCACCAAAAACAAACAAGCAAAAGTGTTGAATGCCCACAGTGCCAGGTGGTTTGGCCATATCAGTGTGAAGGCATAGCAGGAACACAACACTCTGCAGTGCTGGAAACCATATGGAAGCTCAGGGTTTGGTTCCCAGGTTGACCCATGCACACCAGGCACACTTGCATCTATGAGCCATCCCAGCTTGCCGAAAGGCTGTGCATATTGTGGTGTGAGGCTCTATTGAGAGTGCTCATCTACTTGTCTGTCTCTGTCAAAAGCAAGAAAATTTTTTAAAAATTTGAAGCCTTGGCTTGGGCCACACTGATGAGCAGATGCTGAGATAAGAATTGATGTGCCAGTGATTTGTCCAAGATGAGCTCTCAGAAGAAACAAGTGAGGACATGAGAGAAATGGGGTAACAAAGGAGAAAAGACAGATAAGTTTGACTTCAAATGAAATTCAAGTCTCAGCCTGATCCTTAGTGGGAGATCTGGGGTGTAAATTATACCGCAGAGGAAGGAAACTCATCTTTCATATTCCTTATCACTTTTAGCTTTCTGCTAGTGCTGGGCCCAAGTTTCAGGAGCCCAAGACATAAAGAGAGTCTCCAGGACAGTTCCATCCAAGTACACAGATTTGGGATAGTGAGGTGAGGCGCAGGTAGAAAAACAGTAAAAGGGACTCAAGGATGCTCTTAGTCTCCCAGCAGTATCTATCAGAGGTCCCTCTCCTTAAAGGGGCTTAGCAATAGATACCTAATTCAAAGGAAACACATTTGTTATGTGCCAGGAATTTTACATCCATCACTTGAGTTGACCTGACTAGATGAGGCTATTTGGGTTTATGAGAGAGAAATAATCTTCCCAAGGTCACAGACTAGCAAGTGAGATTTGATTCAGGCACATCTGGTCTGCCATGTGCCCGACACACACTAGCTAGGCATCTGTGGTGTTGTCAATGTACCGTGGCATACTCACAATACTTTCACGGGTATTCTTTTTCTCACTGCGTAACATATTTAGGGGCCCAAAAGATTTAATAACTAAGACTCATCCCACAGCTGGGGAATGGGGCACACACAGAGAGATCAAGAATAGAAATCACCAGTCTCCAGATTCCAGACCAGAATACCCGTGTTTGGGTTCCTCCCTTAGACGTCATCCTAGAGAGTTCCCCTAGACTCAAGGGCAGAAGAGTAGGCCTGACTGAGGGGATCTTCTGTGACACTTCACCGTCGTGTCAGGTTTGGAGACAGCCTGTGATGTGAATCAAAAAAGCTTGAATTTTGCATTAGCTTGTTTGGATTTGGTCTTTTTGCTGTTTCTTTTTATACAAAATAATATGTTAAAGTAACTTTTAAGAAATGCTTTAGTGGAAAGCTAATGGTGCATGACTCTCTTCTGAGGTCTATGTGAGCAAGCTAAATATTGTTGGTGAAAATGAAATTAGAGACAGTGAAGTGCAAGCATTTTCTTGTTGGAAAAGAAGTTCAAGAGTGGATTTTAACCACTTTTGCATAATCCCTCAGTATCCAGTACAGTAGCCACTAGCCACAAGTAGCTATGAGCACTTGAAATGTGACTAGTCCAGTTGGAGATTTACAATAAGTATGAAATGCATACTTAGTTTTTGATTGCATGTTAAAATGGAATCATTTCAATAGATTAGATTCCATAAATATATTATGAAAAGTAACTCAACTGTTCCGTTGATTTGTTTTCTTGATATAGCTCCTAGAAACTTTAAAATTACATTTGTGGATTGCATTATGTATCAGTTGGAGAGCACTGCCTCATAGAGATCCCTCCTGAAATACAGTTTGTCAACTCATATACTTCCTATGTGATGAACTGACTAACCCCAGATCGCACAGGCAGAATCTTGGCCAATGTCTGGGAGCTCTTTCCACCATAACCACCAATTCTCATCTGAGTGGTAGAGCCCAGGACAGCGTGGAAGGGTAACTAAGGGCAGCTTAGGATCAGATAGTTAATGAAAGTGAATTGAGAAGTCAGCAGGTGGAGTGGTGGTTAAGATACTGAACTCCCACATGACTGACCATGATTCAACTCCTGGGCATGGTGGCTTGCTTTCTCACTTTCCCTCTCTTTTTTTCCTCTCTGTCTCTCTGGTGAGCACATGTACCCTATAGAAGATTTTAAAATAATAATAAATAAAATTAAACATACTATGTTTTAAAATTAAAAAAAAGTGAGTTGAGATCAGGTACAATAAAAAGGGAAGAGAAAATATGGAAAACAATGGCAAATAAATTGCTTCCATTTGATTTTATTGATGATGGGATTTTGAGGCAAGGTATCAAACATGTCAGAGCTATCTTCAAGAATGCTGATGGGGTCAGCAGGTGATTAGGGTGCTAGATTTCCATATGGCTGACTGCAGTTTGAGTCCATTCAGTGACTTGAAAATCACAACAGATACATATCAATAGATAAATAAATAAATGTTTTTTATAAAAAGGAGGCTGATGGAAGGACGTTGTTTTTCCTTCCCTTTGTGCTAAGTCCATCTTACTGCACCAGCCTTTCTGAAGCACCCATTTGTATCACTACAACCGAGGCCTAATACCCCAGGCATCTCTCCGGTTAACTCTCTTGCCTCTGAAGTATAAATGTGCTTTTGATACTTCTTATTTTATTGTGTTTTTCTTACATTGTTGCTTTCCTCTATTTTCCCTCTTCTTTATGTCTCAGACTGAATCTTATGCTCCAAGTGTTCAGGGATTATTCTGTCTCCCTCTCTTTCTGGCACATCCTTTTGTAGAGGGACCACCCACGATCAAGCATGTGAATCCACATTATACTGCCAGGCAAGCTAACCTTTAAGGGCCCCTGGTTTTCTTCTCTTTGATTAAGTATGATTAGCACAGTAGAAATTGGGGCCAGCCCCATAGCATGATGGTTCAGCATTATGCTTTGGGAACTGGTTTCCACATGGCCAATTGCAGTTCATGTCCCAGGCTGGCAGCTTGAAAAACACTCTGGGCACATGCGTGTGTGCACCCACAATCCTGATGGGATAGAGAAAGGAGAAAAAAGGACTATGATTTGACCATGCCCTTTTAGGATGTGCGTTCTCTCTACTGTCCCCCTACTAACAGGAGCACACATGCCCTCTGGCAATTTAAAAAAAAAAAAGTAGCAGTAATATTTTTTTTATCTAACTTTATTATTATTATTTTCCAATTTGATCAGACAGAGAGAGAGAGAACGGGAAAGTGAGAAAGCAAGCCACCAAGTCTCGGTCTTGAACTGAGATTGGCTATATGGGAATCCAGCGCCATTAACCACCATGCCACCTGCCGACCCCTAGTACCAATAATTGTAATCTGCTAGAATACTCCACAAAAATAATCATGAGTATTAAGTGAGAAGCAACATGAGTGGAAGTGACATTTTCTGGGACTGGCAAAGTAATTTTGACCCATCCTATTGAGAATAACTAAAAATCCTGGATAGAAACATAATCCTGGGTTAAAATGTTCCTGAAAAACATCTAAGGGCTAACATGATAGTAAGGAATTATTGAGCTACAATTTAGAAGGTAAGAACCCAGAGAAGAGAGCCAGCATTTAAAGCTGCTTTTGCAATGCATGTATGGGCCACTCAGCTGTGAAAATGAACTGTGTTTGAAGTAGCCTTCTCAGGGCTAGGAAGAGACGAAAATCAAATCCCTCCTTCCCAGAAGCTGGACACTAATAAAGAAAACCAGTCTTCTTTGTCCAGCCTCCCCACCATGTGCATGCATGCTTTTAGCAGAGATCCTGCAAGGCTACATATTTAGGGTAAGAGCAAACTGAAAATCAGGCCTTGACTTGGGATTCCTGTTGTCTACTGGTTTAGAGAACTTTTTTTAAGAGGTTTTTGCTATAGGGCACATGCACTTGCCAGACAGACAGAGACAGAGAGACAGAAATCAAGAAATCACCCCCCAGGGAGGATGGCTACACCGCAATCCCTTCTCCATTCTCCTTTCGGGATCTTGGGCACACATGCACATGCGCCTGGCGGGTGTTTAAGCCACTGGGTCTGGGATTCAAACCACAGTCGACTACATGGGAGTCCAGCGACATAGCCATTATGCCAACTGCTGGTTCCATATCACTCTATTTCTACAAGCCTTAATTTATATTACATTTGACTGCTACCATCTGTGAAAAAATTTTGATTTTTTGCACTGATTTCCATTCCATCGGTTCTTTTTTTAAAAAAAATAATAATTATTTGATTTTATTATTATTATAATTTTTTAATTTGCTATAGGGCATGTGCACTCATCAGAGAGAGATAGGCAGAGAGAGACAGGTAAAGGGACAAAGCAAGCCGCCAGGTCTGGGACTCGAACTGCATCTGGCCATTATAGGAGTCTAGCGTCTTAACCATGTCACCTGCTACCCTCCACCCAATCTGGTCTTCTTTGTAGATAATAATATTAAGATGAGTAATAATAGTTGTCAGTTACTGAGTGCTTGTCTTATACCAGGCTCTGTTTTACGTGCTTTATACCAGTCGACCCACTTGTTTATACGTATTAATTCATTTAAATTCTCACTGTACCTATGAAATTGGTGCTATTGTTTTCCCACTTTGTAAATGAGAAAAATGTTACATATATAACAACTTGCCCAATACCACTCAAGCAGGAAATGATAGAACCCAGATTCAGTCCAGAATAGGTGCACATCAAATGCTGCCTCCTCCTTCCTTCTAAGGTATGAGAGGTAGATCTCAGCTCGTGAAGGTGTTCCATTTCCAGTCTATACATTTATTAGCTCGCACTTAGGGCCTACGCTCCCTGAAGGGAGAGAGCATGACTTCCCCCTCCCAGCTCCTCTTAATGTCCCATTCTTTGTCCCCTTGGAAACTGCTAAGCCACCTTGGCTGACTGATAGCAGAGTGGGGGCCTGCTTTCCTCTGGGTCTGAGATGAAGCTCAGTTCTCAGGCTGCTCTGTTCGCGTCTCTTTCAGAGAGTCCCACCATCATGCTGTCTGCTGGCAGCTTCTCCTCACCCTACGAACACCTCAGCCAGCCTGAGACGAAGCGCATGGTGGAGCACTACACAGCTTATCTCAGCGACAACACCCGCCTCATTGCTAACCCAGGGCTCAAAGTAAGTGTGGGAGGGGGCCCCCACTCTGGCGGACCCCTCAGTGGGCCCAGGAGGGTGCTGGCTATGAGCCTTTGAAGTGGGAAGCCCGGCTCTGCATCTGCGCCTCTCAGCTGGAGAGCCGGCAAGGCAGCGTGTGGCCCAGGGGAGGCCGTCAGCCATGACCCTTCTGATGGATTAAGAAGCCCCGTGGGCCACACCAAGGCCGTCTCAGGCCTCTGATGCACAGGGGCTTTACAACCTACAGGGCGTGATTTAGAGACCGGTGAAACTTGCCCAGCCCCATTTTTTCTAGAAGAAAGAAGAATAGTGCCCCTGCTGGGTGTTAAGATAAATATGAAGTTTAAGGAACGGAGATTTAGGGGATGCGTGCGTCTTTAATACTTCCTCGTAGTTATCTTTCTTCCACTCAGAAGCCTAGCTCGGATGCACAATTGAGTAATCACACATTCACTGACTGTACTTCTGTAAGCTTTTGTTTTCCTCAAGTTTGGCTACATCCATCTGCTAGGGAAAGGTTTTTAAGAAGTAATTGGGCTTGGCTTCTCTGCCAGAGCTTTGGGAAGCCCTGCCAGCCGCCCCCTCTCTTTTCATGTGCCTTTTAAAGGATCCCTGCTATGTCTTCCTTTGTTTCCCAGTTCTCTGTCAGAAATGAAGTAATGGCTACCAGCCACGTCACAGATGAATGGATGACACAAATGGAAATGAGTAGCCTGAACACTTACATTGTCCGCCGTTACATAGCAACGCCCAATGGCGTCCTCAGAATTTATCCTGGTTCCCTCATGGACAAAGCATTTGATCCCACTAGGAGACAATGGTGAGTTTTAGAGGTTTCTATTATCAGAGGTTCTCCCCAAATCCTAGAGAGACATAAGTACATCAGATAAAGAAACTTCAGGCAATTGAGCACATTAAAGAGAAGATACTCTCATAACAGTGAAAAAATGGTGTTCAATTGTTTTTATAACGTAGCACGACAACAGCTCTTTGAGTTTGCTCTGTCTACGATGTTTGCATGTCTTCGTGGTAGTTTTGAGACTGGAATGCTTTGTTATGCTTGGCCATTTCAGGTCCTAGCAGTTTCTTAGATTCCTACCTTGTACGCAGTGTGTTCAAAGTGCATAGACTATATTTTACCATGCACAATTACGGCACCGCATTGCAGTTTATGCATAACCTGTAAGGAAGTGAACGTATATAAATTCAAAAACTTTCTTTTACTTCTAGGCTTTCATTTTCCACTCACTTTCAAAAACAAAAGCTAACCAGGTGCTATGGCAGGGGGCAGCTTGGGCGTAAGAACAGAATTGCTAGTCTCATGCTACACAGACACTTTGAAAATTTTATGCGTTCTTCTGGATGCTTCTTCTCCCACCCTTAACAATCCAGAATGCATCTTTTATGTGTCAAACGCTGTTTGTTTCTGCTTCTTTCATTAATCCTGTTTTTATTTTAGCCTCTAAAACATCTATCGATTTAAGTAAAAAGCTCAGATATATACAGAAATCAGTATCTTAAAAATAAAGAGGGAATGTTAGATTCTCTTGACCTCTTGTGTTGATGCAATAGACTTAAAAGATAAGAATATTTTAATTACAGTCTTGCTTTTCTTTGACGTGTACACAGCAGTTGTTCATACCCTAAAGTAACGTGAATTTCTCTGGTCTCCATTAGGTATCTCCATGCAGTAGCTAATCCAGGGTTGATCTCTTTGACTGGCCCTTACTTAGATGTTGGTGGAGCTGGTTATGTTGTGACCATCAGTCATACAATTCATTCATCCAGGTAATATTTTTAATTGATTTTTAAATCATTTTCCAAGTACTTCAAGGATATTTTTAAAATTTCAATAGACGACACCATGGATTAGTGGCAGAGGAATGACCTTTGCCATAAGGCAGCTGTGATTCGAACATCTCTAGCTGTGTCACCTGAGATTCCCCACGCTTCCTGTGTGAAACGGGTATAATGCCTACCACGCAGGGCTATCATGGGAGTTGAGTCAATGAAAGGCTCTTAGCCCTGTATTTGGCAGTCATGATGATGGGTATGAAAAGGAAAAAGAAAGAAGTTGGAGTTAATAGAGCAGTTTGTAGAAATGCCAAGTTTAAACTGATGAAAGAAATATCAACAGGAGCACAACAATTGTCATAGCCAGACAGTGTTTTCTCAAGCCAAGGAGCATTTTTTTAAGGTTTTTGCTATAAGGTGCATGTGCTCACCAGTAGAATCCAGCATATTAACCACTACAGCATTTGCTGGCCCCAATGAGCATTTTTAATAAAGAAAAAAGCACCAAACTATCACATGTTTTGCCTCTTATATTTCGGTCTAACTCTTTAGAATTATATGAGCTATATGTTCAGTGTTTTCTTTTTGTTTTGTTTTTGACTGGTCCTTGAAACTATCTCTTGAAAAACAATAAGCCTTTTGAAAATTGATTTTCCCAGAAAGCTCTAAGATGTCAATACTGCTGTAAATATATTTAGAGTGCTTTATTTTTCCTGCTTTCGCTGTTTCAGTATTTAAGCTACAAATGTCAGTGGATTTGGGTGGAGAAGCAAGTCACACACATTGTTTTAATCCCTTCGTTATCCTAATAGCTGTTTTTCCCTAGCAACCAAGAAAGACCATCTTTTGCCTGGTACCTATAATGATGCCTTAAAATTTGTAGGAGACAGATTTTCTTGCTTAACTTTATGCTTTTTCACTGGTGCTCATTATATATCAAATGACTGACATTCAGTAGAATTCCTCTAATGCAAGTTCATTGGGAGCAAGAGCTGGGAAGCAGAACAGTGTGGAATTTCAATATTATGGCCTGCATCTCCATGGGAAGCAGGGCCTTGCAGCCAGCCAAATGTTGATTCCTTTGCAGGGCACAATAACTGTTTGACCCTGTCAGCTGCTCCCGTAATATTTCACATATAACCAAGTAAATACCCACTTAGAACAGATCTCTCGGTATTTTCACTAGCAGGCCATCTGTTGGACATACACATTCTAACATCTAAGTAGTAGGACTCATCATCCCTCCCATATATTCTAATTGATTGAGGAACAGTAAACAAAGGCTGTCTCTTTAAGGGTAGGTGGTCCCCTTGGTCTTTCATTACGATGAAATAAATGGGCCAGAACTGAACTCTTGAAGATGTTGTTAGCGTTGGGATAGGAAAACTCCAGGTGCGTCTTAGGTTTTCAGTGTCCAGTCAGGCTCCTCTCGCCTGGCAGTTCATCATCCAGAGCCATGAGTTTTCCCGTTTGTACCGCCTGCTTTTTGTTCAGGAAGGTAGCAGTATAGGCAAATCTTTACACTTGTGTATATACATTTTTGTGGAGGGTTTGAATGGGTGGAAGAATGCCCATGGTGAACGGATATGATGAGAATGAAAGGTGATACATGTAAACTTTCGGATTTTTATGTATTTATTTGCATGTAGGAGGTACAGTATGTTTTTTCACAGCATTCATGCAGTGAATGATTATCAAATCACACATACAGATATATTCAGGTTTAGCACCATACTTGACAATGTCAAGCCCCAAATAAATGGCAGTCATTTTTATTATCATGCGCTTCATGCTTTAAATGTCTGGCATTTTAACAGATCAGGAGAGAGTGCTTAAGCTAATGTTCAACTTGTCATGAAGCACTCTCATTCACCCTTGGTTTTCAGAAGTGGTTTGGCTGAGAGTTACGGGAGGAGTTTTCTCCTTCAACACTCTCTTACCGGTTTCTCAGAGTAGCTCAGTTGTGATTCTTCGTAAAGGATTTTTAGTGGCCTGAGACTCTACGTTTGAGTTCTTTGGAGAATGATAATACTGCTAGAGATGAACTATCATTCATTAAGGGTCTGGTCAGCTGTGTCTTTGGTTTGGCCGTGAAAATCTCACACAGGCACTGCTAACAGACTGTTATGCTTAGAAATGTGGGTTTGTTTGATTTTTCTACGACATGCTTTATGAGTTGCCATGGTAACGGTGTACCTTCTGGAATTGCAGGTAAAAAATAGGAATGCTAGGCTTACCTGGTCGATATACATGCTGTTAGTTCAGCATGTTGATCATATTGGAGCAGACAGCAGTCATACAGGGGAAGTTTAGAAATAAAATTAACTTATCCACTAACACTTGAGTTATATTTTTCATTGAGGCAGCTGTAATATTGTAGAAAGAGCCACATTTGACTACTGGTTTCTATACTAATGTTTAAAAGTGATTTGGTCTGTCTTATTCAGGTTTTTGAACCATTCTAAGTCTAATTTGTTCATTTATAAAATGGGAACTGTTGCAATTGGCAGGTGGCATGGTAGTTGGGGCACTGAACTTTCACATGGCCGACCGTGGTTCGAGTCCTGGACCTGGTGACTTGCTTTCTCACTGTCACTCTATCTGGGCAAATTAAAAATATAATAATAACAATGATGATTAAAATTAAATAAAAAATAATTCTATAAAAATTTTTTTAATTAAATGGAAGCTGTGATTGCTTCTCTCTTCACAGGAAATCACGTAGTGTAAAATGGCTTGGAGATTCTTGAATGCCCTGCAGCTCTACATAGTCGGTATAACTTAGTGGTTAAAAGTCCACGCACCGCGACCCAGCCACAGTGGGGCAGGCAGTAGAGGTGTAGTTGTGTGATACTGGAAGCTATACAGGAAGGCTCCCAGGTTTGCAGCCCAGTCTCCCTGAGCTGCCCATAGGCACACCTGTGATCTTGGTTGACTGCAGGGCCAGGGTAAGATCAAGGCATGAAGACCCTGTAGAGGGTACATGTCTATCTCCCTCTCTCTATTTCTCTAGAAAAAAATAAACATTAAATAAAATGAATATACAGGTTGGAGTTAGAGGCATTGGATTTAAATCTCTGCTTCCACTTAGTTATTCACAATGTGACTTTGGTCAAATTCCTAATCTTCCAACCAGCATCAGTTTTCTGGAATAATTAAGGTTTTTATTTTTCTTTTGGAGCTTCTTTTTTTTTTTTTTTTTTAATTTTTTGAGACTTTTTTCTTTTTTTGCTATAGGGCGTGTATGCTCGCCAGAAAGACAGAGAGAAACAGAAAGCGAGAGATCACCCCCAGGGAGGATGGCCACGCTGTAGTCCTTTCTCCTCCATTCTCCTCTCGGGATCTTGGGCACGCACGTACACATGCCCAGCATGAGTTTAAGCCACCAGGCCCAGGACTCAAACTGTAGTCAACTACACGGGAGTCCAGCGACATAGCCATTGTGCCAACTGCTGGTCCCTGGAACTTCTTTATAAATAAATTAGTTGGGTAAAAGCTAGGCTGTTAGAAAGTCCCATGTTGGGTAAATCTTGCACATTTTCAGCCACAAGAATACAGAAGTTTAGTGGCCAGGTAAACCATGCTTTCCAGTTACGCATGAGCATAGAGTTATTTTGGTTTTGTTTTTTTGTTTGTTTGTTTGTTTGTTTTGTTTTTGTTTGTTTTGTTTTGTTTTTGAGAGAGAGAGAGAGTTTTTGCTATAGGGCACATGCACTTGCCAGAAAGGCAAAGAGACAGAAAGTGAGAAATCACCCCCCGTGGGGGATGGCCATGCTGTAACCCCATCTCTTCCATTCTTCTCTCGGGATCTTGGGCACACATGGACATGCACCCAGCGTGAGTTTAAGCCACTAGGTCCTAGACTCGAACCATGGTTGACTACATAGGAGTGCATCAACATAGCCATTACACCAACTGCTGGTACCCCCATGAACATAGGTTTAAAAAGAACCAATATCCCAAGTGAAAAATCCACACTTCTATATAGCTAGCAATTTCTTGAAGTGTGTTATCTCTAAAAGAGTAATAAATTCAGTCTCGATACACGCCTGAGGGCTCACTGTTTGGTTTTCTTCAGAGTAACTTTTTATTGAAGGTTTCTTGTTTTGTTAGGCAGCTAGCTAAGCAATTTAAACACTCCATCTCATTTCATTCCAATAGCAGCTTTATAAAGTAGGTACTATTATTGTCTCCATTTTCAGAGAAAAAAATGACAGGTTAAATAGTGGAACCAGCAGATGGCATAATGGTTATGTCTCTGGACTCCCACGCAGTTTGAATCCCAGACCCGGCATCTTAAATTCATGCCAGGCATGTGAATGTGCATGCCCAAAATCCCAAGAGGGAACTGGAGGAGAAGGGACTGCAGCGTGGCCACCATCCCGTGGGGGGTGATTTCTCGCTTTCTGTCTCTGTCTCTCCAGTGAGCGTGCATACCTAAAACCAAAAAAAAAAAAAAAAAAAAAAAAAAAAAAACCTCTCTTACAAAAAAAAAAAAAAGAAAGAAAAGAAGGTTAAATGGCATCCCAGAAGCCTCATGAGATAGAAAACTACAGGGCCAGGATTTTACTTCAGATGTGCTTGATCCTAGGACTAAAAAAAAGCTTTACCATGTTGTACTGCCTAACTTTCTCTTCCTTACCTGTCTTTCTTTTTTTTTTTTAAGATTTTTACCATAGGGCCCAGGTGCTCACCAGAAAGAGAGAGAGGGAAAGTGAGAAGTCACCCCAACACTCCCCGGGGTAGATGGCATAACACAATCCCTTCTTCATTCTCCTTTTGGGATTTTGGGCACACACCCACACATGCCCAGTATGATTTTCAAACCACTGGGTCTGGGACTCAAACTGCAGTCAACCATGTGGGAGTCCAGCACGTTAACCACCACACCACCTGTTAGCCCCTAGCTGTCCTCTTTTTGAGATTGTCATGTTAAATAAAGAATTCACTGGTCTTTGAGCCATGATCATCCTGTTCTAGACTATGAGCTGTGTTTTGAGTAGAGTCAACTTCAGTGTTGTGGAGAGAAGACTAGCCAGACCTTATTTCTACTAAGTTTGCTAAGACCTTCATCCACCCAGTCGATCTTTCTGAGAGCTCAGTTTCTTTATCTATAAAATAAAGGAAATGATTATGGGGATGCTCAGGTTCATTGGAAGTAATGATGGTAGCATATGTCCAACCCCCATCTGATGTCTCCAGCCACACTCTGTAGTGTTTCAGGAAGTTCTAAAAAGTCCTACTTTATGTTTTAAAATTATCTCTCATGAAAGCTCCATGTTATGTTAAACAAATCACCTGGTTAATTGCTTTTGTAGGCATGGGAAGTGGGGAAGGATGGTGGGAATATCTTAATATCACACAATATCCCTTACGACTAAACATAGTATTTCTCTTTAAATAAGCCATGCCTCTTGTTCTCATTGATCTTCTTCACATAAAGTACACAGCTGTCTTCCGGGCATACTGTGGCTGTGATGGGAATTGACTTCACACTCAGATACTTCTACAAGGTTCTGATGGATCTATTACCTGTTTGTAACCAGGATGGTGGCAATAAAATAAGGTAAGCCCTTGTGGGACACCATTTTCTTTTTCGATGCCAAAATACAATGAAATGCATGGCAGATATCTCCAGTTATGGTCAGGACCAGGAATCAACTGCATGCCTGGGTGTTCTGCTAAGGTTCTTTTTCTCATCTTTCCTTTCTCTGATTTGCATGCGGTTTATGGTTTAGACAAATAGACTCAGCACGTAACAAACCACGGCACAGAATGCACCAGAAGCTCTTGTTTCCCTGAAGTCAGTAATGAGAGGTTTCCCATGTCCTTGGTACCAGCAAGACCAGCGGCTACTGTTGGGTGGTACTTTTGATGTTAACTTAGTCATTAAACCGAAGTCTTTGTCAAATTTCCAGCTGCTTACACTGCTCCTTTTACATTTCCCCTGAAAGAGGCTCATGGAACTAAAAGTCTTTGCCTCCTGAATTTCAAAAGAACATGTCTGATCAAAGCAAGGGCATTCCCTTGATTTAATCCAGGCTGCTTTTAAAAATGGCTTTCTTCATTCAATCTCATGGTCTTCGCTTCAGCTCACTACTAAATTTCACATTGGCCCTGAATGGGGAAAAGTAAGATTCCTAGAAAACTGATACAACGAATGCAGAGGAAAATAGTCTTGATTAAAGCATTTCTAGCTTTATTTAGTGTTTCCATCAAGTGTATTATATATGTCCTCTGAATGTCATATTTGGGGTATATTATTGGGGAAAAAATTGTATTGACTACTTAAATTTTATGATTAGAAATACTCCCTACTTTCTCAGGGTCTCCATCCTCTGAAAAAAGAATAAACTTCTCACATATACATCCTTGCAAAAGATCTTTGAGTGCATCTTGCTTGGATTGGGTGGGCACATTCTGTATGAGCTATGTAGATGACTACGAAGTTGGGGTGGCTCTCACCTAAACCTAGACCCCAGGTGACCCACCATGTCAAGAACAGTGTGTCCATTGGGACCAGCAGTTGGCATAATGGCTATGTCGCTGGCCTCCCATGTTGCCAACCGCGGTTCGAGTCTCAGACCCAGTGGCTTAAACTCAGGCCAGGAGCTTGTGTATGTATGCCCAAGATCCCAAGAGGAGAATGGAGGAGAAGGGACTGCGATGTGGCTGTCCACCCGGGGGGTGATTTCTCACTTTCTGTCTCTCTGTCTCTCTCTGTCTTTCTGACAAGTGCACATGCCCTATAGCAAATAAATAAATAAATAAATAAATAAATAAATAAATAGTGTGTCCATCTACTTACCTGCCTGCCTGCCTTTATTTTTCCAATAAGCATTGAGGACCCGAGATAAATGCAACTTGTTTCAGGGATAGTATGGTAAATGTCCTCTGAAAGCATGAAAAAATAGCTTATACGAATGAGGGATGTGACTTGTTTTGATACAGGTGCTTCATCATGGAGGACAGGGGTTATCTGGTGGCACATCCAACGCTCATTGATCCAAAAGGACACGCACCTGTGGAGCAGCAGCACATCACCCACAAGGTATTCGGTGCAGCGCGGAGGGGCTCAGTTCAGAGCTCAGTTCTCCAGCAGCGGGCAGCTCTTTACATGGCATCTGTCTTCTCTTCTGTTTGGCCTTGCTAGGAGCCCCTGGTGGCAAATGACATTCTGAACCACCCCAACTTTGTAAAGAAAAACCTGTGCAACAGCTTCAGTGACAGAACCGTCCAGAGGTTTTACAAATTCAACACGAGCCTTGTGGTACGTTAATTCCTCAACACTCTCATTGCTCATCCCATTAGGAAATATGAAATGGAATAATGGTTACTCTCTCAGTATTACTCCTGCCTGTTTCATGGCCTTAGAGCTGCTGAACGATAGGCGGATAGACGTCAGTCCAGCTCCTGATTGGGTGGTTGTGGGATATAAAACCAGAGAAGTGAATGTTTTCAGGTCTCACACTTGGCATTTTGTTTTGGTTTTGCTTGTTTAAAAACTCACCCAGTCTAAGCCCTTTGAAAGATCAACTGAAGTCTGTTCCCACACTCTTGTCTAAATATAAGGGTCACCATGTGTGCCTCTCTTCCTGTCTTCTAGAGACCGCTGTCTCCTTCCATTCCTAAGGCCAAGTAAGGCCACTTCTTGGTCATCCCCCCAGTTGGATGGGAACGCTCATGTAAATCATTCAAAACAAAATTTTTTTTTTTTTTTTTTTTAGTTTAGAAGACTCATTTGAGTTGCTACAAATTCACCTAGTTATGGTTAAAGATCTTAAGAAATTCTTATTAATCTATAAATAATTCCACCTGAGGGGCCGGGCGGGCGGAGCAGGCCTCTGCGCCGGCCCACAGGGGCCGGCCGCGGGTCTCCC
>NW_006159690.1:4193748-4206019 GCF_000334495.1 Tupaia belangeri chinensis
GCGTTCAGCTGCCTCTCCAGGGCCGGCGTGTGGCCTTTGGAACAGCAAGCTGAAGCGGAAAACAAGGTTTGAGAACTTGCAACTTGAGAAGATGATGGTTACCAGCCCTGCATTGCCTCAGGGAAGAACAGGAACTACTCTACCATTCTTGAGGAAGCCAGATACCGGAGAATTCTTCGGCCTATGGACAGTGAGAAGATGATGGTTACCAGCCCTACATTGCCTCAGGGAAGAACAGGAACTATTCTACCATTCTTGAGGAAGCCAGGTACCCGAGGATAGCTCACGCTCTAGAGCCCCACGGCACCATTCCAACAATGGCGGATCCGCACGAGACCCACCCTTGATCCAACATTAAATGGAATCTATGATCCCTATTGGTGAAAACTAAACTTGTGGCCCTTCTCCCTTTACTTACAGGTATCATATTTTCAATGGTTCCCCTGGAAGATGACTGTATATAGCAGAGATAGTGTAATGGGAGAGGGGGAAAGGGCAGAGGGTCAAAGATAGGATAAAAAACATATATGTATGTATACATGGTATGAAAGTAGAAATGGAATATTATTGATGATAACATGCTGGTATGGAGGATCTATTGCTGAGTGAAATAAGCCAGGCTATGAAAGAAAGATATTGTACATATCCACTCAATATACACCGACTATCCTCACTCTATAGTAGAGAGCAATAAATCGGAGGACATAAAAACAGTGAAGGTACTTAATGAGAATAGGACAATGTGGAGTGGGGTGAGTGAAGAGAAGAGGATGGAGAAGGATGGCAAGTGAACAATGGAGAAACAGGACCTTAGTGAGAAATAGAGAGGGCTTGTAAACTGTTGATGATGACATGTATGGTATTCTCAACTGGATTGGTCTGGGAGGTGTTTCATGATGGGCGGAGTATTTTTATGGGCAAAGCGAGAAATAGCGATTGACTGTTTTATAAAAATAATTAGAATAATAAAGATAATGATTGGGGAAAACAGAAAGGATATGGAATGTTGAAGTGGGGAGATCGATGTCCCTGTACTGACCGGCGTGCATGGCATTCCCTATTGAGGAAATAATGTAATACACTGTAGGGTTGTATGTGATCCAATGTAATATGAAGAAGATATGATGATAAAAATAAAAAATTAAACATAAAAAAAAAATAATTCCACCTGAGGGAAAACTAAAATGAGAAATGGCAGAACTGGCATTCGAAACGTTATTCACAGGAAGTGTTTATTTACAATAGGAATTTATGTTATTCATAAAATGTATAATTAAAAATTAAGTTTTAAAATGCACTGGGTTGAATTGAAAACCCTAAACTGAGTCCTGAAATGTCAGTTGTAGGGGCCAGAAGGTGGCATGGTAGTTAAGGCACTGGACTCCCACATGGCTGGTTATAGTTCAAGTCCTGGACCTGACAGCTTGCTTTCTCACTCTCTCTCTGGTCAAACTGAATAATAATAATAATAAGTAATAAAATGAAATAAATCGTTCATTTTTTAAAATGTCAATTGCAAAAAGCAATTGTCCTCGCAGGCTGGTCCATTGGGTACAGGTTAAAGTAGCTGGACCACACATGGCCAAGTGTATGGTTTGAATACTGGCCCTGGGGGCTCAAAAAACAGGTTGGGCATGTGTGTGGGTACCAAAAATCCTGACAAGATGCAGACATGGAGAAGGAGATATTATAGCATGAGCACACCCCAGTGGGGGCTGCTTTCTCTCTTTCTCTCTCTGTCCTGTCTCTCCAACAAGTACACATGCCCTATACAAATTAAGAAAAAAAAAGTCTAGCTATCACATTTTATTGTTACAGAATGACAAGATTGTTAGATAGTTTAAATATTCTGGAGGCAGCAAATTGGCCTCTTTTTAAAGAGGCTTTGGTTTTTAAATAGATTTAGTATTTTAGAATTAGGAAGGTTTGCTACCCAAGGGAAGGAAATACATGTTTGTGGTTAATCAGGTTTGCCTTTGAATAACTTTTAAACTACTTTCTACCTGAACACTGTCTTTCACTGCTGCTTGAGCTTTTAATTTTTATGAGACATTGTTTCATATTTTTTTAAAGATATTATAAAAGGTGCTATAAAAATCTGTATTTGTTTAAGTGTAGATAAAACAAATATATGATACATACAAAAATGGGAATTATCTCTTGACTGGTAGAATTATGAATCATTTTTCTTTCCCACATTCTTAACAGTGACAATATTCTACTCTTGTAATCAGAAACAAACAAGGTTTCATTGCAAGCTCTTCTTAGCAGGTGGTTGAAGGGTCGTTTCACCAAGCTAGGGATGTGTCTTGGCACTGCAGTCTGTCATCCTGACACTTGGGTGTTCTGTAGGGGGATTTGACGAACCTCGTGCATGGCAGCCACTGTTCTAAGTACAGACTGGCGAGGATCCCGGGAACCAATGCGTTTGTTGGCATTGTCAACGAGACGTGCGACTCTCTTGCCTTCTGTGCGTGCAGCATGGTGGATCGGCTCTGTCTCAACTGTCACAGGTAAAAACGTGCAGGGTCGCGTTCTCTGATCACCAAATATGTAATGTTTTAACTGCTGCTAGGCATTTTGAAGTGGCATCCACAAAATAAACGGAAAGTACTGGTATGTGTCCTGAAGCAAAGGAGAGTCCCAGTTACAAAAGCGTTTAGAGCAGTGTGTTTGCAACACCCTTCTCCAAAGAGCAGTGGAGAAAGCCCAGTCGTGTATTTAGCCGTGGTCACAACTTCTGTCTTACCATTGTGTTTACGGAGCTCAGGACTCTTCCGTGTGTTTCCCAGGTGCCTGTCTAACGTGCGGTTTATCACTGGCCTCTGCATAGTCACTTTCTTTCTGCTTTTCAGAATGGAACAAAATGAATGTGAATGTCCTTGTGAGTGCCCTCTTGAGGTCAATGAGTGTACTGGCAACCTCACCAATGCAGAGAACAGGTAAAAAGAAAGGGGATGGGGGCACACTCACACAATATTAGGGGGTCTCTTATAGATTTGTTTGGAGTTGTAGCATATAAAAATGATTCATTCTAATAATGAGCTGTTTAATGACCCAGATTTCAAGCTTTCTAATATCTTAAAATGATGTCTTCTCTGAGATTTAAATGTAAATACTGTAAAGGTATTAAGAGCCTATGTGTTTTGGAGCCAGCAGGTAGAATGGTAGTTAAGGCACTGGACTTCCACATGGCCGACCACAGTTCAAATCCCTGGCAGCTTGCTTTCTCACTTTCTTTCTCTCTTTCTCTCTCTCACACTCACGTGCCCTATACCAAATTAGAAACTAATAATAATAATACATAAAATTAAATAAATAATTCTTAAAGAAGAAAAAGAGGGACCAGCAGTTGGTGTAATGGCTATGTCACTGGACTCCCATGTAGTTCGAGTCCCGGATCCGGTGGCTTAAACTCACGCCAGGCACGTGTGCGTGCGTGCCCAAGATCCCGAGAACAAATGGAGGAGAAGGGATTGTAGTATGGCCATCCCCCCTGGGGGTGATTTCTCACTTTCTGCCTCTCTGTCTCTCTCTGTCTGGTGAGTGCACGTGCCCTATAGCAAAAAACCTCTCCAAAAATATTAATAATAATAATTCTATTACTCTGGGATAGAGTTTTCTGTATATGTATGTCCAATACATGTTTGTTTTGACATTTAAAAAAAAATCTAAGAATCCTCATTACACTGTTTTGTTTTGTTTTATAATTATTTTTATTTAATTTTATTCATCATCATCATATTATCATCTTAATTTGAACAGAGAGAGAGAGATAGACAGACAGACAGACAGACAGACAGGGAAAGTGAGGCAAGCAAGCTGCCAGGTCCACGACTCAAACCACGGTCAGCCATGTGGGAGTCCAGAGCTTTGGCCACCATGCCACCTGCTGGCCCCAGATCCTTGTTAAACTGTTAACAATGGTTTCCTTGGAAAGTAAGATACAGGTTGGTGAGCAAGGGAAGTAACAACATTCACTTTTGATTGTATGTATCCCTGTTTTGTTGAATTTTTTGTTTATATAAATATATTCATCTGCATATATATGTGTGTATATGAACAAATTGAAACTCAGAGCAGTTAAGTAACTGACCAAACATTATACTGTGTGATATAGCCAGAATCTAAACCCCAAGAGCATGACAAGTTTAGAATGTGGCTGATGTTGATCCTAATTTCCAGACTTCCTTCCTGCACAGAAACCCAAGCTGTGAGGTCCACCAGGAGCCAGTGACATACACAGCTATTGACCCTAGTCTGCAAGATGCTCTTCACCAATGTGTCAACAGCAGGTGCAGTCAGAGGATGGAAAGTGGGTAAGCAGAACCTAGTGAAGAGTAGTAACCAGCATCCTCATTGAGCTTTCCAGCTAATATTTATTATTCCAGTTCTTGATGTTTTAAAAGGTGTATTAGGCCAGCCACAGTAGTGCACCACTAGCATTCTGCAATGCTGAAGTCACATGGGAAGGCCCCAGGTTCACATCCTGAGGTCTCTGTGTATACACTGTGCATTGCACGCATGCCCTTAATCCTGGCTGGCTGAGGCCGGGTGTGGATCATGGCATGGAGACTTCGTTGGGGGTGCCTCTTTCTGTCTCTCTTCCTCTGTCTCTCCTGGAAGAAATAAAATAAATAAACTTTTAAAAATTAAAGGTGGAACCTATTTGCCTAGTGGTTAAAGGAGCCGAATCCCACATGGCCAACTGTGTGGTTCAAATCCTGGTCCCAGTGACTTGAAAAACACACTAGACACATGTGCATACAAGTCTCACGCCCCATTAGGGTAGAGAAATGGAGAAGGGATTACAGCATAACCATACATCATGGGAGGTGTTCTCTCCTTTCCGTTACTTCTCTGTTTTCTCTCTCTCTCTGGCAAGCACACATCACCACCCCCAACCTAAAAAATAAAAATTTAATTTAATAAAAGGTGGACCAGCAGGTAGCCTAGTAGTTAAGACATCAGATCCCACATGGCAGGCTCTGTGATTCAAGTCCCAGACCCTGTGGTTTGGTGGCCTGGTGATTAAAGCATTGGATTCCACATGGGAGACTCCATGGTTCGAATCCTGGACTCAGTGGCTTAAAAACATACCAGGCGTGTGTACATATGTGCCTAGAATCCCAAGAGGAGAATGGAGGAGAAGGGATTGCAGCATGGCCATCTGGGGGTGATTTCTCTCTTTTCTTCTCTGTCTCCAATGAGTGTACACATCCTATGTTAAAAATCTAAATAATAATAATGTGTAGCACTTTTTCAGATCCGCCATTTTTGTACCAGATTAAGTGCTGTCAGTCTTGCTTTTTATACCTATTTGTCATTTCTATAGTTTTCTTGAAATAAAAAAAGTGTGAGGCAAGGAGTAGGAACTCATACAATTCAGAAACAGAAACCAACAGTCAAGGCTTTCTGTAGAGGAGTTTGAAGCTCGTTCTTTTGCCCCTCTCAGGAAGCACATGAACTTCCTGGTAGTTCTGAGAACTAGAAGCACATGTGCCTTGCTCCCTTCCCACTTCTCCCTGGAGCGTTTTGGACTAGGCATCTTGGTAACAGTGGCTGGTTAGACTAAGGTGTGTAATGAGTTTGTTATAGCTGCAGGTTGCATTCGATTAAGCAGAGTGAGGGTATAGAAGGAACAGGCAGCTGTACATTGGATGTACACGTTAGCAGAGGAAAGGCCTGGCATGAGACTGATTAGTGTGTTAGCTCCAAGTCAGTGACATGTGGGAAATACTGACGCTGCATAATTCTCTTTCAAAAGTTATAATGTATGTAATATATTAAAGTCTATAAATATTTGGCAGTAAGAAAAATCTGCTTAGCCGGTCTAGTTTTTCTTACACTTGTCTGTTATTTCATTCTTTTTTCCTTTTTTATTTATTTTCTCAATGGCATATACTTGGGGAATGTTAGGCTAACATGTACCATTTAGATCTTGGGACTATTTTTATTTTGTTGTTTTAAGGTGAGTTTGAATAACCCTGCCTTAGTCCTTGATGTGTGGTACGATCATTTCGTTCACAGAGAGCAGCTTTATCTCTCTCATTTGCAGGTTGTTGAGAGGCATAAGACAGCCATCCCCCCAGCAGGCCATTGCTATTCTCATTTTATAAGGAATGAAATGAAAGCTCAATGGGTTTACGGTGCCACTTGGTAGTGGAGGTTTCAAAAGCCATCCGATGCCTGGGCCTCTGTGATCTCCCCCAGCCCGTATTGCTTGCTGGAGCACTGAGTGTTGTCTTCTGGCAGGGACTGTTTTGGCGTGCTGGATTGTGAATGGTGCATGGTGGACAGTGATGGAAAGACTCACCTGGACAAATCTTACTGTGCACCCCAAAAGGAATGCTTCGGAGGGATTGTGGGAGCCAAGAGTCCCTACGTTGATGACATGGGGTCTATAGGTATGTTTGTGAATGGATCCTTGACTACACATTTGCCTGCCTATATACTTTAGGAGAAGTCTTTAAAATAATCCTTGACGCAAGTTCCTTGATTCCTTTGCCAGTAGTCTTTACAAAACCAAGGTAGATAATTATCTTCAGAGTTGACTGTTCTGTGCAGAGACAGGGAGCTGCTATCTCCTGCCAAATTTTACCAGCCTGGAATTCATTCCCATAAAGCTTGTTCTGAGAAATGTAAGGCCTGATTTCCACATGGCTGAACTCCGGAGCCAGTTCAAATGTGTGTCCGAGTTGTCGGAAGTGCTGGGCCAGTCGTGGGCTAAGTTACCACTGCGTAGCTATTTCCTTGTGCAACCTTCCCTTGCAGCTTTTCAAGGCAGAAAACTTATAGCTATAAATCAGTAAGTTGGGGCCTTGGGGATCTGCAGAAGCCAGAGCTAACTAATGCAGCTGGGGTAGCTTCAGTGGGCAACAGAGACAGTGTAAGGAGGAAAGCCCTTAGGATCAGGCTCCCAGCTTAAATACTGCCAAGGAGCCCGTACCTCTCATTTGGGATTTTTTTTTTTCTTTTTCTGTATCTTTCTCAAATTAGCACCAAACCCTAATTCTTAGATGCCAGATAAACCAAATATTTAAACCTCTATTTGACACCTTGATTTTTTTTTTTTTTTTTAGAGAGAGAGAGAGAGAGAGAGATTTTTGCTACAGGGCACATGCATGCATGCACCAGAGACAGAGAGACAGAGAGTGAGAAATCACCCCCAAGAGGGATGGCCAAACCACAATCCTTTCTCTTCCATTCTCCTCTCAGGATCTTGGGCATGCACACACGTGTGCCTGGCATGAGTTTAAGTCTCCAGGTCCAGAACTCAAACTGCAGTCAACTACATGGGAGTCCAACAATGTAACCATTACGCCATCTGCTGGTCCTAACACCTTGATTTTAAACATCTCCTTCAAGTGACCTGTTTAGAAGAAGAAAAGTTCAGGACCAGCAGATGGCGTTATAGTTACATTGCTAAACTTCCACGTATTCGACACCAGTTCAAGTTCTAGACTCAGAGGCTTAAAAAACTCACATGGGGCACATGTGCATGCATGCCCAAAATCCCAAGAGGAGACTGGAGGAGAAGGGATTGCAATGTGGCCATCTCCCCTAGGGGGTGATTTCTCACTTTCTGTCTCTCCAGTAAGTGCATGCGCCCCATAGCAGATACCTCTCTTTCTGAAAAACAGAAAGTAAAGTTGATATGTGAGGAAAATTTTTTGAGTATGCATGGGACTTCTAAACTAGGTGAGGGTGTAGGTGAGGTGATCTTGTTCCAAAAAATCACTTTATATGCCCACTAGAATTTCCTATCTGAAAAGTTCAAATGGCATTTTAAAGGGAACGCATAGCTTTGAAATTGGGTCTGTTTTTTGGGGGGTTTTTTGTCGTTTTGGTTTTGGTTTTGGTTTTTTTAAGGGTGATTTTTGCTATTGGGTGCATGTGCTCGCCAGAGAGGCAGAAACCAAGAAATCACTCTTGCAGAGAGGGTTGACCATGCCACAATTCCCTCTCCTCCAGTCTCCTCTCATGATTTTGGACATGTATGCACACCCACCCAGCATAAGTTTTAAGCCACCAGGTCCAGGACTCAAACCACAGTCAGCCATGTGGGAATCCAGCGAAATAACCACTACACCATCTGCTGGTCCTGAAGCTGGGTCTGTTTAGCACTTATTCATTGTACCTGGTACCGTTGTTTCAGAAGATCAGCCACATGACCCCCAAAGAGACCCACGTTGCCTGCGCCCCTATCGTTTTCTAAGTGCAACTCGCAGTAAGTAGCTAGGACTCTGGCCTGGGTGCTGCCTTCTTAAGTGATTCTCATTGTAGTCATCCTTGCCATTGGGGTTCTGGCTCTGCCTAGCAACCAATATCTGAGAACCAGGAATTAAATGAAGCTTCTACTCCCATGTTCTGGCGGGTCTGCCCTGAGGTACGCAAAGCGCAGTGGAGCTATTCTCATTGATCAGTGCAAACGCCATCCACTCTGTTCCTTCCTGCCTTGCCCTCCTCCGTCCCAGACTCCCCCACACGTGGGAAACCATAACAAACCACATGCGTTTATTTGACTGCAGGTGACGAGGTGATCACATTGAACATGATGAAAAGCGCCCCAGTGGGTCCTGTGGCCGGAGGGATCATGGGCTGCATCATGGTGCTGGTCCTCGCGGTGTATGCCTACCGCCATCAGATCCACCGCCGGAGCCATCAGCACATGTCTCCTCTTGCTGCGCAAGGTGAGCTCAGGAGCAATCCCCGAGCTCCTCTGGGAGGCAGTGGCCTCCCTTGGGCTGTTCCACGGCTGAAAGAATAAGGCCCGCGTGAACACCTCAAAGAAATGAGAAGAACAGTATTGCCATTTCAGCTTCTGTGGCATTGTTTCTGAAGCTCCCCAAAGTCTGCTTTTTCTCTTTAGTGCCTAAGCCCTGCAAGCTCCATTCCGACTCCCCAGAAACCTCCTGGATTCTCTTTCTTCTTACCGGCACTAACCCGCTGTGCCGTGCCTCTGTAATAAGCCAGTCAGGGGAGCGGGGATGCTGAGTGGGAAATTTTATTTGTCAGATGTGCTGCCCTTGCAATTCCAAAAAGACAAGCGAATCAAAGATACCCCAGATCACGATGGGCGAGGATACGAATCTGTTCTGTTGCAGCTGCTGTTAGTGTGAATGACTATATGTTCAAATAATCGCATCTCTTAAGACAGGATACGTTGTCGAAGCCAAATACAAGATGATCAATCTGTAATTGCGGCCTTGAAACAAACCAAGAGTTTTCAGGGAACGAATCCATCTAGTGGCCATGCTCATCCTTCCTAAGGCCCCTGACCTTTGTGGAAAGAAGGCTAACTCATCGCACTTCTGCTACTTAACACACTCTCACACCAGTAATGATAGACTGACTTTTGAAGGTTTCACCATGGCCACTGTCCTGAAGGGGGATCATGGGGCCTTGTCACCTGATTTAGTAGTAGGGATCATCATGAAGCACTTCCCCCTTGGTGAGATTTGGCCAGACCAAGGGTGACCGTCATGCAGTGTTACTTTATAGCTAACCCTCTATGGGTCTTGTAACAATTTTATCAACACAGTTGGTCATAATGTTAGGCCCTTTTTCTTCCATTGTAGGCCCCATAGGAGGGGATTAAAGAACCATTCACCTCTGTTGACTTCTTTTCTCCTCCTTCCTCAGAAATCAACTTCTTGATTATTTACTGCTTATTCTCCCTCCCTTGATTCTTTCTCCTCTTTAGAAACAAAAAAGAGGGACCAGCAGATGGTGTAATGGTTACATCGCTGGACTTCCACGTAGTCAACTGCTCAAGTCCTGGACCTGGCAGCTTAAAACTCACACCGGGCATATATGCATGTGCCCAAGATCCCAAAAGGAGAATGGAGGAGAAGGGATTGCAGTGTAGTTATCCCTTTGGGGGGGCATTCTCTTTCTGTTTCTCCAGTGAGTGTACTTACCCTATAGCAAAAATCTCTCTTAAAAAAGAAAGAGAAGGACCAGCAGTTAGTGTAATGGCTATGTCGCTGGACTACCACGTAGTCGACCGTGGTTCAAGTCCCGGACCCGGTGTCTTAAACTCACGCTGGGCACATGTGTGTGCGTGCCCAAGATCCCGAGAGGAGAATGGAGGAGACGGGATTGCAGTGTAGTTATCCCTTTGGGGGGGCATTCTCTTTCTGTTTCTCCAGTGAGCGTACTTACCCTATAGCAAAAATCTCTCAAAAAAAAAAAAAAAGAAAGAGAGATAGAGAAAGACAGGCAGAGAGAAAGAAGGAAAAAAGAAAGAAAGAGAGAGAGAGAGAGAGAATTGGGGCACGGGTTCATTCTTTTCCAAGATAGGACTCATTCCTGATGGAATGCTGTCACCCAGCCATCAAACACGCACTCGGCAGGGTATTAATGCGGGTGATTTTGTTTGATTAAATAGTCATGTTTCTCTCTTTTTTAATGATGGGCAGAAATGTCAGTGCGTATGTCCAACCTGGAGAATGACAGAGATGAAAGGGACGACGACAGCCACGAGGACAGAGGCATCAGTGAGTACTCGGCCGCCTGGCTGCAGAAAGTGTCAGCGGGAGGTTAATCCAAAATAAATATTCTTTCTTATATCCTTTTGCCTGGTATTAAAATTTAAGAAGCTTTGACACGGCAGGGTTTTTTTGGTTTGTTTTATTTTTTTCTCTCTCTTTTTTTCTCTCTCTCTCTTTCTCTCTCTTTTTTGTTAGGACAAAGTGTGGGTCTTTGCTTTGTTTTAGAAAATCTCAAAAGATGTTATGGTGTTACTTTCTGCATTAAGTGCTTTGGCATAGAAGAGCTTACCTTTTCTTTTCTTCTCCTCCAACATTAGGGCTAAAATTTTAGAGAGGGAAGTTTCAGGGATGCATTTTTTTTAACCTCCTCTCTAGTATCGACGACTCAAAAAAGAGAAAGAAAAAAGGCATTGTCTTTATCAAAAGAGAATTCCATTAGTGTTACATTCATCCTGGCCTACAGCTACCTAGAGCAACTTTGCACTGCACCAGTTCTGAAATTAGCTTCCCTGGTCTTCAGAATTTTTAAAATGACTTATTCTAATTCTTTAAAGAGTAATTCATTCATCATATGAATGAACCTGTGCTTGGAAAATGAAGGCACTGGTATCAGACTGACATTCGCTGTCCTTGACGTCCCACAGTCAGCAACACGAGGTTTATCGCCGCCGTCATCGAACGACACGCACACAGCCCAGAACGGAGGCGTCGCTACTGGGGTCGGTCAGGAACAGAGAGCGATCACGGTAAGTCTAGCGTCCTGCGCCTGAGGACTGAGGAACCTGGTGGGCTTCTGCAGGGTGGGACTTACACCCACCTCCTTCTCTTTCTCCCGTTCTATGCTCGTCTCAATTAATTTGACATCGTTTTCCCGTAAGACTCCTCAGCGTAACGGTTCCCTAAGAGCCCAAGGCAGTTTTGTTTGTGCGTCAGCCCTCCAGCACACGCCAGATCTGGGCACACACATGGCTGCCAGGTCTTTCTCCATAAAGGAGGAGTTGTATTTTGTAAAGGGAGCCTGCTTACCTCCCCACGTGCTTCTCAGTGAAATCAGCCTCCATTTTGGTCCTCCTGCCCAGTGTCGTTGGTTGCCATCATCAGATTCAGTAAGAGCTCGCCCGGTATTCTTGGGGCCTGACAGGAGTCAGCCCGTACCGTCCTCCGGCATTCCACAGCCCAGACCTCTGGCCATGTCTGAGAGGCACAGAGAAGCCTTCACCACAGAACCCACGTTGCACTGAGGCTCGGAGGATGGTTAGAGAAAAGTTAGAGGCCAAAGGACTTGTGTGTACAAAGTCATGCAGTTATGTAAAGTGCCTAGGAGGTACTCAGGAAGAGTCAGGGCTTGGGGCCAGCAGGAGACGTGGTGGTTAAGGGCGCCAGACTTCCACATGGCCGACTACGGTTCAAGTCCCGGACCTGGTGACTTGCTTTCTCACTTTCCCTCTCTGTCTTGCTCTCACTCTGTTTCTCTCTGATCAAATGAAAATAAACTTAAATAAAATAATTCTTTAAAAAAATATTTAAAAAAAGAAAAAGGGCTGAGTCATAACAAGGCACCAAGTGCTAGGTGAGCCTACCGCTTGGAAAATTCACACAGTCTTCTGAACATGTGGCCACCTCATGTGGCTGCTCAGCTTCTCTGTGTCCACATCCCTTGTGGTCACAAAGAACAGCAGATGAATTAAAATAAACAGATGAATAAATAAAACTAAATCATTCTTTTAAAAAAAAGGGGGGGGAACCACCAGATGGCGTAGTGGCTAGGGCAGTGT
>NW_006159690.1:4206050-4224762 GCF_000334495.1 Tupaia belangeri chinensis
CTCACGCTGGTCACATGTGCCTGTGTACCCAAGTTCCGGAGAGGAGAATGGAGGAGAAGGGATTGCAGCGTGGCCATCCCCCCTGGGGGTTGATTTCTCGTTTTCTGTCTCTCTGTCTGTCTCTGTTTTTTTGGCGAGTGCATGCGCCCTATAGCAAAAACCTCTCCAAAAAAAGGGGGTGGGCCAGCAGGTGGCATAGGTGATTCAGGCACTGGACACTCCCACATGTTCTACCATGGTTCAAGTCCCAGACCTGGTGCCTTGCTTTCTCACTTTCTCTCTGTCTCTGTCTCTGTCTCTCTCTGGTCAAATTAAAATAAATGGATGAATAAATAAAATTAAATAATTCTTTAAAAAAGAGAGAGAGAAAAAGCCCAGCAGATGAACTGCTCGGTCATCATACTGCTCCTATTCCACGAAAATGCTACAGAGGCAGTAGGACTCTTCCTTCATGGAAAGCCTTTTTTATTTTTTAAGAAAGCTATTTAATTTTCCAGAAATTTTTATATTCCTCCTTCCTAGAACCAGGTCGTTCTTTAATGCATAAATAATTTATTTAAGTCTTTTTGACTCAGCTTTTTCTGTAACTATCTTGGGGCGGTGTTGGGGGAGTGTTCAAACAGTGCACTCCCACATCTATGCTAAAAAATTCAGGAGCAGATATTCCTCAAAGCAACCAGCGTCGCCTTTCACACTGCAGCCAGGTATTCAAACTCCCTCTGGAAAGCAGGAGAAGCTAAAGCTCTGTTTTGTAAACTGGGGACTATTAATTTGGGCTTTGAGTGACATTGTTCCCACTAACGAAATAGAAACTTTGGGTTTCTATGGAAAGCCAAAGCACAACTTAAATTTTTCAGTTTCTTTGCCTTTCTGGCTTTTTTTCCCTTAAAAAAAAAAAAAAAATCTTTGAACCTGCATAAATTCCTTCTGCTAGGCAGTTCTGTGCTTTCTCCTTTGAATAATAAAACAGGTTTGAGGCTACTAAAGTTCAGCAGAAATAATTTCTTATTCAGCAGAAATACTGAGTCCTTTTCTCTTCCCCTCCCCCCCCAGTAGAAATGGCATCAGGACCAAATTAGGATTCTGAATGACATTCACGATGTTCCATTAGCCTCACCCATTGTCTTAGTAAAATGCCATATGAGGCAACAGCTTAGATAAAAAGAATAGTGCAGTGTCAGTATCTGAAAACCATGGGATCCAGCTAAGGGCTTAGTTTCTTTCATTTTTCACAGTAATTGGATCCCTGTTATCCCCAAGGAATGAAAAATAGTTTTTCATGCAGACAGAACGCAACACCAAAAGAAGCACTAGACATTGACATTCCATATGGTCCAAATGTGTCACAAAATCAATAGAATTTAACTGCATGTTGTCATATCCCTGAACCTTGGGATGGGGTCACTGAAAGTGGTGGCATCCAGTTAATGTCCCTGTGATGCCTGGGGTAAGCGATCCATACACATGAAACAAAGACATGCAAACACGCTTCTTACTCATCTGTGTGTTCTCCTGTTTGGCAACTGTCTTGGCAGCTGCCATGTTCTAGACACTGTGCAGGGAGAGATGGGAGACCGGCCATTTCCCTGAGGCACGGGGGTGTAGAGAAACTAAATAGACTTTGGGTTTCTATGGAAAGCCAAAACTCGGGAAATAAATTCAAGCTACCTTGCTTTGAGTGAGCTTTTTTTTCCCCCCTCTTACAAGCTCTTAAGAGGTCAGTGAGTTACTTTTGACCTCCCTTTACTAATAATTACAGAAAAGATTACAAATTCCTACCAAGTTCCTGGACTCCCACATTGTTGACTGCAATTGGAGTCCCAGACCCAGCGGCTTGAAACCCATGCCAGGCACTTGTGCATAAATACCAAAGATCCTAAAAGGAGAATGAAGGAGAAGGGATTGGGACTTTCTCTATGCAAACGGAACTCAGAAAAATAAAGTTTGTAAATATATGCCCACTGAGCAGACTAGACTTTCATGGTTATGTTTCAGAGCACATGCGCCCTATAGCAAAAAAAAAAAATCCTACATGGTAACATTGTGGTGAGCACTAACATAGGATGGGCTTGGAGCTCAGGGTTGATCCTGCCCTAAAGGAACTTCTAATCTAGGAGGAATCTGTAAATGAACATTTGCAATGAGAAAAGTGATAAAAGGTAGACTTGATAGTTCCCTCAAAGGAGCAGGACAGGGCCAGGGAGCGGGGAGCAGGCAGCACAGTGGTGATACAGCTGGACCCACATGGGAAAGGTTCGAGGTTAGCATCCCAGGACCTCTCTAAGTACACCTAGGTGCCTATCATCCTGGCCGACCAGCACTGGGGGTGCATGGTGGTGGCATGGGGAACCTACTGGGGATACTGCAGTAGTTTCTCTCTGTGTCTATCTCATGTAAGAAGAAAAGAAACTATAAACAAAAATAAAAAGGAGTGAAGTGAATAAAAGGAGGAAATAGTTCAGTTTTATCTACAAATAAATCATGAAAGACTCCTTGAGCTGGCAGGATTGTAGCGCCATGGCTATGTGCTATCCAGTGAGCGTATTTCCATGCAAGGCCATGGGCATGATATGCAAAAGGAGCTTAGAAAAATAAAATTTATGAATATATGCCCACCAAGCAGACTAGACTTTCATGATTGTGTTTCAGAGTCATGATGCTCCTAGAATTAAAACTGAGTGTTACCAAGCTAAGCTTGCACAATTTAGGTTGCCATTTTTGTTTTAATTTTAATTTTTGCTGTAGGGCACATGAATTTGCAAGAGAGAGAGTAAGGAAGCCCACCTCACGGGGGATGGCCATACTGCCATCCCTTCTCCTTCATTCTCCTCTGGGGATCTTGGGCACGCACACACATACCCAGTGTGTTTTTCAAGCCACTGGGTCTGATACTCAAATCATGCAGGTGGTCATGTGGGATCCAGCACCTTTTACCACCATGCCACTGGCTGGCCCAAAGGGTACATTTTTATTTATTTATAAATATTTTATGCAGCCAAAAGAGTTTCATGTTTCAAAGGAATCTCATTTTAATGTTTGTATTTTTAAAAAACTACTCAAACTGGGAATGTTTTTTAGAAAGTAGAATCATTTTTGTCCTTATTCTAAGACAACGTAGAACAATGGTCTTTTAGCAAACCGTTCCACTCACCAGTGGAAATTCACAAAACAATTACTCTGTGTGTGTGTTTTTAACTATGTATCGGCTTTTCCCATTGTTTCTCTTGAAAGTATTATATCTAATCAACTACTGGCTCATTTTTTAAGTTAAAAAAGGCATGAATATATATTGGTTCCTTGCAACTTTATATTTTGGTTACTGTCTCATTAGAAACTTTAATGACATTGTGTGTTAAACAGATTTTTTTCCCTCTGGAAAGAGAAACTTCTCCCTAGCTCTCAACACATTCCAAAATGCTTAAAAGACAAGTGCAGTTGGGTCAAAATCTATGTAGGGCAACACAAGACCATTTTCTAGAGGTGCACAGATATCCTCCTGCAGTTACTGTCAGTGGCCACAAGATGGTGAGTGAGTCCCCAGAGGGACCCAACAACCCTGACAATCAAGAAAGGTTTCCTAGGAACCGTCAGATAAATACGCAGAAGCAGAATGCCAAAGTCCAAAAGCCTGTTGGCTCTTCTCTTCTGGATGCCTGCCTCCTTCCTGAAGCCCGTCTCTCACTTGAGATGGTCTTTGCAGATCCTTTGCTACGTATGCCCTTGGATGGGGAAGAAACTTTTCCTTTAACAGTATTTGCAAATATCCTCTGTGTTTTAAATAGTGCTTCCTCCTCCATGAGTCAGGGACCATGCAGGTCTTAATTCATCCCTGTTCCCAATGCTCACCAGAATTGCCTGGCACTAAGTCAACAATTAATTTGTAGCGTGAGAAAATGTGTTTGTCATTCCCCTGCTTCTCCGCATCTTGCTACTCGCCCTCTCCAGATTTTCATTAATTAGTGGAACAGGAGGGAGCTGTGGGATTGAGCAATAGAATCGTAGGGCATTAAATGGAGTATTAGTAGGAGAGTTGTACTATAGAAGGGCCTCTTCTGAGGTTCTCATCAGAAAGCAGTAACAGAAGCGAAGGGGGTGCCCCCGAGGTGCCTTGCACCATCACTACGACCCAGGGTGTGAAGCCAGAGCCTACAACCAGCCAGGTTTGCAGTCTCGCTGGGCTCTGTCAGAACCCCCGAGACAAGCCCAATGCCCTAGATTCTCTTCATTATTGGATGAGACTCACGAATGTCATCGCAGGCACAGCCACAGCTTACTAGAAAAGTTCACTGATGCCCTTGTTTGGGGGTGTAGTGGGGGAGTGGGGTTGTTTGTTTTTATAAGTGCCTGCTTTATGTGAGACGCTGTGTTAAATACTAAGAAAACAGAGGTAAATAAGTACCTGCGATTTAAGAAAGAGTTCACTAATGGTCAGGCAGCCGTGTGTGTGTGTGTGTGTGTGTGTGTGTGTGTGTGTATCTTTTTTTTAAGGTTTTTGCCACAGGGCACATGTGCTCACCAAAGAGAGACAGTAAGAGAGAAAGTGAGAAATCACTCTCCGGGAGGATGGCCGTGCCACAATCCTTTCTCCTCCATTCTCAGGATTTGGGGCATGCACGCACACACCTGGCATGTTTTTTAAGCCACCAGGGCTGGGACTCAAACCCTAGGTGACCATGAGAACCCTGTATTTTTATTTTAATATGGTGAACTCTGAGAGAGATGCATACAGCATGCCACATGAACTCACAGAAAGGGTCCCAGACCCCATGAGGTTGGCAGGACAAGAGAATCAGTCAGGAAAGCTTCCCAGAGGAGACCATCAAACTGAGGCATGAAGCACAATAACAAGATGAGGGCGGGTGGGAGGGGGGCCAAGCAGAAGGGCCACCGTGAATTAACACCACTAATGTTAAAATGAGTCATCAGTTACTGAGTTATTGCAAGTGTTTATAAATGAGCAGAAACAGGAAGCTACCCAGGACATATGTGAATAATCAACACAGACCCTGAGCTTTTGCTAAAAGCGTGTTTCCATTTTGGTCCTCCACGCGTACAGCATGAGGTGGCTTCCGCATACACAGCACTTCTGAGCTAAGGCTGTAGAGCCTGACCCCCGGGCTCCCGTTGTGGAGTCAGCACTCCCGACACTGAGAAGCAGAGACGCTTCCTCTGGCTGCTGGTCTCTTAGCCTGGAGTAAAGGCATTAGTACTTCTTCAGTCTCTGAAGCTAGAAATTGTCCCCTTATCTAAGGATGTTCGCTCCCTTGCCGTCTTTACCAGGCAGGTCCATTTGGTCACCAAATCCAGCCCATTGGCTTCTCCTGAAGCCAGCAGCTGGTTCACTTTCAATCACTGTTGATTCCACACTTGGAGTCCTTCCCATCTCCTCCAGAACTGGGCTTCAGGCCCCCGTCCTCTGAGCCCACCTGTCTCTATCCAGCCTCAGCATTGCCTCCCACACACCCACCCATTGCCCTCTCCTACCAAATCTTAGCTCAGAGCTTCCAGCAGCCTTCCCAGTCAGGTCTTAGCCTGCCTGCTCAGTTTCCTCTCCCACGGCCTTCCCCCACACAGCAAGCTTTCCACCATTCCCAGAAACACCAGAGCCCCCAGGCTGTTGGGCCATCGCACATGAATGCACCCTGCTGGCAGTACCTTTCCATCCCCGGCCACCTCAGCGTCTCTTCCTAAGGATCTAAACCACGTTCATCAACGTTGCTATTCCTTCCAGCAAGCCTGTCTCCATACACGTTTGTGTCCCCTCCTTAGCTATGAGCCTCTCAGGAGCGGAGGCTTCACCTTACCCCTTTTTCTGCCCAGTCCTAGCCTGGCCTCTCCCACCAGGGAGGCCTCAGTAATGAAGCTCTCCCTCTATTGCCTTAGCTTCTTAGACGACACCTCTGCATTTCTGGCTGGACATCTCCACAGAGTCTCAAATGTGCAGGAATCAAAGTTCATTTTCTCTCCGGAGACTCAGGGTCTCTAAGTTTCCTCTTATCATCCTGATTCAAAGTTAGCCACTTTGGACCACACCCTTCAACCCCCAAATGGCCATTGGGTACGAGTGTCTATTACTCCCACTCCTGAGATGGCTTTGAAATCTGTTCAGTCCTGCTCCCCCAGTTTTAATTCTTCATTTCTCATCTGTACTGCTACGGTAACCCAACTGTCCCCCTTTTCCACCTTTCATTTGTCCTCCAACCTACCACCAGAGCTCTCTGTATACAGAAAGGATCTTGCCATTTTTGGTCTGCACGTAATCTTGTGTTGCCTCTTTGTTTTCTATTTTGGCACGGGCTTTGCAGTCGCTTTGGCTTTTTTTGTTTGTTTGTTTTAGTTTATTAATTTCTTCCATGAGTGTGAGAGAGAAGGAGAAAGCAAGTATACACCTAAACAGGGTTCTGATGTTGCAATCCACCCCCCGCCTTCAGTCAGTTCCAGATCATAGGCACACGTGTGCCTTGGGTCCCCAGGGAGGTCTTCAGAGTTGAACTGTGAACCTTCTTGTGCAGGAGTGCCTCACAGAAAATCATGCTTGACCAGTGCACTGGTCGGCCCCTCTGAGCTGACCTTCCCTTCCTTTCCACCTTTCACTTGGCCTGCTCTCTTCCAGCTACCTGTGAGCGTTCCTCTGAGCCACGTGGTACAGGACTGGTTTACACATCCATGCCTCTGTGGCTAGGCTTATCCTGTTCTGCTCAGACCCACTTAACCACTCCTATTCATTCACTTAAGCCTCACTAAAATAGGAGTCTTGAAACTTTCTCATTCCCCTGGCCAGACTTAGTCCCTCTTCTGGATTTCAATTATACCTCAGTTACCATGCTCACCATTAGCTGCATGCGGAGAAGCCTCGCTTTGTGAACATCTGTTTCGTAATGATAAACTCATTAAGGGAAGGAGGCGTCTCTTATTCCTATTTTGTCGTCTCCCCCTCTAGCCTCATAATGCTCTTCAATAAATGAATAACTGAATGGCCTCTGCCTGTACTTGTTTTATTTCGCAAACACTCACTTTTGAACTCCATGCGCAGGGAACAGGTTTTCATCTTGGTATCCGCTCCAGTAACCCAACACAGCAACTTGTACCTAGGAGGTACCCAATAAATATTTGTTGAATTGGGCTGACTGTTAAATAATTCTGTCATGTGAGTAATGTTTCATTGAAGACAGAGAATTGCCTTTCTTATTTCTGCACAGAGCATACATTCCACCACAAACGACGCCTGCTTGACTGTGTGCAAGCACATCAATTTTGCAGCCATGAATATGACTAGCACTACCCACGGGTGAGTGCTGATTGATGCTAACTGTAGATGCAGTGGAAATATTAATGAGCTGTCACGTCTCAAAATGTTTAAAGGAGATTTTTGCAATATTTAAAAACATGCCAGGGTTCTTGGAATGGAATCCTTTGATCAACAAGGGCATTTTCTTTTGAAACATGTATGACTTAGAATACCAAAAGAAGTTCATCTTTAAAGATGGTGAGCTAGCTTACACACAGAATGGTTGATTCCTTTGCTCGTAGCTGTGCGTGTGTGTGGAGTTAGTGTGCAGGTACTAGAACTTGGGACAAGTCCCTTAACCTCTCTGATCATCATTTCCCTCGTGTATAAAATGGATATTAAAATACGTGCCTTCTTAGTATGCAGGAATGAGCTGTCATAAGTGCCTGCTGTGGAGCCGGTGAGCGGGCAATGGACGCCGTTTTTGCTCTTACTGTGGCATCGCATTCAGGCGTTTCGTCTTTCTTTTTCTTACCCAGGACAGAGCACGTGCGCACACATGTGAGAGACAGAGAGACATCCTCCACAGGGTCTGGTCACCCCGTGATCCTCCAGCCCATTGGATTTGGGGCACTCTCACTCACCCAGTGTGTTTCGGGCTGACCAGGCTGGGTGTGCCAACTTCAGGCAGCACGTGGCTTCCAGCACTGCTGTTTGTCATGCTGCTGCCTACAGCACCACAACTGGACTACACGTAAGCATTCAGGAGCCCAGATTTCCTCACCAGCCCTGCACCGATCTGAGTCCTATTCACATCTTTCCCGCTGTCCCCCTCCCTGGTTTTTTTTTGTTTGTCTGTTTGTTTTTTACTATAAAAAGCACATGCACTCGCTAAAAAAAAACCTAGAGAGAAAGCACCACCACCGCCCCACCCCTCCACCAAGAGGATGGTCATGCTGGAATCTTCCTTCCTCCATTTCTCCTCTTGGGATTTTGGGCACACGTGCACACACGCCTGGTGTGTTTTTCAAGCCTCCAGGTCCAGAACTTGAACTGCATGGCCAGCCATGTGGGATCCAGCTGCCTTAACCACCATTGCTTCCCGCTGGCCCGCACATCTTTTTCTTGAAGCTTCTTTTTTTTTGGATGTCTTTTCCATCAGAGATCATCTTATCTCATGGTGCAGTGTAGAGGGGCAGTTGCTTCTCTATGGATGATTGGATGGAGGGAGATGTTCAGTTTTGAGGATGTGCAATGCATGATCTGATTTATATTTTACTCCTCCATACTTTCTCAGTGGTCTAAAAGGACCACATGTGGATAGTGCAGTTTAAGGGGGGGGGGGAATTAACCCTGGGGCTAGGAGGTAGTGTGGTCGTGCTGCATCTGAGCCCCCATGGGAGCTCCCAGGGCCTTCCTGTATGTGCTGGGTAAGTGCACATGTGATCCTGAGAGGCTGGGGGTGGATTACAGGGTGGGGACCCTTTTAGGTGTCTCTCTGTGTCTCTGTCACAGAAGAAATAAATGAAATTTCTTAAAAACATATTAAAAACTGTTCACTCAGGATCTCTTTAAAAAGAAGTCGCTTCAACATCTGCTGACAGTCTGCCAACGCTCACACCCGTGTATCGCAGAGATGGACTACCTCCCGGTGCCCTAGAAATTTCAAGGGAGATCTTTTCTCTGCATCTAGAAGCTCTCAGCTGCTTACTTGGTTTGTTCCTTTTCTAGGTTACAGCACCATGAGCCCCCAGGAAGACAGTGAGAACCCTCCATGCAACAACGATCCCTTGTCAGCCGGGGTCGACGTGGGAAACCACGACGAGGACTTAGACCTGGATACCCCGCCCCAGACTGCTGCCCTACTAAGTCACAAGTTCCACCACTACCGGTCACACCACCCCACTCTTCATCACAGCCACCACTTACAGGCGGCCGTGACAGTACACACGGTCGATGCGGAGTGCTAACGACCCTCAGCCCCAGGAGAAGACAGGATCTGGGAGATACGGAATATTAGGGAGGGGAAGAGCCAGTGGAAAACCCATAGCCAGAGACCCCTTGGGTGTGGGCTTTGTCCAGCCTGGTTTAGCTCATTGCCTGACTGTTGATGTGCTTAAAAATGAGAGAGACGACAACAGAATCACGTGTGTGAAGACGTGGGGCTGGTTCTGCAACAGAGGGGAAATGACCTGGTGAATGAACCTGCCGAAACACTAATGCATGGAACAGAAGGTGAACCTCCAGACATAGAGACGGAACCTATAAATGAAGCTGAGCCAGAGGAATGTTCCAGGGAGCCAGAAACCTCGGCTCTCCTTAACTGGAAGACAGAAAAATCTGCTCCATCAGAGGCTGGGAATGTGGCACAGCCAGAGAGAGGCAAATGCTTTGAAGATTTTACTTTGTTTCTTAACGGTACCTAGCTACCACGGCTATATGGAACTCATGTTAAGCTCTAAATGATGCATCTCAAAGTTTCTAAGTAAAGGATTATTTTTCTACTATTTATTGAACTTTCAAACATTCTCAGACTTTGGGGGAAAGAAAAGGAAACACATAAGGAGTTTTCAGCGATTTTCCCTAGCTGTTTTGTGTGTAATGAAGTGGGTCTTTGATTAAGGGGTCCTTTTTTTTCTTATTTAACTGTTATCATCTCACCGCCCCACTCTACAAAATGGAAAAATGAAGAAATCTCTATATCTGACTTGTTTACAGCACGTCATGGAAACACATCTTTATTTGTAATGCAGTATTCTTTCTCTGTGTTTGACAAAGATGGAAGGGGCAGAGGAATCCAAGATGTTTTAAAAGAAATTTTACATTTCTTTGTGACTCATTTCCACTCCCCATACAATACTTTTTCTTAGGTTTCTACGAAACCTAACATTACAACCGCAGCCTTTTGGCTAAAAGAGGGTTGGATTTATTCTCCTTGTTTTAGAGACTTTATAAATTTTTTAAATGTCCCATTTGACTCGGAAGCTATTGGACACATAGGGAAGACATTTTATAAATTGCGAAATTTTTGTTCTTAAAGATTTCTTTTTGAAATCATAGTTTAAAACTGCTGCCAGGTATCCAAGGAGTTACCCCACCAAACCGCTTTGTGATTTATACAGGAATTAATCAAATCTGGCCACTAGGACATGGGGCATTGTAATTTTAAAGTAGTGTTCTAATTACAGTGATGTATTTTAGATTCACACTTTGTGATTCAAATATGTTATAAAGACATTCTTGCACCGTGTATGTGGTGAATCTCCATTTATATGTAGTTGGAAAAAAATCCACCAAATAATGTTTTAATGGTAGGGTATTATGCTATAATGTAAAGAAAACTGGTTCTTCCGCAGTACGGAAAGTACACTATATATGTGCTATCAGGAAACCCCTTCATACTGTGTATAAAATTGCAGTCTAGTGAAATAAACGGTATGCAATGGCTGGTTTCAGTGCCTCTGGTGATTTGTTAATGAGCCACATCTTGTCCCTCAAGAGACGTTGACTCTGAAAGAGCCGGTCAGTTGCCAAAGCAAAGGAGGCCTGCCTTCAGTGCTACAGTCAACTTCAAGGTCTTCCTGACATCCCAAACATGAAAAGAGAGCTGGCTTAGTAGCTAAAGGAGCTAGATCCAGCATGGCTGACCACGGGGTTCGGGTCTCAGCCTCAACAGCTTGGAAGGCATCTTGGGTACATGTGTGTACACATGTACTCCTGATAGGAAGGAGAAATGGAGTAAGGGTTGCAATGGAACCATGCCCCATGGAGGGGTGCTTTTCCCCTCTGTGGCAAGCACACATGCTGTCTAGTGAATACTAGAAAATAAGGTTATATTGGGATAAAATAAAAAGCAAAAAAAATTTTGAGGTTTTTGCCATAGGGCGCATACACTCACCAGAAAGAGAGACAGAAAGCTAGAAATCATCGCCCCCCCCTTCCCCGGGGGAGATGGCCACGCTGCAATCCCTTCTCCATTCTCCTCTCAGGATCTTAGGCTCGCATGCACATGCACCTGGTGAGAGGTTAAGCCAACAGGTCCAGGACTCAAACCACAGTCGACTACATGGGAGTCCAGCGACGTAGCCATTATGCCATCTGCTGGTCCCAAAAGCAAATTTTTTTAAATGTGTAGAATGTAACTCTCCCTTCCTTAACATCTAAATCCCTTTTTTACTAATAAATGTCTATTCTTT
Organism: Tupaia belangeri chinensis; assembly: GCF_000334495.1. Taxonomy (NCBI): domain Eukaryota; kingdom Metazoa; phylum Chordata; class Mammalia; order Scandentia; family Tupaiidae; genus Tupaia; species Tupaia belangeri. Next base: position 4,217,475 of record NW_006159690.1, read on the forward strand.
AACTGCTGCCTGGATTGAATTCATTTCCTGTCTTCCCAGACAAGTAAAGTTCTCCATAAAATAAATAATTTTTTCCTCAAGTTGAGAAACTACCTTCTTAATTGGGGAAGGAGGTGGAAATGGAGTGAAAACTTGCTGTTTTGGGGGGGAAAAAATCACAAAACTTAGTGCATAAACATGAAATATGTACAGTGTAGTCAAACTCGGTAATAGAAATGCCTTTTGTGTCTTTTACAATAAGACCGCCTCCTGACTTTAACTTTAGGGGAGAGTAATTGCATGCTTAGACATAAATAAGAAAACATAACTGAGTTTTAAAGGTCCTGTGAAATATGACATACTGATTTGGGAGGTTTAGATCTTCTACATTATCTTTTATCTTCTTCCCCAAGCTTTACATACAATGTTGCTTAAACAGTGTGGTGTTCATACTGTTGTCATTTAAAAGGGAAAATGTGGTTTTGGAAACTTCCATGGCGGTAAGCTATACTGGTTCCTTCTGCTTCTCAGATACCCTCGTTTGTTAAACTCCAGTCTTGCTCTGAAATCCTGAAAAGAGGATTCTATTGTATTAATGAAAATAGAAGAAAGATTCTATCAATGCCTGCTCTTTCACTAAGGCCTCCTGATGCCTGTAACTAATATTTTTTATCAGTGTAGATAAGCATCAGGATCAAAGGGTGGAGCCGGCAGGTGATGTGGTAGTTAAGGGCACTGGACTGCCCCATGGCCGACTGCAGTTTGAGTCCCAGATCCGGTAGCTTGCTTTCTCATTTTCTCTCTCCTGCTCACTCTCACTCTGTCCCACTCTGGTCAAATTAAAATAAATAAAGTTAAATAAAATTTTTTTTAAAAAAGATCAAAGGGTATTCCAGGTTACTTTGTGTATCTAGAAAAGGAAATATCCTACTTGTGATCCCAAACAGAGTTCAGACTTATTCCGTTCATCGGTTTTTCAGGTAAACTTACTTTCAAAGTTTTGGAAGCGATATTGAAATTTTTCTTCCTCTACTTCTCGATTTAATTTTAAAACTCAATTAAACTTCATTAACATATTTGTTTGAAAAACTTAAGTCGAATTTACTCAAGATAAGTTTTTTTGTTTTTTGGGTTTTTTTTACCTATTAGACTAACTGGTACACAAAAAGAGGTGCTAGAAGGTCACTGAAGCTCATTTTCTCGGCATTAGACTGCTCGATGACTATATTTTTAAAATGTATATCTGGTAGAATAATCATATTCTTAAAATACGCCAGCCCAGTCTCATCTATGTCCTTTTTGGTCTGTTTCTGAAAAAAGTAGTGGTGATTTTCCTGGCTGGGTATAATGTCACATTCAGAATTAAAAAAAAAAAAAAAGATTTTGTTTCTATGTCTGTTACTTAATCCGTAAAATGGACTTCATGTGCACACAGAAACATACACATGTTGAGATTTTGACAACTGTCTATTTCCCTCCAGTTTCCCCCATCAGTCCTAAATTGCTCATGATGGCCTCTTCCTTTTTTCATTGCTTAATTGTTTCTTATTTTTCATTATTGCTCCCTCCCCCTAAGGAGAACATTTTAATAGAAGTTCAATTCTCCCTAGCAAGAGAAATCAAACATAAAGAGTAAGAGTTTGTTGGGTGTGGTTGTTCTTGAGGGGGCTACAAGCCAATGTAATACTCAGTTTCTTTCCCTTGCCCAAGAACCCATTTTCATCCCTTTGTAGGTAGTATCTTCCCCACGGAAAAATGTGTGCCATAAATAAAGGTGGGTTCTCTAAAGCTCGGGAGACTGCCAACCTCCTTTTCAGAGTTATTTGTTGCCCTACCATCTCTTTTTTTTTTGGAGAGATTTTCACTGTAGGGCGCGTGTGCTCGCCAGACAGAGAGAGACATAGAGACAAAAAGTGAGAAATCACCCCTCAGGAGGGATGGCCACACCGCAATCCCTTCTCCTCCATTCTCCTGTCGGGATCTTGGGCACGCACGCACACGCGCCCGGCGTGAGTTTTAAGCCACTGGGTCCGGGACGCGAACTGCGGTCGACTACATGGGAGTCCAGCGACAGCCATTATGCTAACTGCTGGTCCCCAACCTGCCATCTCTTTTTAAGCAACACAGGCTTTCTTCTCATTGCTGGGGGTGGTAGAACACTGAAGTGAAAGAAAGGAGGCCTGAGGCCAAGTGTATAGGAATGGGTTAAACAAACACTCTTCGCTGAATTGGGATGTAAGTGGATACTGGAGTTGAAGCCCCAGTGTTTGTCCCATTCTTCTACTGTGTGGTTGGTAGTGAATGTGATTCCATCCATGGACTTCAGCCCTAGGGTTGGGTTTCTTATTAGACCTGTGACAAGCACAAGCTTATTCTATGCATTTGATCAGAAGCTCAGACTCCAGGCAACAAGCAGAAAGCATTCTTCCTAATGACAAGGGGCATATGTGTCCCAGTTTGGTCCAATCTAACTGAAGGGACTTTGATTTCGAAGGGAAACTGTGTCCCAGGGACCATCCACCCAGTTACCTCTCCAGGTAGCATTCATCCTAACTGGTCGCTATCTGGCTCTCAGTAATAGCAACCCCAGGGTGACGCTGCTTTGGAGAGAAAACAGGATAGCAAGTGGTGTGGTGGTCAAGGTGCTGGTCTCCCACATGGCTGACCGTGGTTCAAGTCCTGGACCACCTGGCAGCTTGCTTTCTCACTTTCTCTCTGTCTCTCCCTCTGCCTAGTAAACAAATAGAAAAATAATAATAAATAAAGAATTCTTTAAAAAAAAAAAAAAAAGGAAAGAACAGGATATCGTAAACTACTGACTCATCCAGCACTGAATCCCCTCTTACCTCTGGATTTACACTTACAGGAGATAAAAACTCCTACTCCTCAGGGCCAGCAGGTGATGTGGTGATTAAGGATGCTGGACTCCCACATGACTGAGCATGGTTCGAGTCCTGGACCTGGCAGCTTGCTTTCTCACTCTTACTTGCTCTTTCCTGGACCTGGCAGCTTACTTTCTCACTCTTACTTGCTCTCTCTCACTCATGCACACTCTGTCCCTCTCTGGTCAAATTAAAATGAATGAAAAAATAATTCTTTTAAACATTTTTTAAATTTTTAAAAAGTAAAAGTCCTGCGGCTGAGACAATTTCAGTAGGCATTTTAGTATCTTCACTTGAAAACACCTAATAAAGCAAGCAAATACTGGGGCCAGCAGGTGGCTAGCAGTTAAGGTGCTGGATTCCCAATGGCCAACTATAGTTTGGTTTCTGGACCTGGTAGCTTGAAACTCACGCCAAGCACATGTGTGTATGTGTACTCAAAATCCCAGGAAGAGAATGGAGGAGAGGGGATTGCAACATGGCCATCCCCCCAGAGGGTATTTCCCTCTCACTACCCTCTGTCTCTCTCTGGTAAACACATATGCCCTATGGTTTAAAGAAAAAAATTAAAAACAAGCAAATACAGACATATAAATACATTTATACATGGCACATGGGGCTATTTGCTTTGCAGATAAATGAAGGGTGATGGATGAAATGGCCCAGAGGGAAAGTGTGGGCAGGGAAGGTGAAATGTTCTTTAAATCTGAGGCTTATGGGAAGCCGCTGAGTGGGTGATGTTGAAGCCACTACCTAAAGCCTCAGGACCTAGATAGAACAAGGTGACAGCAGGTGAGCTAGTATCTCAGGCAGAGGGGATCACAGTAGGCCTGAGCTAGAAAAGCATCAGATCTAGGACACCGGTTAACAAAAGTAAAGTAATGGGAATAAAGAGGTAGGAAAATACAGTTCTGTTAGGCCATGGCAAGAAAAACTCAGAAGTGGAAGCCAATAGACTCTTTTAAGAAAGGCTGGGGACTATACATTAAGAAATGGTGAGGGGGCAGAGGGTGGAAATATATTTTTAAAAGATGATTCTGAATTGAAAGCAGATCGTAAGAGGTACCAGCAGATGGCATAATGGTTACATTGCTGAACTCCCACGTAGTTGGCTGTGGATCAAGTCCCAGACCTGGTGGCTTAAACTCACGCTGGGCACATGTGCATGCGTGCCCAAAATCCCAAGAGGAGAATGGAGGAGAAGGAATTGTGGCGTGGCCATGGCCCCAGGGAGTGATTTCTCGCTTGCTGTTTCTCTATCTCTCTCTGTCTCACCCGAGATGACACGTGAACAATAGCAAAAAGAAAAAAAAAAAAAAAGATAGTATATTGTAAAAGCAAAAATGGAAATGTGAACAGGAAACTATTTCAGGAGCCTAAATAAATGCAGAATGATGACAATAAAGGAGAGGAGTCGCTGGGATGGCCAAGTGGTTATGACATTGAACTTAAAATCCAATAGACGTGTGCCCTTGTGGGTTCAAATCCCATTCCTGGTAGAACTACCTTTCTTATCCAAAGTTAAGAGCTAAGATCCTTGCGTGAAACTGGAACAGTTCTAACCATTGAGCCTACACACTCCAAAACCTACCTCCACTATTACGTATTATTCTACCTTCCTTTACAGACAATAAAGAGAAAGGAAAGTAGAATGGTGGAAAGCATATTTTGAGAGCAGAAACAAAGCTGCATTGATGATAGTGGATGAAGGAAAAAGTGTTCCAGATTTGAACATTTATCTCAGTGGGTGTATCTATCACCTTCTATGCTAGATACTCTCCTCATCCCAGCAAGCCTTATTTCCGATGCAGCTTCTTCCACGGCCAGGAGTCCAAACCCTACTTACCCCGCTGATCTTTGGAATCTTCTACAGCTCTTACTTCTACAACATCATGAGCTGCTAGGTTTTTTTGCATGAATGTTAGCTACCTTTTCACATGAGCTGTTTTATAGCCCCAACTAGACTTCAGATTTTTAAGGGAAGGAACTATTTCTTTTTCTTCTTTGGAGCTTATTTAATTTTTCAGTAAGAGAGACAGACAGACACCCCCAAGAGGGTCCTCATACTGTTATCCAAGCCTGGTCACCATCAGTCCAGGTCACCAGCTCGCACACTTGGCTTGAGTGCACAGGCAGGCCCAGGGATACGAACCTAGGACCTTATATGGGTCTAGTTGGGCCCCTGCCTGGCCCCAGGTCAGGGACCATTTCCCATTTCTCTTTGTAGTGCTCGTGGCACCGTATGCTTTACCCACAAGACCTTAACGTTTACTGAGAAAATTAAATTTCTTGAGTGTCAACTGCAGCCACAATTAATTAGTTATAATCTATAATATATATGTGTGTGTGTGTGTGTGTGTGTGTGATACGTAAAGTAGTGAATAAACCCAAGCTATTTCTCTAAAACATTTCTCTATGCTGAATCAAGTAGCGTGACAATTTTTTAGTGTATCGCATTAACAATTAGTACAACGTTACAGGTTTGAGAGTTTCGAAGATATCTCAGGTATAAAAATCGACAACTTCCTAAAATGTATAGTTTCAGTATATAGAGCATTAAAAAGCTGCTAATATTTTATTATCATAATTTACATGACATGCAGCTTAATGCAAAAATACTTTCTATAGGCTAATCTAAATATATTGTTACTTATCCAATATGGTTTTACATAGCTTTTTTTTTTTTTAATTTTTTCAAAGAAGGCAATTGCATATCCTTTTAAACTCCTTCCTCTCATAAGACGCTTGTATTTCTTTCACACTATCCCATTCTATTTCGGGTGCTGCTTGATTAAAGTGTTTTATGTAACAATATACCCACCAGGATTACTGCCTTACTTCTTACGTAGGCCTGGTGCTTTTGGAAAAAAGTTACATAACGAGAAGCTTGGCTTCCCTACAAAGGTATGGTTTGACTTTCAAGGCTCCTTGGCAACCCTTTGTCCAGAGCCAAGTTCACTGTAGCATGTTCCCGCTAACATGTGCCCCATGCTTTTCCACTTCCTCTACCCTGTGCTCTGTCCTGCCACGGGCTCCCCACAACTACCCTTACATTCCGCTCTGGTGCTTGGGCAGAAGTCCACAGCTTTTACCCGTCTCACATCAGACTTGCTCGGCCCTCTGCTCTCTCACAGAGGAAGGCATATTCCTACTCCTTTCTTTCCAGAGCCAAGTCATAAACTTTTGATCTCCTTGCATCAAATAGCTCTCTCCTCCATTCCACTTTCCCAGCCAGGGGTTCCTTCTCTTGGAGCCTAAAGCACACTCAATTACCCCCCAGCCCCCAGATGCAAAAATCTCCTTACCTTAGGGTTCCTAGGTACTGAGACATTTTCACCATCCCACATTCCCTATTTCTGCCTTCCCCTGACTCTTACCAACCATCAACCTACTTACTGTCTCTATGGATTTACCTAATCTGGACATTTTATGTAAATAAATATGACCTTTTGTATCTGGCTTCTTAGCATGCTTTTAGGCTCATCTGTGTTTTAGTCCGTACCAGCAGCTGACACTGTAACACATCGTACTTGGCTGAGTAATATTCCATTTGTATGGATATACCACCTTTGTTTACCCATACCTCAGTTCGCAGATATTTGGCACTGCAGATAGTACTGCTATGACGATGTGTGTACACGTGTTTGAATTCTGGGTTGTGTTTTTTTTTTTTAAAGAATTATTATTTAATCTGTTTACTCATTTAGTTATTTTCATTTGACCAGAGAGAGACACAGAAAGAGAGAGAGAGGGAAAGTGAGAAAGGGAGCCACCAGGTCCTGGACTCGAACCACTGTTGGCCATGTGGGAGTGTCCAGTGCCTTAATCACCACGCCACCTGCTGGTCCCTGAATTCTGGTTTTTAATTCTTTGGGATGTAAACCAAGCAGTAGAATGTTCCCGTTTTATGGTAGTTCTATGTTTAACATTTTGAGAAGTTGCCCGTCCATTTCCTAGAATGGTTATACCGTTTTAAGTTCTCAGTGGCCGTGTAGAGGGCTGCAGTGTCTCCCCTTTCTTGCTAACCCTTGCTACTTTCCTTTATTATTATAGCCATCCTAATGGCTGTGAAATAATATCCCACTATGTCAGAGTAATCTTTTATAAAATGTAAAATTAAAATCTATTCCTTGGGACCAGTAGGTGGCATGGTGGTTGAGATGCTGAATTCCCACATGGCCGACCATGGTTCAAGTCCAGGACCTGGTGGTTTGCTTTCTCACTCTTCCTTTCTCTCTGTCTCTCTCTGGTCAAAATGGAAGACCAATGATAATAAATAAAATTACAAATAAATCCAAAAAAATCTGTTCCTTACTTGCTTAGCATCCTTTAATGCTTTGTCATTTCCCTTAAGATAAAGTCACCCTACCTCCATTCTGCTATTGGGTGAAAAATCTCTCCTACCCTATTTTGACCACCCATTCTCA
>NW_006159690.1:4224785-4238689 GCF_000334495.1 Tupaia belangeri chinensis
GAATTATTTAATTTTATTTATCATTATTATTAATTTTTTAAATTTGATCAAAGAAAGAGAGAGAGAGAAAGTGAGCAAGCAGACTGCCCAATCCAGAACTCAAACCACCATCCACCGTGTAGGAATCTACTGTCTTAACCACCACACCACCTGCTGGCCCCAAGCTGTCTTCTAATCTTTTTTTAAATATTCATGTATTTATTTATTATTTCTTAATTTGCTACAGGGCATGTGTACTCATCAGAGAGAGAGAAAGTGAGAAAACAAGCCTCCAGGTCCAGGACTCAACCCACAGTTGGCCATGTGGGAGTCAAGCGTCTTAATACCATGCCACCTGCTGGATCCTTCTCTTACTTCTTGAGTGACCCCCTCCTCTAGTCCACCTCAGGGCCTTTGCATGTGCTGCTCACTCTGCCAGAACACTTCTTCAAACCTACCCCTCCCAGCCCCATCCCTCATCTGGATAACAACTGCTCCTCCTTCCATCCCAGCTCTAGTGCCACTTGCTCAGTCACGAAACATTAGTCTCCACTGTCATGTTCTTCTGTTGGGGAGCGAAAGCTGTTTAAACCCAAAACAGAGTGTAATTGCTTCTGCCTGCTAACAGAGAACAGAATTATTTTGTTTTGCGGTTTTTGCCATAGGATGCCTGCGTTCCTGGGAGAGAGACAGAGAGAGGGAAAGTGAGAAATCACCTCACTATGGCTATGTCACACCCCATCTCCTCCTGTCAGGATTCTGGGTACACACGCACACATGTCCAGCATGATTTTTCAGGCCGACAGGTCCGGGACTCAAACTGTGAAATTGGCCTTGGGAATCCAACACCTTAGCCACTATGCCACCTACTGGCCTGAGGGTAGTATAATTTTTATTGCCAGGAAAATCAGCCCCAGGTCCATGTCCTGGTGGTTACCGTAGGCGGATCCCACATGGCCATCTGAGCAGTTCAAATCTTGGCGCAGCAGCTTGGGAGGCCCACTGGGCTTGTGTGCATGAATGCCCAAAATCCCAAAAAGAGGGAGAGATGAAGAAGAAGGGATTACAGCACAGGGGTGCTTTCTCCTCACCCTCTCTCTGATGAGTACATACACCCTCTAGGAAAGAAAAGGAGAAAAATAAAAGGCGGGGTGGGGAAATCCATCTGTATACTGGCCCACTTACAGCATGAGGGAAAAAGGACGACTGAGACTCTGACTCCTCCACCCGCTTTTCTGTGCTGCAAAAGGATGAAACTGCCACATGAAATTGATCTGCGTAATTAACTGGGATAAACTGACCTTCTGAGAGACCTGGGAAGCAGAAGCTGGGTGATGCGCAGAGTGTCCTGAGACAGAAATTGACACCAAACACAAAGGCTCTGGAATGCACAAAGGTGACCAGTGGAAACGGTGACAGGCACCCAGCAGCGGGAAGGCTAAAGGAGTCCTGGGTCTACGTTTGTCTGACACACGCACACCCCGTCTCCCCAAGTTGCCTTGAGCTTCATGATCACCAACCTTGACCGAGTGACTTAGGGGAACATCTAGGAGAATGAACTGGGTTCCAGCGGGCCATGACAGAGCAGAGAGAGAATAAGTGCAGAGGAAGAGTGCAAGCGAGACAGAGCTGAGTGAAGCAAAACCTCAGAGCCAGAGCTGACGAAGCCCTGAGGAATGCTCAGGAATCTCAGGAAGGTTACTGGCCGTCTAATAGGACATGGGCTGAAAGGTCCAAGCCAGTTTCTCCAAGTCTCCAAGAACAGTTCGACCTCAGCTGACAGGTGGGTATTGCACCCTATACTAGACATCTTTCCTAACACTTAAAGCTGTTTGCTTTAGACCAGCCTCTTCTCCAACCGCTAAACTCTGAGAGGCGCCAAGCTCTGCAGAGGCGGTCTCAGTCTCTTTGTGCTGCATCCTGACGCAGGCACGTAGAGACATTTGCTGAACGAATACATTGTTTTCTTTTTCTTTTTTCTTTCTTTTTTTCTTTTCTTTTCTTTTTTATTTATTTTTTTTTTTTTTTTTTTAAAGAGAGAGTTTTGCTATTGGGCATGTGTGCTTGCTAGGGAGACAAAGAGTCAGAGAAATAGGAAGTGAGAAATCACAATTCAGGGGGGATGGCCATGCCGCAGTCCCTTCTCCATTTTCCTCTCGGGATCCTGGGCACGCACGCACACGTGCCCGGTGTGAGTTTAAGCCACCGGGTCTGGGACTCGAACCACAGTCGACTACGTGGGAGTCCAGCAGCATGGCCATTAAGCTAACTGCTGATCCTTCCCTCTTTTTTCTTTAAAGAATTATTTATTTATTTATTTATTTATTTCCATTTGCTATGACTATTTTTTAATTTTACCAACGAGAGAAAGGGAGAGGGAGAAAGCAAGTCTCCAGGTCTGGAACTTGAACCATGGTTGGCCATGTGGAAATCCAGTGCCTCCAACCACCACATCACCTGCCAGTCCCCCAATACATTGTTTTCTAACCAGAATTAAAGGTTGATTTCACCTTATTAGCAGAATGTCCCAGAAGCACGCAAACATCAACCTATAATTTAAAAAATATTGGAAGGAAATAAAACTTTATGATTATAACCTTGGGGTAAGGAAGGCTTTCTTAAATAGAGCAAGAAAAAGCAAAGTTACTCAAATATTGGTTGAATTTTTAACTTTCTGTACTGCAAACATGGCTCTTAAAATGGTTTTTAGGGGACAAGTAGGTGGCATGGTGGTTAAGGTGCTGGACTCCCATGTGGCCAAACATGGTTTGAGTCCCAGGCCTGATGGCTTGAAAATCATGCCAGCCATGTGTGCTTGTGTGCTCAAAAATCCCAAGAAGAGAATGGAGGAGCAAGGATTGCCACATGGCCATTCTTCCAGGGTGTGATTTCTCGTTTTCCTCTTTTTCTCTCACTTTGTCACTCCCCATCTCTCTTTGGCAAGTGCACATGCACTATGGCAAAAATCTAAAAAAAATCTTTTTTTTTTTTTTAGTTGAAAAACATAAACTGTACCACAACGGGTTAGCACTGAGAATGCTATGTTAAAACTAATTCCCATTCGGGACCAGCAGTTAGCATAATGGCTGTGTCGCTGGACTCCCACGTAGTCGACCGTGGTTCAAGTCCCAGACCCGGTGGCTTAAACTCACGCCGGGCGCATGTGCGTGCGTGCCCAAGATCCCGAGAGGAGAGTGGAGGAGAAGGGATTGCAGCGTGGCCATCCCCCCTGGGGGGTGATTTCCTGCTTTCTGTCTCTCTGTCTCTCTCTATCTGTCTGGCGAGCGCACACGCCCTATAGCAAAAACCTCTCAAAAAAAAAAAAAAAACTAATTCCCATTAAGCCAAGGAGAAATGACCCAATAGAAAAATTGGACTGATAGGCTGGCCCCATAGCCTAGTGGTTAAGAAGCCACATCCCAGTTTGGAAAACATTGTGGGACCAGCAAGGGCATGGTGATTAAGGCACTAGACTCACATGACCGACCGTGGTTCGAGTTTTAGACCTAGAGGCTTGCTTTCTTACTTTCCCTCTCTCTCTCTGTATCTCACTGGTGAGTGAGTGTGCCCTATACCAATACTTAAAAGATAATAATAATATATTAAATAAAGTAAATAATTATTTAAAAGAAAAAAAAGAAAGAAAGAAAAACATTCTGGGCACATACGCATGCCCCAAATCCTGACAAGATGGAGAAATGGAAGAAAAAGGATTGTAGTATGACCAACCTCCCTCCACTGGTGAGGGTTCCTCTCTGCCATCTCTATCACTCTCTCTCTGGTCAGCACACACAACCTCTGGCAATTAAAAAAAGGAAGAAAGAAAAAGAAAAACTGGGCTGAGAATTTCTCCTCAGTGGAAAGAAAGCAGGAGTCATTAAAAAAAAAAAAAAAAAAAAAAAAAAAAGACAAAAACTCAGGCACATGTGCATGCATGCCTAAAATCCCAAGAGGAGAATGGAGAAGAAGGGATTGCAGCATGGCCATACCCCTTGGTGATTTCTTGCTTTCTGCCTCGCCATCTCTGTCTCTTCGATGAACGCATCGAAGCAAAAATCTCTCAAAAAAAAAAAAAAGTTCTAGAATTCATGAAATTCAAATTAAAATCAAGCAAGATTTCTTACCCACATATTGGCCAAAATTTCAAAGCTTTATAACACTCTAAGCATTAGTGGTGGTATATACAAATTTGTGTGACTGTGTTGACAAGTCTATTGAAATTTAAATGCACATACTTACTGGCTCGGAAATTTCACTTCTCCTCCCCTAGCCTACAGAAACACGTGTGTCCAGGGGACAGATATCTTTATTGCAGCAGCTGTTGAAAGGGAAAAACTGCAACTATCTCAGCAATACTATACTATGCAGCAGCTTAAAAACTAAGATGGGTTTTTTTGCAGAGGTGGGAAAATAACTTTATTTCCTAGGGAGCAGGCAGGCATCCAGGCTCAGAATTTCTGGAACTGCTTCTTAGTGCCAGCATTCTCGAAGCGATTGTACTTGCGGATGTAGTGCAGGTAGTTCCAGCGGATGACAGTGGTTCTCTGCATCTTTATCTTTGTCACCACACCAGACAGGATCTGTCCTCGAATGGACACATTACTGGTGAACATTTCTTGTCTGTATAAATACCCTTGATGACCTTTTTGGGAGTCTTGAAGCCCAGACCGATGTTCTTGTAGTATCTCTGAAGCTTCTCCTTGCCAGTTTCTCCCAGCAGGACCCTCTTCTTGTTTTGGAAGATGGTGGGCTGCTTTTGGTAAGCATGTCGGTCTAAATGTCCACCATCTTCCCAGCTACCCGAAAAAAAGAGCAATATGGGTTTCTATGTACAAAATCCTTTTGTGTCAGGACTAGCAGTTAGCGTAATGGCTGTGTCACTGAACTCCCATGTAGTTGACTGCAGTTCGAGTCCCAGACCCAGTGGCTTAAACTCACACTGGGCGCATGTGCGTGTGTGCCCAAGAACCCAAGAGGAGAATGGAGGAGAAGGGATTGTGGTGTGGCCATCCCCCCTGGGGGTCGATTTCTCACTTTCTGTCTTTCTGTCTCTCTGGCGAGTGCATGTGCCCTATAGCAAAAACGTCTAAAAAAAAAAAAAATGAATCCTTTTGTGTCTACAAGACTTCTTGTTGAGTAAAAATAACAAACTTCAGGGGCCAGCAGGTGGAGTGATGGTTAAGATACTGGACTCCCACATGGCTGACCACAATTCAAGTCCCCACCAGGGAGCTTGAAACAGGCCAGGCACGTGGATGTATGTGCCAAAAATCCTGAGAAAATAATGGAAGAGAGAAGATGGTGGTGTGGCCATCTCCAATGGGGGGATGCGATGTCTCTCTGTCTCTCTTTCTGGTAAGCGCACGGACCCTATAGCAAAAATCTCTCCAAAAAAAAAAAAAGAAAACCAAGGATGAAATCAAACGTGTAATGTGACACCTTGTGTTTAAAAACACACACTAAGTAAAATTATATGCTTCCTAAAGGGACATATACATGTATGTGAATATAGAAAGAAAAAAGTATTAAGGACCCACGCCAACAGAGCCCAGTAATGACCTCCAGTGGAAGTAAGAGGCAACAGGTGCTGAAGAATCTTAGACATTTTACCCACTGGATTTCAAAAATTGTTGAAATTTTTAAAATAAACGGATAACACTAAGATAATATTTAGCCATAAGAGGGAGTGAACTACCGATACATACAGTGTCCCAGACCAGTCTCACAGATCCTTTGCTAAGCCATAGAAGCCAGACACGAAAGAGTGCATTCTGAATCAGCTCATTGAGGTGAAGTTCTAGAACAAGCGAAGCTAATCTTCAGTGTCAACAGAAATCCAAGCTGCGCTTTCTGCCAAGGGTGTGGCGACTAGTTAGTAAGGGATCCTAGGATGATGAAAAGACGCAAGTCACATGACCGAAGCCATTTTATACAATTGTACAGTGTCATCTTGTATTTCAATATATGTCAATTTAACCTCAAAAATAAAACTAACAAAATGTAGTGTCCAATGTTGTGGCTATTCCCTTTTTTTGGAGAGATTTTCGCTATAGGGCGCGTGTGCTCGCCAGACAGACAGAGAGAGACATAGAGACAGAAAGCAAGAAATCACTCCCCAGGGAGGATAGTCACACCGCAATCCTTTCTCCTCTATTCTCCTCTCAGGATCTTGGGCACGCACGCACTCGCACCCGGTGTGAGTTTTTTTGTTTTTGGGTTTTTTTTGGGGGGGGAGAGATTTTTCGCTATAGGGCGCGTACACTCGCCAGACAGACAGAGACATAGAGACAGAAAGTGAGAAATCACCCCCCAGGGGGGATGGTCACGCCGCAATCCCTTCTCCTCCATTCTCCTCTCGGGATCTTGGGCACATGCACACACTCGCCCGGCGTAAGTTTTAAGCCACCAGGTCCGGGACGCAAACCGCGGTCGACTACGTGGGAGTCCAGCGACATAGCCATTACACTAACTGCTGGTTCCCCAGTGTTGTGTCTATTCTGATACAGTATTTTTAAAATTCGTTTAGCCTATGGGCCAGCAGGTGGCATGGTGGTTAAAAGCACTGAACTCCCACATGACCCGCTGCGGTCGGTTCGAGTTCTGGACCTGGCAGCCTGAAAATCACACCAGGTGCGTATGTGTGCGTGCCCAAAATCCCGAGAGGAGAATGAATGAGAAGGGATTGTGGCAAGGCTACACTCCCCCACGGGGGTGAATTTCTCACTTTCCCTCTCTCTGTCTCTCCAACAAGCACACATGCCCTATGATCAAAGCCTTAAAAAAATTTTCATTTTGCCTAAAACTAAGCTATCCGTTTTCACCAAATATGCTCAACCCGTGACTCCCGCCTCTGCCATCCAATGGTTACCAGGCAGCAAGACTGCATGTGAGGCTGGCCAGGCCTCTGTGACCGCGCACAGGCACACAGTTGGAGGAGGGGAGGAATATGTCAGATTCGCTCAGTGTGAGCAGTCGGCAGGTATTCCACTTGTGGAGAAAGGGCATTGTGAATGTCCCACGGCCAGCCGCACCTAGACTGAGGGGAGGACTTGTGAGTCAGTACTGCGCTAGCTGATCAGCATCTGTTCAGAGTTCAGGAATCAGTTTACAGAACAGATGAATACAAACAGGATACTGGTTCAGCCTTTTAATTATGGAAAAGTTGGACAGGGCAAAGAAAAAGCAAGTGGGCATGTGCTCGTGAAAGAAAAAGAGACGGTCTCAGAGCTCCAGGGCTCTCTAGGCCTCCAAAGGGCAAAGGCCTTTTCAGAGTAAGTCCTTCCTTCATACCTACAGGAAGTGGAATGGAATTCCAGAGAGGGAATTTCAACAGAGAGGACCCGTACTAGTGGAGGCTGGCGAAAGGCAGGGTATTCTTATCCATTATTAGATAATGATCATTCTTATCATTAGATAAGAACTTTGATCCAAATTAATCACATGATTTAAAACATAAAACACTTGGGAGGTGTTAGGGGTAAATGGCTCCATACATTAAGAACACTGCCTGCAGTAAATAGCAATTAATTAATGTTAATTAGAAATAGTAGCAGAGTCACAGTAAACTGAAACTCAAACTATTTTTACGATTTGCAAGTCTTTGTTAGTTAATTGCAGTTTTAAGAAATCCAGTCTGAGGGCCGGCTGGTGGCACGGTGGTTAAGAGCACTGACTCACACATGGCTGGCTGTGATTCGAGTCCCAAACCTGGCAATTTGCTTTCTCACTTTCCCTCTCTCTCTCTCTCTGTCCCTCTCTGGACAAATTAAAATAAATAAGTAAATAAAGTTAAATAAAATAAGTATTAAAAAAAATAACTCCAATCTCTCTCAGTTGGAAAAAAGGGCAAAGTGAAGAAATAGAATCTTTTTGTAACTTGGTCTAAATTAACAGGAGTTGTGGCGGTGTCTTCCTGTGTGTTAAAGCTGAATGGAGTTGGCAGCCTGGAGATCCCCAGTCCCTGACGCAGGGGAGGCTGGGAAGGCAGTGAACGAGCATCTAGACAAGAAGGCTGAGGGAAGCCCCAGAGGCCAGGGCACCTGTGCACCAGAGCCATCTATGTTCAGCCTAAGCTGAAATACGTTATTCTCCCTGTTCCTCACCATCTCATAAGCCTCATCCATGAATGGAAATAGCTAATCCTCAGTATTGGAGGACAGGGTCTGATTGTCTTTTTTTTTTTTTTTCCCCCTCAGTATTTTTAGTAGGGAGAAGTACATACAACATAAAATTTGCTATTTTAACTATTTTTAAGTTCAGTGGCATCAAGTACCTCTGGAACGTCGTGCAGCCATCATCACTAGCTATTAAGAAAACTTTGGGCTAGGTTGGCGTGCAGTGGTATGTGCTGCTCGGTGATGCCAGATTCATCTGGATGGAAGATCGTGGGTTCAGTTCCCCAGTTGGCCTGTTCTTGCAGGCATGAATACCCACAATCCTGCTGGCTGGGAAGGCTTCAGAGGGGGAAACTATGGTGTCAGACCTCGTTGAGGGTGTTTGCTTTTCTCTCTCTCACTCGCTCTTTTCATTCTCATGAAAAAAGGGAATCATCTTTTAAAAAGAAAAGAGGAACCAGCAGATGGCATAGAAGTTATGTTGCTGTACTCCCACATGGTCAATCGTGGTTCAAGTCCCGGACCTCGTGGTTTGAAACTCACGCTGAATGTGTGTGCGTGCCTAAGATTCTGGGAGGAGAATGGAGGAGAAGGGATTGCGATGTGGCCATCCCCCTCCCCCAGGGTGGGGGTGAGTTCTCACTTTCCTTCTCACTGTCTCTCAGGCAAGCGCACACACCCTAAGGCAAAAACCTCTCCAAAAAAAGAAAGAAAAGGAAAAAAATTTTCATATCAATGTGTGGGTACATTTTACCTCCCCTACCTTGAGATATATTTCCAAAATTGAATGTTGAAGCTTGAAGGAACTTCGAGATTATCTCCAATTACTGCATTTGGAAATGCACATTTATAAAGCTTCTACTCAAAGCAACAAAGCTAGATGATGGCCAAACTGGAATGCAAATCCAGATTTCTTGATTTTTAATTAAAAACTCAGTCACCAGAAAACTGTTTCCACCAGGCACTGTATTCCTTCTGCCTCAGGAGTAGGAATAAAGGTATCATCTAGTTACCCAGAAAACAGTTAATAACAGAGACCACAACATCAAGTGCCTAGCAGGCAGGGCCTATAGGCATAAGACAGACCTTCCAGAGGTAGTTCTTGGATAAGAGAATTACTAAGTCTAATAGCCTAAAGAGGTTAATAAATCCTCCACTGGGCTAGCAGGCGGCATGGTGGTTAAGGGTGCTTGATTCCCACATGGCCAAGTGAGATTCGAGTCCCAGACCTGGCAGCTTGCTTTCTCCCTGTCCCTCTCCCTCTCTCTCTCACACTGTTCTTCTCTGGCTAAATTAAAATAAATAAATAAAGTTAAATAAAATAATTCTTTAAAAATAAATAAATAAATCTCCCATTTATACAAGAGCAGCTAACCTTATTTCCATATAGATGGGCAGTTTTCTAAGGGAAAATGAAAAATTTTAATCCGTACATGAACTGTCTTAATTTGATATTAAGATGATAAACATAATGTAGGAGAAAAGTAAGCTTAAAGGCTAGGTGGTTAATTTTATGTGTCAACTAAATGAGGCCATGGAGTGCCCAGATATTTGTTCAAACATTATTCTGGGTATTTTTGAGAGGGTGTTTTTGGATAAGATTAACATTTAAATAGGTAGACCAAACAATGCAAATTGTCCTACATTTAGTAGGTGGGGCCCTGTCAAATCAGTTCAAAGTCTGAGTAGAACAAAAAGACTGATCTTCCCCCCCACTCCCCACCAGAGTAAGAGAGAACTCTTTATGCCTGACAGTCTTCAAATTGGAATATTGGCTTTTTCCTGTCTTCAGATTTGAACGGGAACATTAGGTCTTTTCTGAGTCTTGAGACTTCTGACTTTCTGGGCTAGAACTACACCATTGACTCTCCTAGTTCTTGGGTCTTCAGACTTGACCTGGAGCTAACCCACTGTCTCTTATCTCCAGCTTGCTGACTCACCCTGAAGATGTTGGTACCTGCCAGCCTTTATAATCATGTGAGCTGGGACCAGCAGATGGCGGGATGTTTACATCGCTGGACTCCCACATGCCAGGCGCATGTGGTACATGCCCAAAATCCTGAAAGGAGACTGGAGGAGAAGGGTGTTTTCTGTTATTAGCAACAAACAAGCTAAAACAGCTGCTAAATCTGGTTGTTCAATTAAACGTTACTCCACAGGAAACCTGAGATTATAAATATCCCTAAAAGCAGGTTTTCTTGCGTTTTTAATGACAAAATAATGACTACAAAAGAAATAGAAATTTATGTATGAGGATACTTAATAGCATTTTTATCTCATTGTTTTTAGTACCAAAAAATTAGAAATTGGAAAATTGATGGAAAAATTACTATGCAGTGAAATATTATAACTTACAGCCATTTAAACTTTTTATTTTTATTTATTTATTTTTAGGAATAGTTCATTTTTTTTTAATTTGCAATAGGGCACATGCACTTATCAGAGAGAGAAAGAGAAGGAAAATGAGAAAGCAAGGCACCAGATCCAGGACTCAAACCATGGTCAGCCATGTGGCGGTCTAGCCCCTTAAACCACCACACCACATGCTGGCCTCTAAACTTGTTTTTAAAGAATATATATGGGGACCAGCAGTTGGTGTAATGGCTATGTCGCTGGACTCCCATGTAGTCTATCACAGTTCGGGTCCCAGACCCGGTGGCTTAAATTCACGCCGGGCGCGTGTGCATGCGTGACCAAGATCCCGAGAGGAGAATGGAGGAGAAGGGATTGCGGCGTGGCCATCCCCACTGAGAGGTGGTTTCCCACTTTCTGTCTCTCTGTCTCTCTCTGTCTTTTTGGCAAGCACACACGCCCTATAGCAAAAACCTCTCAAAAAAAGAATATGTAAGAGGCCAGCCAGATGGCATGGTGATTGAGGCAACTGGCTCCCACATGGCCAACTGCATGGTTCAGATTAGGATTAGGATAAGAGGGTGTCCCTGACCCAGCGGTATGAAAAACTGCTGGGCGCATGCGTGTGCCCAAAATCCCAAGAGGAAAATAGAAGAGAAGGGATTGTGGTGTGGTCATACCCCCTGGGAGGTGTTTTCTCATTTTCTCTCTTTCTGTCTCTCGTCAGTGAGTGTGCATACCCTTTAACAATAAATAAATAAATATGTAATCACACAGGGAAATATAGAAAATGTAAGTTTTCCAAAGAATGAAAAAATTAGCTTTTTGGTTGGAACCATCATCTTCCGGTAATTAACCAAAATGATGAACACAAAGAAAAGAGGAGAGGCACCCAATATATGTTCTCTAGGCCTTTTAGAAAACATGGAGTGGTTCCTCTGGCAACATATATGTGGACCTACAAGAAAGGTGATATTGCAGACATCAAGGGAATGGGTACTGTTCAAAAAGGAATGCCCACAAAGGTTACCATGGCGAAACTGGAAGAGTCTACGATGTTACCCAGCATGCTGTTGGCATTGTTGTGAACAAACAAGTTAAGGGCAAGATTCTTGCCAAGAGAATCAATGTGTGTATTGAGCATATTAAACATTCTAAGAGCAGAGATAGCTTCCTAAAACGTGTGAGGGAAAATAACTAGAAAAAGAAAGAAGCCAAAGAGAAAGGTACCTGGGTTCAACTGAAGCACCAGCCTGCTCCACCCAGAGAAGCACACTTTGTGAGAACCAATGGAAAGGAGCCTGAGCTACTGGAACTTATTCCCAAAGAATTCATGGCATGATGGTTGTTCAAAATAAGCTAATATATGGTATATTTAAAAATAAAAAGAAGAAAAGTAGAGAGACCAGCAGTTGGCGTAATGGCTATGACTGCCACGTAGTTGGCCGTGGTTCGAATCCTGGACCCAGTGGCTTAAACTAATGCCAGGTGTGTGTGCGTGCGTGCCCAAGATCCTGAGAGAAGAATGGAGGAGGAAGGATTGCAGCATGGCCATTCCCCCGGGATGGGGGGTAATTTCTTACTTTCTGTCTCTCTGTCGCTCTCTTTCTGGTGTGCGCATGCACCCTATAGCAAAAAAACTCTCAAAAAATAAAAAAGAATGAAAAAATTGTATGCTTAATACTAGGTTTAAAAATACATAGATGGGGGGAACCAGCAGTTAGCGTAATGGCTATGTCGCTGGACTCCCACGTAGTCGACCACGGTTCGCGTCCCGGACCTGGTGGCTTAAAACTCACACCGGGCGCGTGTGCGTGCGTGCCCAAGATCCCGAGAGGAGAATGGAGGAGAAGGGATTGCGGCGTGACCATCCCCCCTGGGGGGTGATTTCTCGCTTTCTGTCTCTATGTCTCTCTCTGTCTGTCTGGCGAGCGCATGCACCCTATAGCAAAAAAACTCTCAAAAAATAAAAAAGAATGAAAAAATTGTATGCTTAATACTAGGTTTAAAAATACATAGATGGGGGGAACCAGCAGTTAGCGTAATGGCTATGTCGCTGGACTCCCACGTAGTCGACCACGGTTCGCGTCCCGGACCTGGTGGCTTAAAACTCACACCGGGCGCGTGTGCGTGCGTGCCCAAGATCCTGAGAGAAGAATGGAGGAGGAAGGATTGCAGCATGGCCATTCCCCCGGGATGGGGGGTAATTTCTTCCTTTCTGTCTCTCTGTCTCTGTCTCGGGAGAGCACACATGCCCTATAGCAAAAATTTTAAAAAAGTATATGGGGGGCCGGCAGGTGGAGCCTTACTATTCTGACTGATAAAGGTAGCATAAAATCCCTTTGGCACTTCCAAAAATAATCTGTTTTTCAACATCCTAGAAAAAAAGTGCTACATACCATACCTAGTTGTTTCTTAGCATGTTTCATCGTGATTTCTCATATGTCTAAGACATATCCATTTCTCAGCCTGTCCTCTTCCAATCATCAGCATACCTCTGTGATCTGGTTACAAAATGCAAAGTCTAACTGCACATCTGACATTAAGTTAATGAATAATTCATCAAGCTGCTTCTGGCAGGTCTCTATGGAGCATCAAGTGGATGACCAAAAAAGATAACTAAGGGTAATTTTAAATGTTCCTATACTTTTCTACAAAACACACTTCTTTCCTTCATTGCTTATGTCACTTGAATCTTTTCTCCTTCCATAGTATAATGCCTAATTCTCTATACAATATAAAATGCTAACATGACAAGTATTTTCAAATTGCTTGCAGGTAATTAATTGCTTTAATGACCTTGAATTAGATACAGAGACTATTAACTATCTTTCCATGTTCTGCTATGATAATTGCCAGAGAATGTAACATAGATTCAATAAAAGCTAACTCATCAATAAAAATAAGGAGTTGACTTGCTGACCAATAAAAAAATGTAAAGGATCTTTAAAAAGATTGTAAAGATAATTACGTGCTATTTTCTGTAAGTCACTAAAGGGGGGTGTTTTCTCGCTTTCTGTCTCTATGTCTCTCTCTGTCTTTTTGGCGAGCACACGCACCCTAGAGCAAAACACCTATCAAAAATAAATAAATAAAATAAAGTTAAATAAAATAATTCTTAAAAAAAGAAAGTAAAAGTATATAGGGACCAACAGGTGGTGAAGGCGCTGGACTTCCCATGCCTGACCACGGTTTGAGTCTCAGACCTGGGGGCTTGCTTTGGTTTCTCACTTTCCATCTCTCTCTTTGTCTCTCTCTGGTGAGCACACATGCCCGATAGCAAACTTAAAAGTAATAACAATAGGGACCAGCAGGTGGCGTGGTGGTTAAGGTGCTGGACACTCCCACATGACTGAGCATGGTTCAACTCCTGGACCTGGCGGCTTCCTTTGTCCCTTTCTCTCTCTCTCTCTCTCTCTCTCTCTCTCGTCAAATTAAAATAAATGAATGAATAAATAA
>NW_006159690.1:4238799-4249958 GCF_000334495.1 Tupaia belangeri chinensis
TAATTTGACCAGAGAGAGACAGAGGGTGAGAGTGAGAGAGAGGAAGTGAGAAAGCAAGCCACCAGATTCAGGACTCGAACCCTTGGCCATCAGGGAGTGTCCAGCGCCTTAACCACCACACCACCTGCTGGTCCCTAGTCTCTCTCTTTTAAACATCATGATGAGTTGGAAAAAGGGCAGAGTCACCTCCATTTGTCTTTTTTCCCAAGGCAATGGTACAGTATATGGATGGTGCCTAAATAAGATAACTTTCTAATGTTTGGGGTGCTTTTTAAAATAATAAAACTAGGTCAAAGTTTTAAAGTTTCCAATAACTCCAAAATCTTACTTTGGAAATGAGACCGTAGAAACCACTTGCATAAACAGCATTACCAAATGCTGTTAACAGTGTGAAGTCTTTAAGATGTTGTCTGACCTACTAAATTGAAATAGGACTTTTAAACAGCTCTGACAATTGTGTAATGGACCACCTTCAAACTGCAATGTCACACTGTTAATTGAAGAATTCTCTTGCTAATTTAAAACTCTTCCACCACACCTACGGCTTATACAATTACATAACCTTGAAGGAAGAAGTTGGTAGGACCAATAGCAGAAACACAGGAACACTGAATTACACAGCCATCCAAATATTTAATGTGTATTAGGGTTGTTTTTGTTTTGTTTTGTTTTGTTTTGTTTTGAGAGATTTTTGCTATAGGGCACATGCACTAGCCAGAGACAGAGACAGAAAACAAGAAATCACTCCCCAGGGGGGATGGCCACACCACAGATTCCTTCTCCTCTATTCTCCTCTCAGGATTCTGGGCACGCACACACACCCAGTGTGAGTTTAAAGCTGTTGGTCTGTGACTTGAACCACGGTAAACTACGTGGGAATCCATTCTGCCATCTGCTGGTCCTAGTGTGCATTAGTTTGAACTCTCTGGGAAATAGACTTAAAATTTTTGCTCAGACAGAGCCTTGTAAGTTGAGGGTTAATACTCGTGTTAAATTTCCCTCTAGAGGGACCAGCAGTTAGCGTAATGGCTATGTCGCTGGACTCCCATGTAGCCGACTGCGGTTCGCGTCCCAGACCTGGTGACTTAAAACTCATGCCGGGCGCGTGTGCATGCGTGCCCAAGATCCTGAGAGGAGAATGGAGGAGAACGGGTTGTGGTGTGACCATCCCCCCTGGGGGGGTGATTTCTCACTTTCTGTCTCTCTGTCTCTCTCTGTCTGTCTAGCGAGCACATGTGCCCTATCACAAAAACCTCTCCAAAAAAAAAAAAAAATTTCCCTCTAGAGGGACCAGCAATTAGCGTAATGGCTATGTTGCTGGGACTCCTACATAGTCGACCGCAGTTCGCGTCCCAGATCTGGGGGCTTAAAACTCACGCCAGGCACGTGTGCGTGTGTGCCCAAGATCCTGAGAGGAGAACGGAGGAGAAGGGATTGCGGCGTGGTCATCCCCCTCCCCCCCCACCCCCGGAGTGATTTCTCGCTTTCTGTCTCTCTGTCTCTGTCTGGCGGCAAGCGCATGCGCCCTATAGCAAAAACCTCTAAAAAAAAAAAATTTCCCTCTAGAATCATGAAGACACAAAGAGCCTCTGCGATACTCAGGAGCTGTGCTGAGCACTCAGGATATGGTGATGAACACTGCGCAACATGACCTTGCTGATAAATGACCTTTGATCTGAAGGCGGAGAAATAGTCATACAAAAAGGAAAGGGGTAGGCCAGCAGGTGGCATGGTGATTAAAGCGAGCTGTGCAGTTCGAGTCCCGGAGCTGCTGTCCTTTTCACCGGGCATGTGTGTGTGCGTGAGTCCAGAACTCCGGGAGGAGAATGGAGGAGAAGGGATTGCAGCATGGTCATCCACCTGGAGGGTGAGTTCTCACTTTCCCTCTGTGTCCAGAGAGCACTTGTACCCTATGGCAAACTAAAGGAAAAAAGGTCAGGCAAGGAAGGAATGTATCAGAAGATCTGAATGAAACAGAAAGTTTCTTAAGTTACAGTTTTAAATATGTACCTATATTCATCATGTTTTAAAATTTTCTTTGTTTTATGATGCTTTAACATCTTGGGGTTTTGGAGACCTGGGGAAGGGTTGTTCTTCCCAAGGTTAATGAATCCTAGAGATTGCAAACACCTTGCCTAGGAGCTTACCTTTGATTGGAAACCAACAAATCCTGAGTCCTTATCTCCACCCACCTGCGTCTATCAGGATCCTACAGTCCAGAATGGTATCCCCCCAGCCCTGCTCACCCCAGAGTCAGATACAGGACAACTAGGGATCAGCCCAATAGCCCACACTGCCAAAATATTCAAACCAGCCAATCCTAACACTGCTTACCCTTCCTTACCTTACCTTTCTGAAAGGCAAAACTACAAGAAAGGCTCGAGCCCGTGCTTTTCACTCCTTCTGCATCCTGACCAATCCCGCAGCTTCCCCTGAGCTCAGGACGGCCTGGCATGCCCACTTGTCTCGGAACTGTGAGTAACAATCTATCTTTTCAACAGCAGTCATCTCCTGATTGGTTAGTTCCATAGACCCTAATGAGATCAAATTCCTGGATACATTTTACAGCAGTACTAACATTATCATAAAATAATCAATAATGTAAGGGCAGCCCCACCGCCTGGTAAGTTAAGGGAGCCGGGTCCTCCATGGCTAACTATGTAGTTCAAACCCTGGACCTGGTGGCTTGAAAAGACACTGGGGACACCAGTGGGTGACTGCGTCACTGGACTCCCATGTAATCAACCGTGGTTTGAGTCCTGGACCTGGCGGCTTAAAACTCACACCAGGCACGCACGTGTGTGTGTGTGTGTACATGCCCAAAATCTCAAAGGAAGAATGGAGAAGAAAGGATTGCTATGCGGCCACGCCACCCCCCCAATCACCGGGAGGGGTGATTTCTTGCTTTCTGTTTCTCTGTCTCTTTGGTGAGCACGCATTCCCTATAGCAAAAATCTCTCTTAAAAAAAAAAGAAAAGGAAATCACACTGGGCATGAGTGTGTGCGTGCCCAAAATCCAAACAGGATGGAGAAATGGGGAAGGGATTGTGACATAACCATGCCCAGAGGGGACACGGTGCTTTTTCCTCTCTCTTTTTCAGTTGGTCTTGCATGTGGGCACACATGCCATCTAGCAAATTAAAAACTAATAATCACCAAAAAATGTAATGTTATTGGTAATACTAGAATAAACACTGACAAGAGAAATGTTAGAAATCTATTACTAAAAAGATTTCTAATACTCGGGCCCGCAGGTGGCATGGTGGTTAAGGCCACTGGACCTTAACATGGCCTACTGAAGTTCAAGCCCCGAACCTGGTGGCTTTCTTTCACACGTTCTCTCTCTCTCTCTCTCTCTCTCTCTCACTATGTCCCTCTCTGGTCACATTAAAACAAATAAAGAAAGAAAGAAAAGAAAAGAAAAGAAAAGAAAAGAAAAGAAAAGAAAAGAAAAGAAAAGAAAAGAAAATGTCTAATACAAAACTGAAAAAGGTACTTACAGAAATTGTATACATAATAGAGTATATGTCTGACACTCATTCATTCAAAATACATCTCTTAAGCATGCTACATGCCAGGTTCGACACAAGGTTTTGGAGAAGAGAGTGAACAAAGGCCTAGTCTTTGTGGAGCTTGTGTTTTACTGGGGAAGAGGGAAAAAAAATGGGAAAACCTCACAAAGCAAATCGATGTAAAAAAAGAGTCACTGACAAGGAAAAAGAAAAAAATTGCCGAACAAGGTAGCCAGAGTAGACCTCATTAAGAAGTAGAGATTTGGAGACCAGCAGTTAGTGTATTGGCTATGTCACTGGACTCCCAAGTGGTCCACCACAGTTTGAGTCCCGGACTCAGTGGTTTAAACTCATGCCGGGTGCGTGTGCGTGCATGCCCAAGATCCTGAAAGGAAAATGGAGGAGAAGAGATTGCAGGGTGGCCATCCCCTTTGGGGGGAGCGTGATTTCTCGCTTTCTGTCTCTCTTTCTGTCTCTCTGTCTCTGTCTTTCTGGCAAATGCACACGCCCTATAGCAAAAACTTTTCCAAAAAAAAAAAAAGTAGAGATTTGATCAAAGACTTGAAGGAGCTAGAGGCTAGATGGGTATCTGAGGGAAGAGGCTTCTAGGGTCTGAAAGGCCTGAGAGAGGATCGCGTGTAGTTGCTCAAGAAACAGCAAAGCCGCAACTGTGGCCGGGACGAGGTGAGTGAGGTGGAGACCAGCAAGAGTAGAGGGATAACGAGGTGAGCAGGGTATGGCCTAGGAGAAGGGACGAACACCTTGTTCCAGGCCCTGGGATTCATCCTCAGGACTTCGGCTTTCACTCCGAGAGAGATGGGGAACCATCACTGAGTTGGGTATAGAAGCGACCCAATCTGAATTAGATTTTAAAGGATGGTTCTAGAACCTGTGTTGAGAACATACCATAGGCACCAGTGTGGAAGAAGGGAGTCCGTGGGAGAACTCCTGTACTAATCCAGGCAGGAGAGGCTGAGCATCCGCCTGACCTGGCCGCAATGAGGAGGGCAAGAAGTGAGCAGGGTCTGGACACACTTCGAAGGCTGAGTGAGTCGACAGAATTTCCTGACAAATTGGATGCAAAAATGTGAAAAAGAAGAGTCACGAATAATGCCAAGGGGGGCCGGCAAGTGGTGTAGCGATTAAGGAGCTGGATCCCGTGTGGCCAAGTCCATGGTTTGGTTCGAGTCCTGGAACTGGCAGCTTGAAAAACACACCATGTGCATGTGCATGCCCACAATCCTGAAAGGAGAATGGAGGAGGAGGGATTGCAACATGGACATCCGCCCCCCTCTCCGGGGGTGATTTCTCACGTTCCCTCTCTCTCTAGCGAGTACACGTGCACTATGGCAAAAATCTGGGAAAAAAAAAAAAAAGGATAATGTCAAGGCTTGGGATAAACTCCTAGAAGGCTGGAGCTGCTGTCAGTCAAGAACAAAAACTGACGAGACTATCGGGAATAGAAGCCAAAAGGGAGAGAGAGGCCCGTGCTGGTAATATAGATTTGGAAGTTGTCAGAGCTTAGAAATGTGGAGTCACCAGACTAGTTGGGAGAGACGAAACGGAGAAGAAAACTGGTAGCTGCTGAGCACCAGCCCTCCTGCCGCCCTGCCATCGTCAACGCCTCCTCTGTGTTTCATGCATTTGCTTAAATGTCACCTCGATGCAGCCCGTCCCGTCTCCCGGAGCCCCTTAGTCTCTATGCCACTCTTTTTTCTTAACCAAGCACTTGTCATCCTCTAACATACTGTATCATTCACTTTCTTGCTATGTTTACTTCTTATTTCTTATCTGTCCCGAATGGAATGGAAACCTCATGGGTTTCCACAATTACCATAATTTTTTCCACCCATGGATGTTATGTATTTATTTATTTTTCATTTTGTTATAGGGTGTGGACACTGGCCAGAGCAGAAAAAAGGAAAAAGAAAGAAAGAGAAAGAAAGAAAGTAGAAAGAAAAAGAAGAAAGAAAGAGAAAGTGAGAAATCCTCTCCCGGGGGGTGGCCACACCACAATCCCTCTCCTTAGTTTCGCTTTTGTCCATCAGTGTGTCCCAGGTACCTAAAGCAACGCCAGTTTATAGTAACTATGCGCTGCTGAGTTGCCACATTACCGTAGGGTGCGTCTTTTACAGGCCTCTTAGTAACCTCTCAGTGAGGTTCTGGCCCTGTTCTTCTGGTACGCTATGAAAGAGAGAGTAACCCTCAGATAAATGAGGTAATAGGAACAGTGAAGATTAAAGAGTCCCCATTCGTGCCAGACACTGTCCTCAGGGCACCACATGTAAGCAGATCATTTCATTGTCCTTTGTTGTTTCTTTTTTAAGAATTATTTATTTATTTATTTATTTACTTATTTTTTAATTTGACCAGAGAAGGGCATGTGTAGGGGAGGCGGAGGTGAGAGAGAGAGAGAGGGAAAGTGAGAAAGCAAATCACCAGGTCTGGGGCTCAAACCGTGGTCACCCATGTGGGAGTCCAGTGCCCTCAACCACCACACCAACTGCCAGCCCCATATTTCTTACAATAATCCTATGCAGTAGGTTTCATCGCTGTCCTCATTTAGGAAGCTGAGGCACAGAGAAGTTATGGATTATGGCTGGTGTCACACAGCCTTTGAGAGGCGGTATTGGAACCCAGAAGTTCTGGAACAAGTATCTGATTGTCCCCAGTACTCCCTACACTCTCAGAGGCACATACATGTAGACAATAAAGGCCGTACCTAACTCTGGATTCCAGATACGTCAGGATCCGTATTTGCTGAAGGTGGGAATGGCCTCCTCTTGGTGTCACCCCAATATACCGGACAATTATTCAAACCCAGCCACAGTGGCACATTCTGCTGACTGTAGTCTCTCAGAGTGAAAGCCACGTGGGAGGCCTGTTTGTAAGCAGGCCTGGGTGGTGGCACACCTAGCTGGGACGCTAGGGCAGGAGGATCCCAAAAAGGCCAGACCCTGTCAAAAATCAGTCAACTCTGGCTCAGCTGCAGTGGCAGAGATGGTAGGGCACCGCTCCCAATGCTGGAGCCATATGGGAAGGCTGAGGGTTAGAATTCCAAGCCGGCTTTCCCGACCTGACCAACTAGAAGGTGCCATTGTGGGAGTCGACATCTACTGAAACAAGGACCGAAAGGTTCACTGCAAGGAGCCCAAGAGCCAGGACAGCTACCTGAGGCTATTGGCCAAGCTGTAGAGGAGTCTGGCCAGATGGACCAACTCCACCTTCAGTGAGGGTGTGCCAAAGAGATTGTCCAGGAGTCACAGCAGCAGGCCATCTCTGTCTCTTTCCAGGATGATCTGCAAGATGAAGCTTCCTGGTCAGGAAAACAAAACAGCTACTGTCATGGGGACCTTAATGGATGATATGTGAGTTTAGGAGATGCCCAAACCGAAGGTGTGCGCATTGCGTGTGACCAGCCGGACCCACCGCCACATCTTCAGAGCTGGCCCTGGACACCCCTGAGGGCTGTGGCACTGTCCTGCTCTCTGGTCTGTTTATTTATTGTTTTTTAAAGAATTATTTTATTTTACTTTATTTATTTTTTTACTTATTTTTTAATTTGACCAGAGAAGGGCATGAGTAGGGGAGGCGGAGGTGAGAGAGAGAGAGAGGGAAAGTGAGAAAGCAAATCACCAGGTCTGGGGCTCAAACCGTGGTCACCCATGTGGGAGTCCAGTGCCCTCAACCACCACACCAACTGCCAGCCCCATATTTCTTACAATAATCCTATGCAGTAGGTTTCATCGCTGTCCTCATTTAGGAAGCTGAGGCACAGAGAAGTTACGGATTATGGCTGGTGTCACACAGCCTTTGAGAGGCGGTATTGGAACCCAGAAGTTCTGGAACAAGTATCTGATTGTCCCCAGTACTCCCTACACTCTCAGAGGCACATACATGTAGACAATAAAGGCCGTACCTAACTCTGGATTCCAGATACGTCAGGATCCGTATTTGCTGAAGGTGGGAATGGCCTCCTCTTGGTGTCACCCCAATATACCGGACAATTATTCAAACCCAGCCACAGTGGCACATTCTGCTGACTGTAGTCTCTCAGAGTGAAAGCCACGTGGGAGGCCTGTTTGTAAGCAGGCCTGGGTGGTGGCACACCTAGCTGGGACGCTAGGGCAGGAGGATCCCAAAAAGGCCAGACCCTGTCAAAAATCAGTCAACTCTGGCTCAGCTGCAGTGGCAGAGATGGTAGGGCACCGCTCCCAATGCTGGAGCCATATGGGAAGGCTGAGGGTTAGAATTCCAAGCCGGCTTTCCCGACCTGACCAACTAGAAGGTGCCATTGTGGGAGTCGACATCTACTGAAACAAGGACCGAAAGGTTCACTGCAAGGAGCCCAAGAGCCAGGACAGCTACCTGAGGCTATTGGCCAAGCTGTAGAGGAGTCTGGCCAGATGGACCAACTCCACCTTCAGTGAGGGTGTGCCAAAGAGATTGTCCAGGAGTCACAGCAGCAGGCCATCTCTGTCTCTTTCCAGGATGATCTGCAAGATGAAGCTTCCTGGTCAGGAAAACAAAACAGCTACTGTCATGGGGACCTTAATGGATGATATGTGAGTTTAGGAGGTGCCCAAACCGAAGGTGTGCGCATTGCGTGTGACCAGCCGGACCCACCGCCACATCTTCAGAGCTGGCCCTGGACACCCCTGAGGGCTGTGGCACTGTCCTGCTCTCTGGTCCTCACAAGGGCCACAAAGTATTCTGTGGCCCCCAGAACCCCACTCAGCTACACCAAACCCTACATCCACCTCAAGGGCTGGAAGTTTGAGCATGCTAGAGGCCAAGGTGCCAACCAAGACTACACAGACTAACTCTGTAATTATTTTTTTTAATTTAGAATTTTGAAAAAAAAAAAAATTCCTGAGCTAACCTGAACACTCTGGGCATGCCCAGAGTGCCAGTGCCCATGATCCTGGCTAGCTGGAAGGCTGAGAAAAAGATCATGATGTGGCGGCGAAACCCTGTCAGAGATCTCTGTCTCTGTATCTCTCTCTGCCATATGAAATCAATGCACTTAAAAAACAACTACTATAATTTTTTCCATTCATGGATTTTATTTATTTATTTATTTTAGTTTTGTTTTAGGGTGCATGCACTGGCCAGAGAAGAGAGAAAGTAAAAAATCATTCCTCAAGGGGATGGCCACACCACAATCCCTCTCCTTCATTCTCCTGTCAGAATTTTGGATAAGCACACAAACACGCCCACATATTTTTCAAGCTTCTGGGAACAGGATTCGAATGGCAAAGTCAGTCATGTGGGCTCCAGCTGCCTTAACCACTACGCCGCTGGCTGGCCCCATTCATGGAATGTGAAAAGACTAAGTTAGTAAAGGTTGGTTTCAATATTTTAACATTTCTTGTTTTTTTCTTATTGATAGGAAAAAATAATTTTTCCCAGAATTCAACTATTATTCATATATTTTCTCCAGTAATTTATTTTCCCACATCAAATTCTTGCTTCAATACTTTTTGCATTAATGAGCAAATGCAAATTTTAAGAGACTCCAATGCCTTTGTTAACAATAATGATAAATTGAACATATACCATATAAAACCTGATTGAATATACATACCTTGGATGTGTTTTTTGACTATGAGAAACAGAAGGTGACAGGTGGCCAGCAAAACATTTCTACAAAATGAAAACTGGTTTAAGTTGGTCTTTCCATTACTGTTTGGGTATTTTTATTGCTACACTAGTGGGAGATTTTATATAGCTCTTCCTTCTGTATTCATCTTCTGTGATGATTAAAAATTTAAATAGGTTTGCCAGGAGGCCTGTTTGGCAGCTGTTGTGCCTATTAAATAGAGTGCATCTTTAGATGATTCCATTCACTGTTAAGTGGGAAGAATTTTAAAGAAAAATAACCTAAATTCCTGGGAGGTGAGGAAGTTACACATGATTCAGATGAAAGCAAGGATGCAATGCATTCGTTGTGCATCGCGATCATTGCACTAGGCGAGAACCTCCAGTCTGATGCTGACATTGTAAGTCAGACTTCTTTAGCTGTGGCAAATCCAGCTGACACGGCAGCTGATGTAGCTTTCTTTGTGTTTCCCCAGATTCGGAATTCACCAAGGGCGGGTTCAAAGTGAAGCACTCCATTACCTCAATACATGGTCCACCTGAAATGTCTAGATGTGGGGCCAGCAGGTGGCGTGGTGTTTAAGGCACTGGACACTCCCACATGGCCAACGGTGGCTCAAGTCTCAAATCTGATGGCGTGCTTTTTCACTTCCCCTTCTCTCTCTCTGTGTCTCTCTCTGGTCAAATTAAAATTAATGAAGGAATAAATAAAATTAAATAAATAATTCTTTAAAAAATACCTTTTAAAATGTCTAGATATTATAAATCTAGGTTATTGTTTGCTAACTTTTATGACCAACGAGATTATATAGCCTCTTAGTAATCTATTGTCATTTTTTTTGAGAGGTTTTTGCTATAGGGCGCTTGTGCTCGCCAGACAGAGACAGAGAGACAGAAAGTGAGAAATCACCCCCCAAGGGGATGGCCACGCTGCAATCCCTTCTCCTCTGTTCTCCTCTCGGGATCTTGGCCACGACCGCTCCTGCTCCCAGCGTGAGTTTTAAGCCACTGTGTCGGGGATGCGAACCACGGTCGACTACATGGGAGTCCAGCGACATAGCCATTACGCTAACTGCTGGTCCCTCTATTGTCATATTTATCTGAAAATAGAAAGCACCATTTCTTCTTCAGAGGGGTAATGCAAGTGTCCATAGGAACTGTCTAAATAGTGTTTCTGTATTTGGGCTCCTCAAATATAAATAGTACGCAGTTCCTATGAATATAACTTCTTATGAAAATATATTATCATATATAGCTAGTGTATTTAATACTTAAGATAGTATATAGGGAACCAGCAGTTAGCGTAATGACTATGTCGCTGGACTCCCACGTAGTCGACCACAGTTTGCATCCCGGACCCGGTGGCTTAAAACTCACGCCGGGTGCGTGTGTGTGCGTGCCCAAGATCCTGAGAGGAGAATGGAGGAGAAGGGATTGCGGTGTGACCATCCCCCCGGGGGGTGATTTCTCGCTTTCTGTCTCTATGTCTCTCTCTGTCAGTCTGGCGAGCACACGCACCCTATAGCGAAAATCTCTCCAAAAAAAAAAAAAAAGATAGTATATAAAGAGAGTATTTATTCCATAACCCTGGGCTCGACTGGCTTTGTAAGAATCACCTAGAGAGTGTTTTCTAAAAGTATAGAATCCCAAGGTTCACTTTCAAATATTCTGATTCCACAGACTAGGGTGGGACCCAGAAATCAGGATTTCTCAAAGTATGCACCGCTGATTCTGATATGTAGCCATTGTATAACAGCCAGTGCTCAAAGACAGGTAGTCCTGGCCCACGGTCCTAGTCCCGAGCTCCCGCTAAGATTGTAAGCCATTTGAGGATAGTCTTTCTATCATTATACCTCCTCAAGGTCCAACACATAGAGGTTTGTTGAGTTTATTTGAATTAAATTGCTTCGACATGGAAAGTAGTATCTGAAAGTAAACACAGAGTCACTGAAGAGCTCATCTACCTTGCAAATTAATTAGCCTGTGGCACCAAGCGAACCCTTAGGTAAGTAAGTCAGTCCCTTACTTTGCAGTCCCATCACTCCT
>NW_006159690.1:4249989-4260564 GCF_000334495.1 Tupaia belangeri chinensis
GTATGGACTTGGGAGTTAGACAGACCAGGGAACAGGCATTGACTCTGCCCTTGACATTTATACTTAACCGTTTCACCCATTTTCCTCATCTGTTAAATGGGTATAGCACCAATCGTATAAGATACGTGTAAGGATAAAGGGAGAAAATGTATGTTAGGTCCTTACTATGCAGCAGGTGCTAACTCCATGCATGTGACATCTCTATGTTCTTCTGTGTGGAGCTGAAAGTCATGGCTCTGTGATGAGAATAGTGAGAGGCCAGATGCTGAACCATGGGTACTCCCCCAAAGCCAAACCCAGCCTGCCTCTGGATTACTCTAGGAATCAGAATCAAAATGAAGCACGGCCATTTTTACCATAGCTATGCCATGTGAGCCCTTAAGTTTCATAATAGCTACAAGTAATATTTAAGTCATTATATGGGTTCTAAGGCCAAATGAGCACAAACTTGGCAACCTACAGGAATTTATTCTCTTGCAGTGCTGGGTGCCCTGGCAGAAGTCTGAAATGAAGGTGTCAGCACGGACATGATCCTCTGAAGTTGTTTTTGCTTTTGTTCTTTAAGGGTTTTGGCCATAGGGCGTGTGCACTCACCAGAGAGAGCCAGTGAGAGGAAAAGTGAGAAATTATTCCCCAGGTTGATGGCCACGCAGCAATCCCTTCCCCACACTCCTGGGATTGTGGGCATGCGTGCACACACACACACACACTCACACACACACCCAGCATGAGTTTCAAGCCACCAAGGCTGAGACTCGAACTGCGCTGGCCATGCCTCAACCACTACATCACCTGCTGGCCCCTCAGTCCTCTGAAGGTTCTGGGAAATCCTTCACTGCCTTTTCCAGCTTCTGATAGCTCCTGAAGTTCCTTGGTTTGTGGCAACATAACTATAATTTCTGCTTCCATCTTCATTTGACCTTCTCTGCATCTCTGTGTCCTCTCCTCTTCATAGAAGGACAACAGTCTTTGATTGTGTGTCCATTTTAAATCAAGGACGATTTAGTCTCGAGATCCTTAACTAATTTTATCTACAAAGAGCCTATTTCAAAAAAATGTCACATTCCGAGGTTTGGGTAGACCTAATATTTGGGAGGACTATTGAACATACACTAACCACCTGTAATATAGATTGCTAAGTATCACCCCAAATCTACTCTTCCTTTCTTCCTTAGTAATATATACCACAATTTTTGAAATATCTTTTTTTTTTTTCTATAGGGCATGTGCACTCACCAGAAAGACAGAGAAAAACAGAGAGACAGAAAGCAATAAATCACCCCCAGGGAGGATGGCCACGCCATAATCCCTTCTCCTCCATTTTCCTCTCGGGATCTTGGGCATGCATGCACACACGCCTGGTGTGAGTTTAAGCCACTGGATCCAAGACTCAAACCACCGTCGACCACATGGGAGTCCAGCGACATAGCCATTATGCTAACTGCTGGTCCCAATTTTTGAAATATCTTTAAAATTTTTAATTGCTAGAGGGTCATGTACTTGCAAGAGAGAGAGAGAGAAAGCACTCCAATGTACCATGGTCATATTGCAATCCTTTTTCAGCTTTATATCCCATCAGGATTTTGGGCACATGCATGCATGTATCCAGCATTTTTCAAGCTGCAGGGTTTGGGATTCAAGCCATGATTAGCCAAATGGGATCCAGCTTTCTATACACACCGATTCAGCTTACTATGCAACTGCTACACTGTGAGGTCAGCCCTAAACCTCAGTTTTTAGTTAAACATAGGGATTTCCAAAATAAAGACTTCATTTCCCACCTTTGCAACTAAGATTATGATCATGTGACTAAGTTCTGTCCAATAAGATGCATTCAGAAATACTTGTGTGGTACAGATCCTTTTTTAAAAAATAATTATTTATTTAATTTTATGTATCATCATCACTATTTTTCGATTTTGACCAGAGACAAAGAGAGAGATAGGGAAAGTGTGAAAGCAAGCCACCAAATCTGGGACTTGAACCACAGGCAGCCACGTGGGAGTCCAGCACCTTAACCAATGAACATGCCCTCCTTCTCTAGTTCTCTTTCTTGCTTCCTGGCAAGTGGACACAGTGACTTGCTTTGAGCTGCCGTTTGGACTATAACATGGAAGACGCACATCGAGGATGCTAAGAGTGGGTCCCTGGCAACTTCAAGAAGCTGCCCTCTTCTGGGCTACCTTCTCTTTAGCTTTCATACTACAGAGAAATAAATGTCTAGGTTGTATAAATCACTATTATTTAGGAACTTTTTGCCACAGATAGCTGGACCTAATCCTGACAAATACACAATCTCTGTAATATGATGGATTTGAGACTTAAAATCTCAGATTAAAAATATCAGAATTGGGACCAGCAGTTGGCATAATGGCTATGTCGCTGAACTCCCATGTAGTCGACTGTGGTTCAAGTCCCAGACCCAGTGACTTAAACTCATGCCAAGTGCATGTGCATGCATGCCGAAGATCCCGAGAGGAGAATGGAGGAGAAGGGATTGTGGCATGGCCATCCCCTCTGAGGGGGTGGTTTCTTGCTTTCTCTCTGTTTTTCTCTGTCTTTCTGGCGAGTGCACATGCCCTATAGCAAAGACCTCTTCCAAAAAAAAAAAAATCAGAATTGTATTAAGGATTTTAATTTTTAAATGTGGTGGTTCCAAATAATCAGCCCTTCAACTCAGGGTCTCATTGGTATTTATTTATTTATTTTTTAGAGAGGTTTTCTCACTATAGGGCACGTGCGCTCGCCAGACAGACAGAGAGAGACATAGAGACAGAAAGCGAGAAATCACCCCCCAGGGGGGATGGTCACACCGCAATCCCTTCTCCTCCATTCTCCTCTTGGGATCTTGGGCACACACGCACACGCGCCCGGCGTGAGTTTTAAGCCACCGGGTCCGCGACGTGAACCGCAGTCGACTACGTGGGAGTCCAGCAACATAGCCATTACGCTAACTGCTGGTTCCCTATTTATTTAATTTTTTTAGAGAGATTTTTGCTATAGGCGAATGCACTTGCCCGAGAGACAGAGAGAAACAAAGGGACAGAAAATGAGAAATCTCCATCCCAGGGAGGATGGCCACACTGCAGTCTCTTTTCCTCCATTCTACTCTCAGGATCTTGGGCACACATGCACACGCTCCTGGCAAGAATTTTAAGCCGCCAAGTCCAGGACTCAAACCATGATCAACTACGTGGAAGTCCAGCCACAGAACCATTATGCCATCTGCTGGTTCCATCATTGGTATTTTAACTATGCTAACTTAGTCAATAATTGAGTGAAGCATTGTATTATATTTTTTGGTTTTGTTTACTTCCGAATTTCCTTGCCATGAGATAAACAAAATAAGATAACTTTCCGGCTAAAACGCTGCTTGACCAGGCCATGGCATTGCCAAAATCCAGCAGTTCTATTCACAGAGTAGCATCAGAGCACCATTACAATATGAATGGTGCCCCCTAATGGACACCCTGGATGTGTGCAATATGGCAGCCCTGCTGCTGTGGGAGGAAAAAGAAGCAGAAGATGGTCCCCCTCTTTGAGCAGTAATAATGATATTATAAGTGTAAAATGTTTAGTCTTTAAACTCTGAGTATTATATCACTGGAAGTAATCACTCAATGCTCAATTGCAGATAACAGAATTCACTCTCGATACTTTAAGAAGACAAGGTTGACTTATTGAATCCATAAAATGGCCTAAGCCATACTGCAATAAGTAATAGCCCCCCAAATCTCTTTCTCTTTCTTTTTTAATTGATTCGTGGAATTCAGTATTTTAGTGTGTGTGTGTGTGTGTGTGTGTGTGTGTGTGGTTTGTTTTGTTTTGTTAAGACTTTTGCTGTAGGGCGTATGCACACAATGGAGAGAGACAGAGAGGGAAAATGAAAAATCACCCCTCAGTTGATAATCCTTTCACCTCCATTATCCTCTTGGGATTCTGTGCATGTATGCTCACATGCCTGGCATGATTTTCAAGTTGTTTTTTCCAGGACACAAATGGCACTTGGCCAAGTGAGAGTCCAGCACCTTAACCACTATACCATCTGCCAGCCTCCAAATCACTCCTTTTTTTTAAAGGTTTGCTTATTGTATTCATGGTAGAGATAATGTGCATGCGAGAGAGAGAGAGAGAGGAAACCCTCAACTGCATCTGGTAAAGCAGTGCTCTCTTTCTCCTACCCTCCAGTTCGGCAGGATCTTGGGCACATGCACATGTGCCCAGTATGTTCAGGTCAACCAGCCTGGAGATTCAAACCTGCAGTGGTGCCTGTGGCTTCTACCGTAGTTCAGTATGCTGACTGTGCCGTAGAGGACAGATCCCAAATGTTTATAAGATGGTAAAAGTTTATTTGTCCTACACACTATGTGAATGTCCTGGATTAATGGGGTGATTTCATTCTGTGGCATCCTGGTTCCGAATGAATGGAGTAACCACTTTCTGGAATATTGCCATTGCAGAAAGTGAGAGGTGACGAATTGTGCACTGTTGTTTAAAGCTTGCATCCAGAAAGCTCACTTTTGTTCTCATTGGCTCAACCAAGTCACATGACCAAACTCAACAAGGAGGCAGGATAGAGCCCTTCTGTACTTAGAAAACAGAAAACCAGATGTCAGTTTAGCAAGCAGCACTAGTGACTTCTTTGCTTGTCTAATGATTGGAAGGATTCAAGGAGAGGGATCCAGGTTGAGCTTCCATGAACAATTCTGAGAACACCACAGAGCTGACCCATCAAGGGTGTTGCTGCCTCTGCAAAGACTGAGAAGCTACACCCATGATAGCTGATTCTAGGACTACACTGCTCCAGCCTCAATGATTTCAAAGCTCTCTTTTTCTTAGGCTTTTAAGGCACATCATTCACCTCCCAAAACCCTCAGAGTTAAAGACCAAATACTAAAACCTCCGCTACCCCTGCTATAGAAAGCCATTGGTCTCCAGAAAACTGGAAGACACATGTTTTCCATTTCAGTCATTTCCATCTTCTAATTTTTGCCTAGATACGTCTACTTGGTGGAAGTGAGGTTATATATTTTAAAAAACGAGCTGTAAGGAAATATGAAAAATGTAGCCTTGAACTTTCCACTCTCTACTGCTCAGTAAGACACTGTACAAGGTTTAAACTTAAGGAGTTGAGTGAAACATTCTCTACTATTAGCCATACATAAAATATTTCTTTATTGTTTCACAGTCTTCCATCCCTCTTTTCGGTTGATCTTTCACCTCACACAGACTGAACTCTTATTATTCCCAGGTGCAGCACTAGATGGTGGACAGGGGGGGGGCAGGAAGTGAGTAAAAGAGGTGGGAATAATGACCTGGTTTTAAATTGTGACCTACAAACATTTCTAGATCAGGCTTCACAATCCACAGAACTAAATTTGGAAACAAGTTTGCATGTGTGGCAACACATCTTTTTTTACACATACCGCAGGAAGTTGACTTTTTATAAAAATCATCCAAAATTAAATAATTTGAAATGTGTTGAAATCAAAAGGTTTATATATCCAGAAGGGAGAGGATGCTGTGGCAAAGAGTGTGAGTGGGAGGTAGAAGATGAAAAGCACTTAGGAGATTAGTTCCCTATGAATACTAACTGGTACCTTTAGGATTTTTCCTATTATAAGCAAGGAAATAAGTAAAATTTACTTTAATGAGCTGTGTAAATAGCACCAGATGAATAAGGTTAAGCTTCTTGTTCACCACCAAGAGAATAGAAGTATTTGCTTGAAGATGCAAAGATGTTTATAAAATTTTAGAGCCCTGTGAACATAGCTATTCTGTTGAATACACACACACACACACACACACACACACACACATGCACACACAAGTGGAAGCCAGCAAGTGGTGTGGTGGTTAAGACTCTGGACTCTCACATGACTTACTGCAATTTAAGTCTTGGACCTGGTGGCTTGCTTTCTCACTTCCTCTCTCTCTCTCTGGTAAATTAATAATAATTATTATTATAATAAGTGAATGAATAAACAAATATTACATAAATAAATCTAAAATTAAACCACACACAATTGTCTAACCATCATTATCATCCACTGAAAGACAATATTCTAATTCTCCTTCTTGTAATACCCTGTCTACCTCCACACACACCAATACCATCATCCCACTGCCTGTCAGCATCTCTGCAGTGGATTTTCAGATCAGCTATGTGGGTTTGTTTTCCTTTGAAGATTAAAAAAAAAAAAATTACTGACTGAAAACCACTTCATCAGCCCAACCAGTGGCATGGTGGTTAAGGTGGCTGGATCCTGCCTGGTCCACTGTACAGTTGAATCCTGGCCTCTATGGCTTGAGGAAAACACCTTGAGGATCTCCAGGATCCCAAAAAGAAGGAGAAATAGAGACGGGATTGTAATGCAACCATCCTTCATGGGGAGGGCTTTCTCACTTTCTCTCCCTCTCTCTTGCTCTCTGACTCTCTCCAGTCAGTGCATGCACCCTCTGGAAAATTAAAATAAAGAAAAAGAGGGAACCAGCAGTTAGCGTAATGGCTATGTCGCTGGACTCCCACGTAGTCGACCACGGTTCGCATCCCGGACCCGGTGGCTTAAAACTCACGCCGGGCGTATGTGCGTGCGTGCCCAAGATCCCAAGA
This sequence comes from Tupaia belangeri chinensis, assembly GCF_000334495.1. Classification (NCBI taxonomy): domain Eukaryota; kingdom Metazoa; phylum Chordata; class Mammalia; order Scandentia; family Tupaiidae; genus Tupaia; species Tupaia belangeri. The sequence continues at coordinate 4,256,603 of NW_006159690.1, forward strand.
GGAGAATGGAGGAGAAGGGATTGCGGCGTGACCATCCCCCCTGGGGGGTGATTTCTCGCTTTCTGTCTCTGTGTTTCTCTCTGTCTGTCTGGCGAGCACACATGCCCTATAGCAGAAAAAAAAAAACCCTCTCCCAAAAAAAAGAAAAGAAAAAGAAAGAAAACCATTCTATCATCCTAGTGTCTCATTCTCAACTAGTGTCTTCTTTTCTTTTTAAAAAATTTTGATGCAAGACACCTGAACTTGCCAGAGAGAGACACAGAGAGGAAAACAGAGAGGGAAAGCTAGAAAGTAACCCCTGCCCATGAGGAATGGTCATGCTCATGTCTCCTCTATCTCTCCTTTCTTTTAGTATTTTGTACATGTACACACACACACAGATATACACACACACACACACACACACACACACACACACACACACTGACCCATGTTGTCAGGTCCAAGGCTCAAAACATTTATCTGGCCATGTGAGATCCAGGTCACAGAAACTACTAGGTCATGAACTGGCCCAATACTTCCTTTTCTGTTAGCACTTAAACAGATTAAGTTTTTCACTTAAAAAAAAAAAAATCTTCCTTGGGCCAGCCATGAGGCATGGTGGTTAAGGGGGCTAGATCCAAAATGGCTGACTTCACGGTTTACGTCTCAAACTCAGAGGCTAGAAAAAACACCAGGTGTGTGTGTGTGTGTGTGTGTGTGTGTGTGTCCAAAATCCCAAGAGGCGGATGGAGGAGTAAGGATTGCAGCGTGGCCACCCCCAGGAGGGGGGGATTTCTCATTTTCGCTCTCTCTCTGATTCTCTCTGGTGAGTGCACACACCTTATAGCAAAAACTTAGATGAAATAATAAAATAAACCTTCCTCTTACTCCCATACTGCCCCCGAGCACCACCTGGCCCTCCTCCTCCCTTTCCAGCCTGCTCAGTGCCTGCCATGAGGGCGTCCCCACCTCCCCACTTCCCTCTTAGTCTCGGTCCATGATCCTCTGACTCATCTCCGATCCTTCTGCGAATCCGTCCTTGGCAAGGACAGCACCTTTTCTCCCAAATCCAGTGGGCACTTTTCTGTTTTTATTTTCCTTGGCCTCTCAACAGATTTAAAACTGTTGGACCATGTCTTTCTTTCTTTTTAATTTTTTTTAAAGAATTAGTTATTTAATTTTATTTATTCATTCATTTTATTTTTTAATTTGACCAGAGAGACACAGAGAGAGAGAGGGAATGTGAGAAAGCAAGCCACCAGCTCCGAAACTTGAACCGTGGTCGGCCATGTAGGAGTCCAGCACCCCTATCCCCCACGCCACCTGCCGGCCCCCGAAACATGTCTTTCTTTTACAAACATTAGTCTTGGATCCCCAAACCATTTTTCTCCCTATTTCCTTCCTACCTCTTTGGTATTTTGTCTCCAGTCCATTTAGAGATGTAATAAAATGCTAAATGGGACTTTTCTTAATGTCTCAAATGTAAGCTGAAAACAAATGGCATGTGCCTCCTTATTCAAAAGAGATGCGTTCTTTTAAGAGTAAGTGTAGACAGATCTTCTATGCCCCTCAACTCACTAGGCATTTGCCAGAGGATTTCTTGAGAACTGCTGGCCAAGCAGGAAGTGCTGGGGCATTTTTGTCTCCTCATATACAGGAGCTAAAGGGGGTTGCTACCACCTCAAACCAAGTGAGAGCGGCATAGTGAATACTTCAAGAAATGCAGCGTTGATATTTTTATTTATCCATTCTTTTTTTTTTTTTTTTTAATTTGACCAGAGTTAGACACACACAGAGAGAGAGGGAAAGTGAGAAAGCGAGCCACCAGGTCCAGGACTTGAACCGTAGTCAGCCATGTGGGAGTGTCCAGCACCTTAACCACCATGCCACCTGCTGGTCCCCAGCATTGATATTTTTCATGGAAAAACACTGGCCTCTTACTCCCAGCTGCATGGTTGCTGAAATGCAAAAACTCCTTGGCCCACCTTCAGGCTCTTACCAGAACCAGACACAAGAGTTTGGAGATCCCTCACACGGCCTTCATCATTTAAGATTCTGTGCAGTGAAGATGGAAGCTGGTTGGAAATACAGACGGAAGACAGTACTAAAGGCTCCGTTAGCAAAGGGAGCAGGGTGGATGGGGAGAGACGGTGGGTACAGCCTCCATTATCAGGCTTTAGAGAGTTTCCTCAGGGTCACCTAGATCATGTGAGGATGTAGTGGTCATCGGGCCATTTAAAAACATTCTAGTTCTTTCCACCTGGGCATGCAGATTAGACCTTCTCCCCATCTTTGAAGTTGAGCTTGGGTATACGGGCAGCTTTGGCCTAAAAACTATGGGCAGAAAGAGAGGCATCACTTCTGGGTTAGGGGCTGGAAGAATCAGTACAGGATTCTCCATGTTAATTTCCATTGCCCTGGTGATCACACAAACATGATTCAAGAGGGATTTTCCATCAACCTGAGCTTGCTATGACTCACGGCCATGTGGCATGAGTGAGAGTCAGGGTTCACCGAATTTTAGGGGCTGCTGTAGTGCAGCCTAGACTGGCCTGACTGATACAGCAAGGCAGCGTTTCTTGCAAGAGTCCTACCCAACAATGAGACTATATAGGGGCCACTTAGCCGAGCAGGAAAAAAGAGATGGAGTTGGAAGGGAATTGTAAAGGTCAGTCGGAGAATGGATTTCTGAGTCAAGGAAGAGAACTCTTTGGAGGTCCTCAAATGTGTGTGGGAAGATGAGAGATAAATAAGTGTCCTTAGAGAGCGCACATGGACCGCCACAAGAACATTTTTCCCTTTCATAAGAGACAGAGAGATGTATTTTATTTTATTTTTTTTATTTTTTTTTTTTTAGAGGTTTTTGCCTCACAGAGAAAGTGAGAAATCACCCCCTCTACAGAGACAGACAGAGACAGTAAAAGAGAAAGTGAGAAATCACCCTCCAGGAGGATGGCCATGCCAGTCCCTTTTGCTCCATTCTCCTCCCAGGATCTTGGGCACACACGCACATGTATCCAGTGTGATTTTCAAGCCACTGAGTATGGGACTTGAACCACAGTCAGCCATGTGGGAATCTAGTAATGTAACCCCTATGCCATCTGCTGGCCCCTTCCATGAGTATTTTTAAAGGCCACTTACAGACAATTAAATGAGATTCTTCATATTGACATGCTGCAATCCCTTCTTCATTATCTTCTTAGGATTTTGGGCACACACATACACACACCTGGGTTGAGTTTTCAGCCACCAGGTCCAGGACTCGAACTTTGGTTAACTATGTGGGAGTCCAGTAATATAACCACTTTGCCATCTGCAAGCTTAGAGATGTATTTTTGATAGGGTCTCATTGCAAACTTCCTGAGCCAGCATCCCACTTAGCTAGGATTACAGCATGTTGTGGGTTGGCCCATGAACCGAACCCAGGCTTCCTGTGCAGCTTCCAACCTCTTAACCAGTGATGTTACCCATGCACCACCACAGCTGCCCTCGAGGAGTGTTTTAACACTTGTCATGGCAGAGAGCATTTGATAGCCAACTACAAAAGAAATGATCTTGCCACATTTTCCTTTACTCTATCTTCCTAACTTAACTTGGAGGGAGTGGGAGCCAGAGAACAAATGGGGGGCAATATGGATGCAAGTGAAGGAGCTGACCATAACCCTTCTTCACTCCATGGCTGGGAGCTTGTGTCGGATTCAAACTGGAGGAATAAAAAGGCTTAGATGAAATGTGATATGCAAGTTTTTGTTTAAATTGGTCTGAATGTCTAAGTATATGAAAATGGGACTGTTTGAATACCAAGAAGTCACAAAAATTGATGGAACATGTTCAAGATACTGCCTCAGCTGTTGTGCTTTGAGTGCAATACTAGGAGAAGAATTAAGCTATTTTCTGAGTGTACCCTACCAAGCCCAATCAATTCAATAAACAAGCTCTGATTTCTTTCTTTCTTTTTTTTGAGAGGTTTTTGCTATAGG
>NW_006159690.1:4260599-4270091 GCF_000334495.1 Tupaia belangeri chinensis
GGGATGGCCACATCACAATCTCTTCTCCTCCATTCTCCCCTCGGGATCTTGGGCACATACGCACACGTGCCCGGCATGAGTTTAAGCCACCAGGTCTGGGACTCGAACCGTGGTCGACTACGTGGGAGTCCAGCGACATAGCTATTATGCCAACTGCTGGTCCCAACAAGCTCTGATTTCTAAAAGAAACAAGCAAATACAACTTAAATGTAAGCCTGCCTTAGGGTTTTTTTTTTAACTTTATTTCTTTATAGTTATTTATTTATTTATTTATTCATTTTAATTCGACTAGAGAGGGACAGAGTGTGTGTGTGAGAGAGAGTGAGAGAGAGAGGAAAAGTGAGAAAGCAAGCCACCAGGTCGGGAACTTGAACCGTGGTTGGCCAAGTAACGCGCCCGGCGTGAGTTTTAAGCCACCGGGTCCAGGACACGAACCGCGGTCGACTACGTGGGAGTCCAGCGACATAGCCATTACGCTAACTGCTGGTTCCCTGTGACTATGCTTTTCATCAAACCTGTTTCTCAGGCACAGGCCATCAATCTGTGCCCTGAGATACAGAACTAATATACGTAACTATCTGCTGGGCATTGGTATATTTGGATGGCTCCTGGAAATTTGTACCCATTGGACTCATTATCATCCTCTTTGTACCTTCTTTTTTATTTTTTTTTTCCTTAGGGTTTTGCCATAGGCACTCACCTAAGAGGGAGAAAGACAGAGGGAAGGAAATTGAGAAATCACCCTCCAGGAGGGATGCCCTGCTACAATCTCTTCTCCTCCATTCTCCTTGCAGGATTTTGATCACGCATGCACTTGCATCCAGTGTGATTTTGAAGCTGCTGGGTCCAGGACTTGAAATATAGTCAGCCATGTGGGAATCTAGCACCTTATTTACCATACCACCTGCTGGTCCCTGTCTTGTACCTTCTTAAACCTGTTCTTCCTATGGGCTCCCTTTCTCATTTCATTTATTTGTTTATTTATTTATTTATTTATTTAAATTTGACCAGAGAGGGACAGACAGGGGGAGAGAGAAAGGGAAAATGAGAGAAAGCAAGCCACCAGGTTTGGTACTCAAACTGCGGTCCGCCATATGGGAGTCCAGCGCACTTAACCACCATGCCACCTGCTGGCCCCCGTCTATTCTGTCTTCTAAGTATGTCTCCAATCTGTCCATTTCTCTCCATCCCTGCTGTGACTATATTGGTCTGAGGCATCTTCATCTCTCATTTGAAGAACCACAGTGATCTCCATCTGGATCTCTGCTTCTAATTGAATTCTGATCTCTCCTGCTCATCGCAACCGCAAGTGATTCTTATAAAATGAGCCGTTCATTCATCCAATATTTCTGGGATGCCTCCTGTGTGCCAGAGCATGTGTTAAGCTTTGGGAATAGGAGCAGAGCACAAAACGGAGTCCATGTCATCATACAGTTCATTTATCTTTATTTGCCAGAGGATGTGTGCACTTGCCAGAGAGAAACAGACGAGAGAGAGGGAGGAAGCACCCCACAGTGGAGTGTGGTCATGCTGCAGTCCCTTCTCTGTTTCTTCATCCTGTTGGGATTTTGGACACACAGGCACATACACCTGGCATATTTTTCAAGTCACTAGGGTTGGGATTCAAACTACACAGTCTACCAAGCATAACCTGGCTTCCCTAACCATCAGGCCATAGGGATGATCCAGTTTACATTATAATGAGAAAGTAAATATTAAGCAATCTAAATGATTCATAGAAGGGATCATCAAAGGATTTTAAAAGCTATAATTATATAGTTAAGTCTACTCAAAACTTCTCTGTGTATTAGTCTTATGTCTATGACACATTAATAGAAATACAGTATATTGGGCCAACTCAGTGGCCCAGTGGTTAAGATGACTAGATCCCACATGGCTGATTGCACTGAGTCTCAGATCCTGAGTCTTGAGAAACACGCTGATCATATGTGTGTGTATCCAAATCCTAAAAGGAGGGAGAGATGAAAGGAAGGGGATTGCAGCATGCCCATTCCCCATGGAGGTTGCTTTTTCCTCTCTCTTTCTCTCCGTGTCTCTCTGATGAGTTCTCCTCTCCCTCTCTGTCTCACTCTGGTGAGTGCACATGTCCTCAAGGGAAAAAAAAAAGAGGAAGAAGAAGAAAAGAAATACAGTGTATTAATTTAGTGAGATTAGGAGATGTGTTTTGGCCAATAAAGAAAGTCAAAATAAATAGATCCTAACTGTTTACATTTTGCAAACACACAATTGAGAAACACTAACAATTTGGTCCTTTTTTTTTTTTTTGAGAGAGAGAGAGATATTTTTGCTAAAGGATGCGTGCATTTGCTGGAGAGAGAGGGACAGAAAGACAAAAAGTCACCCCCTGGGTGGCTGATCACACCTCAGGCCCTTCTCCTCCATTCTCCTCTTGGGATTTTGGGCATGCACACACATGTGCCTGGCATGAGTTTTAAGTCATCATGTTCAGGACTTGAACCATGGTCGACTACATGGAAGTCCAGCGGCGTAAGCATTATGCCATCTGTTGGTCCCACAATTTGGTCATTGGACAATGTGGAGGAAGAGGACATGCTGAGGTTTGTTATTCAGGCAACATTCCCACTCACCCTTGTTACAGGTCTCACTCCCTCCCAACCCACCCCAAATTAATAATAGTATAGTGAGAAGAACCACGCACAAATGAAATAAACTATAATAAGGGATGGAATAATGTCTAGAGATTTCTGGGGATTGGAGACATTTTATATCTCCCACAGATTTAATCATAACTAGGTGTTTGTCAATCTATTGGCTTGCCTGGCAGCATCGCTTCTTGGAAGGAACCCAGGACTAGGAGACAGAAAAGCTTGCTTTACTGATAGCTTCTGTGAATTAGCTTGGGTTTCAAATGGATATCTAGATGCCTGATTGTTCTCCTGTCATAACAACCAAAGATATGTCAAACTTACCCAATGTGTAAGGTTGTACCCAATGTGATTATGAGGTTGCATTAGTTATAATAGGGTAGGATTGCTACAGCAACCAGCCATCTCCAAATTCCAGCAGCTCAACCCCTGACAGATTATTTCTCACTCACACCAAAGTCATTTTAGGTTGACAGGTGCTCTGCTCCACAGAGACATTCAAAGACTCAGACATGGGACCAACAGATGGCGTAATGGCTACATCACTGGACTCCCATGTAGTCTACCAAGGTTCGAGTCCCAGACCTGGAGGCTTAAACTCATGGGCACGTATGCATACATGCCCAAGATCCTGAGAGGAGAATGAACAAGAAGGGATTGCAGTCTGGCCATTCTCCCTGGGGGGTGATTTTTGCTTTCTATCTCTCTTTCTGGTGAGCACACTTTCCCTATAGCAAAAACCTCTCAAAAAAAAAAAAAAAAAAGACTCAGACATTGAGGTTCCATCATCTGAAATGTTGCATGTTGCTGGTCACTTTGTCATTGGAAGACGGTGGAAATAAGGAATCATAGAGACTCTTTCTCTACCTCAGTAGGGGGTGACACAAGTCACTTCTGCTTACACTTCATAACTAGCTACATGGCCTAGACTAATTACAGGAGAGCCAGGAAGGATATATCGATTTTGATATATGCTCAAGAAAGAAAAGAGAACTAGATACTGGTGAGCATTAGCAATTTCCACTCCCAAAGTTAATTGCCACTTCGTTAAGACAACCATTCCTGATGAACACTCCTGCAATTCCAGACTAGGTAAGATGTTGACTTGATGGTCTTCCCTAGTCCCATTCCGTTCTCTTTTATATTAGTACATACTATTTTCCTGCTTGTTTAACTGATGTCTTACCTTATTAGCTTGCCTCCCCTCCATATACCTGTAACAACTGGCTCATTTCTACTCACCTTACATATCTCAGCTTAGCTCTAGTAGTCATGAGGCAAAATACAACATAAATCTCTAACACTCATAGTACCCTCCTTAAAGAGTTCCTCAGTAATGGAACTGAATATACTCCGTATAAGGCATTTGCTCCTTATACAGCATCTGTTACCTGTTCTCAGAGGAGAAGGCGGGTGAGCCTGATACATCTTGTTATTGGCAAAAACTAAAGATGTTTTTGGATGGTTTTGCTTGAATAAAAGTTGAAAATAATAGAGTCCATCCCCCAAAAAGTAGTTACTGGGCAAAAGGGGACAAATTTGACATTAAAAATGATTACAGAGTGAGCAGGTGGTGTAATGGTTAAGATGTTAGACTTCCACATGGCCGATGTGGTTTGAGTCCCAGACCTGGTGGCCTAAAACTCACGCTAGGCGTGTGTGCATGTGCGCCCAAAATTCCAAGAGGAAAATGGAAGAGAAAGGATTGTGATGTGGCCATCCTCTCTGGGGGGGGCAATGTCTCACTTTCTCTCTGTCTCTCCGGGAAGCACATGAGCCCTATAGTAAAAATATCTCTAAAAAATTAAGTAACTAAAAAAGCGATTACAATAATTGGAAGATACTGAGTCTGTCAAAGAAGCCACCGGTCTGTAGTGTTTTTCAAAAGGTAGAAGCTTATTGGGGCCAGTAGGTGGCGCAGTGGCTAAGAGCGCTGGACTCCCACATGGCTGACCATGGTTCAAGTCCCGAACCTGGTGGCTTGCTTTCTCACTTTCTCTCTCTCTGTCCCTCTCTGGTCAAATTAAAATAAATAAATAAATAAATAAATGAATAAAATAATTCTTCTAAAAAAAAGGTAGTAGCTTATTAAAAATTACTAAAAGGATGGCCTGAGATTAATAGATATTTAGTAAATGAATGCATGAATTTTATTTTGATACAAAGAGAAATGGTCATTCACACACATATTTATATTAAAGAAAACAGTTACAATGTGGGAAATATGTTTACTCGTTACATAAAAAAACAGAGTCATTTTTTAACTTTTATGTCAGACATATAGTAAGAAATGGTTAGAGGGATTTTTTTATTAAAGTAGAAATTCTTGGCTGGGCTCACTGTTAAACTCTAGAGTGAGTTTATTGATTGTTTTCCGCAGAACTCTTTGTCCTATCTGGGTTGCTTATGTGTAATTCCGCCTAAAGGCAGGAGAATACAGCAGAGAAAAGTCCCTCGAACTCCTCCAGGCATATGATTCTCTAAGGTGGTCATTATGAAGCAGTTATATATATATATGTGTGTTTATACTATGCTAGACTCAATTCTGTGGAAACTCAAGTGAGTGTTTTGAATAGGTACTTTTCATGAGAAATATTTATAGTTGCATTAAGTGTGTATTTGCATCAAAGATATAGGTTCCTCTGAATATGGGCACCTGGGAAACTTTCAACAGCATATTAGAGTTCACACTCTCCCAATTTATTGAGACTTTCTTTGTTATGCCCTATCTTGACATCTTTTTCTGTGTTATAAATAAGTTCACCAGCTGAAAAGTATATTAAGAAAAAGGTCTGTGCTCATGTGAAAACTATTCTGGAACAGTACAATTTCAAAGGTTGGGTTTCTGTTACTTGGGTGAATAAAAGCAAAACGCTGCCCGTAAATGGACGATTGAGTGCAAAAGCAGAAGGGGTAATGGAATATTACAACCAAAAAAGAAATGGAAGAGCTGGCAAGAGAACTGGGATACAGCAATATGGAGACATGTAAAATTAGCTGAAAACAGAGGCAGTTGTAGGAACACTCCTTTTGAGTGGGCAGCTCAAATGCTAATGATTCTATAAGAAATGCAGGCTTTAACTACAGATTACTGGGAATTTAGATCCAGCAATGTATCTGGGTTGGTGTGGAGAGAATTAACTTGAAAACCCACATATCAGTTGGCTCAAAGGAGATGTGCCAATGTAGAATTTGTGAAGAGAAGTTTGTGTATGTGTGTGTGTGTGTGTGTGTGTGTGTGTGTGGGGGCGCACATGCACTCACTAGAGAGAGATGGAGAGAGAAAGAGACAGGGGGGGAAAGTGAGGAAATCACCCCTCCCAGGGGAGAGAGCCACATCACACTCTCTTCTCCTCCATTCTCCTTTTGGGTTTTGGACACACATGTACATGCACCTGGCATGTTTTTCAAGCCACTGGGTCCAGTTCTCCAACTGCTCAGTTTACCGTGTGAGATCCAGCCACCTTAACCTCCATGCCACCTGCTAGCCCACGTTTGTGTTCTTACCTGTCTGCTAAATGAGACCAGATAACTTCTGCGTTGATAATGTAAGGCACCTAATAGGTTTCGTTTTTCCCCCAAAGGAATAATTGTCCGAGGATGGTAATCCTTTAATAACCAATGATAAGGCTGTTGTTGAGACTGAGCTAGTTAGATATGTTCTCAACAAATGTGCTTGAGGCCCAGCCGCAATGGCACAAGTGGTGGGGCACTGCTGTGCAAGGCTGGAGCCGTATGGGAACTTGGGTTCAGAACCCAGACCCACCTAGACAGGTGAGGCATGGTGGTGTCTGCCTGTAACCCTGGCTAAGAGTCTGGGGCAAAGAATCACACTGGCAAGACCCTGTCAAAAATGGGTATCTTTCTTTCTTTCCCTCTCTCTCCTGTTCTCGCTCATTAACTAAGAAAAAGAAAACTAGGTTTTCTTGAATGTCAGAATGCCAGATTCCAGTATAGGTTCACAAGCACAACCCAGACATGTACCAGGTCCCAAGGGCTGAAGCGATCAAAGTGAGGTGAATTATCTAAAATGGCAGAAGAAAGAATGCTTATTGCTATGATTTGAATGTTCATGTCTCCCTAAAATTCATGTTGAAACTTGAGACCCAATGAAATAGTACTTTTTAATGTTTATTTCATTGACATTATTAGAGTTATTTTAATTTGATATAGTGTGGGTGTGCTTGCTGGAGAGAAAGAGAGGGAGAGAAAGTGAGAAAATATCACCCCTGGGGGACTGACCATGCTGCAATTTCTTCTCCTCTGTTCTTCCCTCAGGATTCGAGGTATACAGGCTCACTCCCCGCCATGTTTTTTAAGTTGTTGGATATGGAACTCAGATTGTGCAGTCAACCATGTGGGATCCAGTTGCCTTAACCACCATGCCACCTGGCTGGCCCTATTTCATTTATTTATTCCATGAGTGAATACACACACATGTACATACATACACATATGTAAGAGAGGGAGAGACATAGAGATGACACCCTCCCTCCCAGAGTCCCCATGCCATAATCTACTTTAGCTCCAATCAGCCTTAGGTTATGGGCACACAGGCACCCAGGATGCCCAGGAAGATCTCTGGAAATGAACCTGCCATCTCCCCATGTGGACCAGCCTTTCAGAGTATTGTGTTTTACTGGAGTACCATTGGCCAGCCCCCAAATGTAATAATACATATATTTTTTTTTTGAGAGATTTTCCCTATAGGGCAGATGCACTCACCAAAAAAACAGAGACAGACAGAGAGACAGAAAGCGAGAAATCACCCCCCAGGGGAAATGGAACTGTGGTCAGCTACATGGGAATTCAGCGACATAGCCATTACGCTAACTGCTGGTCCCCCAAATGTAATAATATTAAGAGGTGGGGTCTTAAGGATGGAATTAGTGGCACCAGCAGTTAGCGTAATGGCTATGTCGCTGGACTCCTATGTAGTTGATCGCGGGTTGAGTCCCGGACGGGGATCGCGGTTTGAGTCCCGGACGGGGTGGCTTAAACTCACACCGGGCACGTGTGCATGCGTGCCCAAGATCCCAAGAGGAGAATAGAGGAGAAGGGATTGCGGCATGGCCATCCCCCTTGGGGGGTGATTTCTCGCTTTCTGTCTCTCTGTCTCTCTCTGTCTGTCTGGCGAGCGCATGCACCCTATAGCAAAAACCTCTCTCAAAAAAAAAATGGATGGAATTAGTAACCTTACAAAAGTGCTCTAGGGAATAAGTTCATCCCTCCTTGGCCCTTCTGCTTTCCATATGAGGATACAAGAAGGTGCCCTTTTGGAAACCAATAGCGGCCTTCACCAGACATCAGATCTGCTGGCACCTTAAACTTCCCAGCCTCCCAAGCTGTGAGAAATAAATTAAATTCCTATTCTCTATAAATTACCCAGTCTCAGGTATTGTTATAGAAGCACCAAAGAAGTTAGACACCAATCAAACTTTGTAGGGAATTCTAAATACCAAAAATTTAAAAATAATCTGTCTTAGGTCAGGTCCTCTAAGAAACAAAGACACCAAGAAAGAATGAGATGGGTGGGAAATGTGTTGGGGGACATGGCCCTCAAGGACAAAGGGGAGAAGAAGCAGAGTAGGTGGGGACCCTTTTGAAGAGCGGCAGGAAAGGAAAGAGGATTGTGGAGAGACTTCTGGATTTCAGTTCAGCCAGGTCAATGGCAAGTGCCCAGCAGGGAATGTCCATTAGAACACTCATGCACTGGGAAAAGATGACCCAGGTCTAGTGTCATTGTGCTCAACTATTGGCTTCAGGGTGAATGCTGGGCCAGGCCAGAAAATGCAGCAGCTAGACATGGTCAGCCTTCCATGTAACTCACAGCAGTTTCTTTGGAAGGGAGATCTGAGTGGCATACCACATGGCTACCCCTCGTGTCTGCACAGATACTTTCCCACATGTGTTCAAGGAGCGGGTCTCCCATGGATTTAGGGTCCTCTCTTCCTAGGGGAAACTTTGAGGAGGGAAGTTAGTAGGACAAACTATATCCTTACATGTTCAGCACAGTTTGGAACTGCAACTAGTATTCCTCTAAATCCTTCTTATTATCCACTATCCTCTGCCATATCTGAGAGTTTCTCAGGTGGTGTGACCCAAACCTTTATTCCTGAAGGATCTGATTCCTTGGCAATCATACCTTCTCAGGCCAACACGTTCATGCGATGGGCAATGGAGCACCAGGAGGTGCCCAAGTGGACCACATTGGGGGAATGCACTTCCTCCTGCTCTCCTGTATCCATTAGCCTGGCTAGGACGATAGCTCCCCTTCTTTCCTTCTGGTCACCGGACACAAGGAGTGCAAAATGCTCAGGGTGCAGCTATAGTTAGCAGTTGAGTGAAACCTTTGCCATCCTTGACAAGAGTGTACTCCTCTGGGAACAACAGTCCCACTCCCTCTGGGCTCAGAGTTCTGGGTACAGAAATAAAAATATGCTTCGGAAGGTCACTGGGAGTGATGGTAAGTGGGTCACAAGTGCTTTTACCCCTGGGTTCCTATACCCATGTATTCTTTCATTTGGCGACTCAGTGCCAGATAAGAGTTCTCTGATTTCATGCATGCATTGTGCCCCGAATCATGTCATCCTAGCCTTCAGAGCATTGCTTCTGAGCTGCAACTTCAGCCGTGCTCCAGTGAACAAGTCCAGAACTCCATTAGGCTGGCTACTTTGGCATGGTGGGGAATCAGTGGATTCCATGGTCAAGGGTCACTTCTGCACTTCTTTTACTTTAAAGTGGGCTCCTTGGTCAGATGCTGTGCTGTGTGGGATCCTATTTCTGTGAATCAGGCCTTTTATCAACTGTTGCATAGTATTGCTAGTGAGGTTCTTCAGACAGAAAAGGCACATCCAGACCTAGA
>NW_006159690.1:4270122-4271455 GCF_000334495.1 Tupaia belangeri chinensis
CACACACACACACACATACACATACAGACTTCCTCGTGTCTCATCTTCCGGTGGTAGGATTGCTTGAACTATAACCAGGGGCTAGAGAGCACTTTTCTTTTCTAGTTTCTACTCAGAAAAAGCTGGCAGCCTTCCATGTCACCCAGGCTAGAGCTGTTACTATTTCAGTATCGGGTGTGGGTGGGGTTGCCTCCAGAACCCAGAGAGGCCCACCAGGTTTTGTGCCTCCTTATTTATAGTAGATGAGATGAGATGCAGCAACCTGTGCTGCTCAAGAAAGTGATGACTTCAGAGGCTTTTTCTTGGCCTTCTCCATTATGATGTTTCTGACCCCACTACCAAGGATTTAAATGAACCAAATTGCCATGAATATCAATCTTATTTTTTTCATTAAGGATGGGTGAAATGACCACCCACTGGTTTTATGGGCCGCATTAATTTCACTGCCTATACGCAGGTTCTTCAGAAAGTTCATGGAAGATGCAGATTGTGGAAAAGGCTATGAATGGATTTTGAAATGGTTTGCACCAAAGTAAACTCACACTTTAATTCCATTTTTCACACAAAATGTCCTCATAGGGTCCAAAAGTCCCAATTTGAACAGGCTATTGTGAAGGTACTTTAGGTCTTCAAGAAATCTCCACCAGCTCGGACTGTGTGCAAAAGTCCTCTAGTATGTGTGGTTATTCTCCTGCATACAGCACATAGTACCGTGTACATGACTGTAAGTCCCTCTGAGCAGGACTGGCAAAATCATTACTGTTATGGGACCAGCAGGTGGCCTTGTGGTTATGGCACTGGACGCCCACATGGTTGACTGTGGTTCAAATCCTGGACCTGGCGGCTTGCTTTCTCACTTCTGTCTCTCACTCTCTGTCTCTGGTGTCCTATAGCAAATAAATAATAATAATAATAATAATAATTAGTAAAATTGGGGCTGACAGGTAGTGTGGTGCTTAAAGGGGCTGGATTCCCATGTGGCAGATCGCGGTTTGAGTCCCTGGACCAGGTGGCTTGCTTTCTCATTTTCTCTTTCTCTCTGTCTCTCCCTCTCTGGTCTAATTAAAAATAATAATAATAACAGCAAATGGAATTAAATAAATAAAATATTTTTTAAAAGAATAATTGATGGTATCAGCAGTTAGCGTAATGTCGCTGGACTCCCACGTAGTCGACCACAGTTCGGTGGCTTAAACTCACGCTGGGTGCATGTGCATGCGTGCCCAAGATCCTAAGAGGAGAATGGAGGAGAAGGGATTGCAGTGTGGCCATCCACCCTGGGGGGTGATTTCTCGCTTTCTGTCTCTCTGTTTCTCTCTGTCTGTCTGGCGAG
>NW_006159690.1:4271486-4273569 GCF_000334495.1 Tupaia belangeri chinensis
AAAAAAAAAAAAGGAAAAAGAAGAATTGATAAAATTAAATAAATCTTTAAAAAAATCATTACAGTTAATATTTGTCATGGTGTTACAGAGTTCCTCTTTGGAACATGGCCATTTATTGGTCTCTGCATTCTGAGACTGAGAATTGTCTCAGATGTGGAAACTGAACGAGGAATCACGAATTTCTATGAGGGCAACTACCTTTGTCCTCCTGCTTCTCCATTCTTGCCTATTGCTGATTATAGATGTCAAATCATGCTCTCATTGGCTGCTCTTTTAGTTTGCTAATAAGGACACCAGATTCTATTCACCATTTCTGCAACTTCTTGTGAGTCATGGCCCCTTGACAGTTACCCCAATATTACCGATAGTTACTACAATGGCAGCCTTCGGATTCTGGCAGTTGAGCATCATCACCTGGCCTTTATCATTTTGGTTACTATCCTATCCGTGTTGCAATGAATGAACCTAACTCAGTGACGGCTTCAGTTCTGATCTGCAAGAAGAGCCACCACTAAACTTCCTAATGTTGCTGGTGCCCCACTCCCCTGTGCATTTCTGATGGCTGTGGACCCTGCTGAGGGACACATTATCTGGTAGGCTCACATTACGATGCCACTGCAGCAAAGCCCTTCCAGATACCTTTATAATCTTTCCTCTACCATCTACATAGCAACTCTAGCACTTGCACTTCGCTCAGCATGGGCCATCAAGCTTTCTAGGCTTCTAAAAGCCACTATGCAGTGAGTTTGACCCATCCCCAGGGTGGGGGTGGGGATGTCCTTGTAATGATGATAAATCCCATGACCAAGAAAGTGCTCCGAGTTAAACAGGCTCTCTGTTCCTCATACTTTGCCTTTTACACTTCTATTATTTTTCAGTTTCTCCTCACTCTGCAGGACTGCAATAGGATTTTGAAATAACAAGCCAACGCCACTATTCTCGTAGGCACCATTTGCCCCATATCTTTCAAATGTCCCAGTCTTAACCAGGATGGATCCCCAGGTTTGCCCCCAGTGAAATCTCCAGCAATTGTGTGTAGACACTTAGTGCCAGGGATTACCCATTCCCCACATTCCTCTCGGGATCAGTTCCTTCCTGGCTGCCAAGCCTGTGTGAGCAGTCCCTAGTCTCATTTTACTGCCTGTTTGCTGGGGTCATTTTTTACCAACCGTGTCAGTTTATGTCCTGTGAGTAACAGACACCTAGACAAAATTAGATGCTCAAAAGATATTGTGGAGAATATGTCTGTGAAAAATAATGGAGAGAAGAGCAGGAGTAGATGGGGAGACAGTATAAACCACAAAGCAGGCTTGACACTTCTGACAGGAAAGAGGGAAGAAGAGAAGATGACATGGAGGAGCCCCAGGCTGTACTGCAGCTCTGAGAATGGCTTGGCCAGCGGCTGGGAAACCTCTCAGCAAAGACTGCCCGTTAGAGAAATCTAGTGTCAGGCAGAAATGGCCCAGCTATAGTATCCTGTTGTATTCAGTCACTGCCTGGGAGCAGCTTGGCGGGGGTGGGTGGAATGTCTCAGTATGGACGTTGCCGATCTGGAGGTAGCAGCTGGCTGGAGGCTGCCAGCCAACTACACCTCCTAAGCATGTTCTCTTGAACGGAGATCTGAGGGGCACACCTCCACATTCAAGTCTAAGTGGCAGAAACAGGAAGAAAATAAGCTAAGGGCAGGAGGCCAGCTGGAAAATGGAATGGGATCCTGCCAAGAAGCATTGTGGGTATAAGCAAGGGCATGGGCAAACAGAACCTTTATTTAAATGTGTGTGGGTTTAGTAGCCTAGTTTAATGGTGGAGCAGGCATGAATGAGTCCATGCACGTACATGGGCAGCCTCGAGAAATGAGCATTGACCAGAAAGACAAAAAACAAAAAATCTATAGTGGTCAGCAGATGACGTAGCAATTATGCCACTGGACTCCCACATTGTCAACCTTGGTTCAAGTCCCAGATGAAGTGGCGTGAAACTCACACCAAGCACCTATGTGTGCATGTCCAAAATCTCAGAAGGAGAATGGATAAGAAGGGATTTTGGCATGGTCATCTTTTCCCAGGGGGTGATTTCTCTCTTT
>NW_006159690.1:4273581-4277689 GCF_000334495.1 Tupaia belangeri chinensis
ATCTGTTTTTCTCTCTCTCTCCAGTGAGAGAACGTGCCCTAAAGCAAAAACCTCTTTTAAAAAAAATCTATAAAAAGCAGACACAAGAATTAAGAAGGTATAGCTTTATGGAGCCATTTAATGCAACGAAAACCATCCTTTAGCTCTCCAAGAGGGCAATCATTCTATGTTAGGGTCATCACAAAGGATAATTCAGGGTGAATATCATCTGTTTTATGAGATGTATATGTATATCTTAGTATATGTACTTTTAAGAGATTTTTCAATGATTTTATTCTGCACAAAAACTTTAGAGTTTAAAAAAGAGTATTTCCCTGCCAGATAGCTGGGTTAGACTTTATAATCTTTCAAATATTCATGCTGCCTGCTCGATGGCTTTTTAATAGCTACCATTCTGCCTTTTTTAAAATCACATTTTTGATAGAAAATGTAGTTCTTCCTTAGATTTCTACAACTCAAGAACCAGGGTGTCAAAAGAATCTACATTTCAATGTCAAATAGTATGAAGCTTATTGTATTATTTAATACAATTCAAGGTCCAAGGGAAATATTTATGGTTTGCACACTTTTGACTTTCACACTATCTTTCATAACTTCTTAGTATTTTTAAGATTAAAAAAAGATTCCTTCAATTGCCAGAGCATACGTGTGCTCACCAGCGAAACAGACAGAGAAAAGGAAAGGAAAAGAACTCCCGCCAAAGGGTGCAGTCCCACTGCAGTCCCCCTTCCTCCATTTTCCCATCCTGTTGGAATTTTGGTCATGCAGGCACATGTACTGTTACAAACTCAAATCAGGTTCGCTCACCCAAGCGCTATAAAACCAAGCTATAGGCACATGGTGTGATGAAGGAAAGTACAGCTTTATTGCAAAGCGCAAAGCAAGGGGAGCAGGCAGCTTATGCTGAAAAGACCTGGTCTCCCTGAGATGTTCCCCACATGCATTTTTAAGGGCAAAATTAGGGGCAGAGGTCCCAGGCGCATGATCAGTTCAGTGATTGGTTTAAGAGGGCGTGATCAGATCGAGGGCATTCTTGATTGGTGAGGCCTAAGATAATCAAATTCCTCTTCAGGTGTCTGGAACCATCAGCCTGGAGTCTCTGAGCTCACAACCAGCAGTTTCCAGTCTACAAAACATCTTACAAATTGAAATGAAAACCTTCTTTCCTTTAAGTGAGAGTTTTAGAGGTCTAATGGCCCTCACTCATGGTTCCTGTTGGTCATTATCATAACCAAAGTCTGAAGACTTACTCCTTACTCTGGGCCATTCCAATGCAAATGGACTTTATATTTCAGGAACCCTAGAAAATACATTAGGGGGTTCTTGCTCTGTTTCAGTACCAGTATGTTTTTCAAGCCACTGGGGTCAGGGCTTGAACCATGATTGGCAGGTGTGGAATCTGGGTCCCAGAACTTTTTTAAAAAATTATTTTATTTTAACGTTATTTATTTATTTTAATATGACCAGAGTGGGACAGAGGGAGAAAGAGAGAAAGCAAGCTACCAGGTCCGGGACTCAAACCATGGTTGGCCATGTGGGAGTCTAGCACCCTTAACCACCACACCACATGCTGGCCCCTCCTGTAAATTTTTGAAAGTTTATTTATGAGAGTAAAAGAGAATAGTAAGTACTCGCCCCATAATCTCCATGAGTCCTCCCAGTCAGCTAGAATCACAGGTGTGCAAATCTGACTTGTACAGGCTGACTGGGGAACTGAACTCACTTGAATAGCATATTACCACTGTACCACCTGCCGAGCCCGCTCAGCAGAACACGTTTTTCTGAGTTGAGAGGGAGGCTGTGGATTAGAAATAAATGTAAACACAAACACACAAAGATACACAAGTATAGAAAAGGGATGATCAGGTACAGCCAACTTCTCTGATGGAGAAAGCCAAGATCTCAAACCAGCCTCTGGTTTCCTATTCTGTAGGGCAGAAAATGGGGAAAGAGGAAATGGAATGCAAAGCCAGTTGTTTTCAGATGTTAATTGGCTGATGTTGTGGGGGAAAAAAAGGCTGGCTCCTTTTGATTTTTTCTGATCCTTTTGGGTGAAATCTGAATAACACATGTGACTTCCTTAGACAGATATTGCTTTGCAGTATCCGCAGTTAGCATATTCGTATTTTAATGCTTTCATAGCTATGCAAATGAAGCTCAAGAAATGGGTTCCTGCATAAGTCTGAAGGTCACCATGTTTGTTCAGAACCGCCTGGTCTCCGCAGCTACCAAGTCAGTTCTAGCTTTCACAACTTTATAAATAAAAATTAATATAAATCTCAATTATATTAAGGGCTTAAAGTATTTTAAAGATAAGTTTGGATTATGATGAAGGAAAATCTAGAACAATACTTGGTAGCCAAATTTAAATGAAGAAATATAATTTGTAATTATTTAGTAGTAAGTACTTACAGGCCTGCGTTTATGGTGCAATGGTAGCCCAGAGCCCAAGTCCTGGACTTGGGGCAGTAGAAACATTCATTTCTCTGTTATCATTACCGCTACCATTATCCAATTCCTCGTACTCATCACTATCACTTTGATTACTTACGATGCAGGAACATGGGGGCGCAGGGGTGATCGAGCCCACATTTGCAGTGAGACACGGGTTCTTGTCCCACACTCAGGAAGAATTAGAGTCGTGGACACAGAGAGTAGATATAGCAAAGTGGGGAGTTTATTAGCAAAGCAGAGAATTTATTAACAAAGCAGGGAGTTTATTAAAGGAGAAGGAAAAACAGAGCTCACAAAAAGGGAGGCCTCCCGGAAAGTGGGTTGCCAAGGAAGAACTGCAGCAAGGGATTTTTATCTGGGTCAGGAGGGGCTTTGTCCGGACTTAAGTTCTAGGTGACACTTGAGCATACATTTCCCTATTGGTAGGGAGGGGCACGTGCTGGATGGGTCCAATTTTTTTTCTTAATTTTGAAATGGGTACCAAAGTCAGGAGATTCTTTGTCTTGAAGCTTTGGGCCATGAAAACCATTATCTTATCTTCTTCCTGGAATGTGGTGGGGGCTGGAAAAAGCCTTTGCTTTAGGTCTAGGTCATGTTGCCTAAGTCAATCACTAAGCCAACACTGCCTCCATCTCAAAACTTAGCCATTTTGTGATTCCATTTTGGGCCTATACCCTAACTATATTTTTAGGGTTCCTGTCTCCTACCTCATTCCCCCATCTGCAGAAGAAGCCATAATGTCATTCTCTTTTCTAACATCCAATATGTCACTGAGTATTTTTAAAGCAATTAATAGCTCTCTGTGGAGCTGACAGATGGCATGGTGGTTAAGGGCACTGGACTCCCCCATGGTCAACCACAGTTCGAGTCCTGGACTTGGCGGCTGTCTTTCTCACTTTCACTCCATCTTTCTCATTCTCTCTCTCTCGCTTTGTCTCTCTCTGGTCGAATTTAAAATAAGTAAATAAATAAATAAAGTTAAATAAAATAATTCTTTAAAAAATAATGATCATTATTGATATTATAACTGCCTTTTCTCTACCCCTTAAACTAAGCACTCTGCTAATTCTTTTATATACATTCCCTCATCTAAGCCTCATAATGAAATTGAGCGGGGATCCCCTTAAAAGGATGTGTCCTCAGTTTCCCCTTCTGTTAAAGAAAAAGTGAGAATTTCCCAAACTGAAAATGAATAAGGGTTGAACCAAAAGGGAAATGTATTTTCTGTTTTAAATTATCATTTATTTAATTCCATTTGTTATTATTATTTTTTAATTTGACCAGATAGAAAGGGAAAGTGAGAAAGCAAGCCACCAGGTCTGGGAGACTTGAACCACAGTCAGCCATGTGGGAGTCCAAGACCTTTAACCTCCATGCCACCTACCAGCCCAGAGAACCTATTTTCTAAGGTTCCTAGACTGGGACCAGCAGTTAGCGTAATGGCTATGTCGCTGGACTCCCACGTAGTCGACCATGGTTCGCGTCCCAGACCCTGTGACTTAAAACCCACACCGGGCGCGTGTGCGTGCGTGCCCAAGATCCCTAGAGGAGAATGGAGGAGAAGGGATTGCGGGGTGCCATCCCCTCTGGGGGGTGATTTCTGGCGAGCGCACGTGCCCTATAGCGAAAATCTCTCCAAAAAAAAAAAAAGAAA
>NW_006159690.1:4277756-4281682 GCF_000334495.1 Tupaia belangeri chinensis
TGGGGGGTGATTTCTCACTCTCTGTCTCTCTGTCTCTGTCTTTCTGGCGAGCACACTTGCCCTATAACAAAAAACCTCTCAAAAAAAAAAAAAAAGAATGCCCACAGAGATGAGAACCAGCAGGTGGCATAGTGGTTAAGGCACTGGACGCTCCCACATGGGTGACTATGGTTCAAGTCCTGGTTCTGATGGCTTGCTTTCCCGCTTTCCATCTTCTTTTTCTCTCTGCCTCTCTCTGGTCAAAATAAAATCAATGAATGAATAAATAACTTCTCTGTGAACTTGTTCTATTGACTTTTTTGGAGAGGTTTTTGCTATAGGGCATGTGTGCTGGCAAGAAAGACAGAGAGAGACAGAGAGACAGAAAGTTAGAAATCACCTCCCAGGGAGGATGGCCAGCCACAATCCTTTCTTCTCCATTCTCTTCTTGGGATCTTGGGTACGCACGCACATGAACGCCGCGTGAGTTTAAGCCACCAGGTCCAGGACTCCACTACGTCAACTACATGGGAGTCCAGCGACATAGCCATTACGCCAACTGCTGGTCCCGAATACATATTTCTTAAAAAAAAAATAAATGCCCACGAGATGATCATGCCCTCTTGAATCAATCACTGAACTGCTCTTGCACCTGAGACCTCCACACCTAATTTTGTCCTTAAAAATACATGTGGAGAATGTCTTTCAGGGAGACCGGGTTTATTCAGCATGAGCTGCCCACTCTCCTTGCTTTGTGCTTTGCAATGAAGCTGTACCTTCCTTCATCAGACCACGTACCTATAGTTTGGTTTTATACCACATGGGCGAGCAAAGCTGATTTGAGTTTGGTCACAATAACAGCCTTTAATAATAGTCTTCGGGTGCTGTTATTATCTGCTTTAGAGAGGAGTCTGAAAGTCAGCCTATTTGAAATAGTCTCTGATGCTTTAAATAGTTGTTCCAGTTACACAGACTGGAATCCAGGTAGTCTGAGTCCAGAGCCTGCTCTCCACTATATTCTGCTGCTGCTTTGTGCTACTGTGGTTTTCTCAGAAACATCTCACAAATCCAGCCTTGCCTCTGGCTACATTTATACAAGGTTACATTATCTGGGCTCCAAAAGCAGGTGGATTTGCATTGGAACTCTGGGGCCCCTGTCTGCTACGTGACTTTGAATAAGGCACATGACCTTCTCTGCCTTTTGTCCCTCATTGGTAAATAGGTATATGCTAGCGACATCACGGATAGGTATATACTAGCTACAGGCTACAGAACAGATTGAGTATTGGGCTTTTTTTGGTTTTGTTTTTAGTTTTTGCTATAGGGTGTGTGCACTCACTGGAGAGAGATGGGGCCAGATAGAGGCCTGGGGAGAGAAATCACCCCCTGGGTAGACAGCCACACCACACTCCCTTCTCCTCCATTATCCCCTTGGGATTCTGGGCATGCATACACACATGCCTGGCATGTTTTCCTTCTTTTTTTTTGGAGAGGCTTTTGCTACAGGGCACGTGCGCTCACCAGAAAGACAGAGAGAGACAGAGAGACAGAAAGTGAGAAATCACCCCCCACCCAGGGGGGATGGCCACACCACAATCCCTTCTCCTCCATTCTCCTCTCGGGATCTTGGGCACGCATGCCCAACGCCCAGCATGAGTGTAAGCCATTGAGTCCGGGACTTGAATCGTGGTCAACTACGTGGAAGTCCAGCCACATAGCCATTATGCTAACTGCTAGTCCGTACCTGGCATGTTTTTCAAGCCTCTGGTCAGGACATGAGCTGTGAAATCAGCCAGGTGGGATCCAGTAGTCCCAACCACCCTGCTGCTAGCTGGTTCGAGTTTAAATAAATAATATAAAGAAAAAAAAGAAAAGCTTAAGTAACAAAGCTCTATTCATTTCATTACTATTATTGTTATTATTCTACACCAGTATAAGGCCTCATGTGGGCTGCACTTTGTTTCTAAAGATTCCTAACTGGGCTCCCTAACCTGATTAATTAATTTTCTCCATTGTCGTCAGAATTATTTTTTAAAAAGCTAAATTTCATCATGTCAACTCCCTTCCTAAAATGCCTCTGATGTTCCTTTTCTCTAAGGGATTGCATTTTGTGCCTTACAACAATACTGACTTAAAATGGGATCAGCTTCGGGGCCAGCAGATGGTGTAGTGGTTATGTCACTAGACTCCCACATGGCTGACTGCAGTTCGAGTCCCCCGCCTGGTGGCTTGAAAATCATGATGGGCAAATATTTGTGCGTGCCAAAGATTCCAGGAGGTGAATGGAGGAGAAGGGATTCCCTCTCACTCTTTCATTCTCATCCGGTGAGTGCACCCGCCCTAAGGCAAAAAAAAAGGGAGGGTCTTGACTTCTTAAAATATGATGACATATTCTACCTGTCTGGTTTATTTCCTTCTACTCTTCCTAGAGAAGCACAGCCAACCTAAACATCAAACTTTTTCATGGACAGGCCCATCTTTTTGATGCCTTGGGACCGCTTTCTGTTCTGTTTCAGTACTTGTCTCATTTTCATCTAGGAAACTCTTATCCTCCAAGACTCAGCTCCTCATGATGTTTTTCTCTAAACCAATTGTAGAACTTTAAGAACACACCAAAATAACCATCAATATTTTAAAAAATAAAATAAAAAGCTAAAGTGAGCATGTAGGTGATGTCATTTATTTATTTATTTATTTATTTATTTATTTATGGTTGATGTCTTAAGAGATAATTACGTGGATCATGATCATCACTTGTGGGTATTGGCAAATCCACTGCAATTTGATCACTGTACTTCAGATTAGAGTGCTTCTTTAGTTTACCAGGGAAGCTGCTATTTAGAGCCAGGCCAGGGCTCGCCCCTTAACCTAGTGGTTAAGAAAGCCTGATCCCACATGGCTGACTACAGTTCAAATCCTGACCTCAGCAGCTTGAAAAACATACCAGGTGCAAGTGTGTGCATGCCCCAAATCCTGACTAAGTGGAGAAGGAATTACGGCATGATCACGCCTCATTAAGAGGTGGTTTTTCTCTTTCTCTGGTGAGGGCATGTGCTCTTCGGTAATTAAAGAAATAAAGAAATAAAAATTAAAGTAAAAGCCAAGCCAAAACAGAAATGAATGTGATTCTTCTGAATCACAGTAGCACTTTTCTAAGTCTTTGCAGTTTCTATTTCTTTTCTTTTTTTTCTTATTTCTTTTATGTGGCAATAACAATCAATCCAGGGGCCAGCATGTAGCATGGTGGGTTAGGCGACTGGATTCCCACATGGTCACCTGCAGTTTGAGTCCTGGACCCACCAGCTTGCTTTCTCACTTTCTCTCTGTTTCTCTCTCTCTCACTCTGTCCCTCTCTGGTCAAATTAAAATAAATAAATGCATAAAAAGTTAAATAAAAACATTAAAAAAATCAATCCAGTTTTAAAATTTCAAAATTGAAATTTTTCGAATTCCTTGAAAATAATTGAACGAAAGAAACAAGGAAAGAAAAAAAAAAAGAAAAAAGGAAAGATAGTTGATTTGAAACCTAGAGCAGTGTTTATCAAAATGTGAATGATTCATTAGTGGCACACAAAATCAATTTAGTGTGTTACCTTAGAAATATTAAAAATGGGAGGGGGGTGGCAGGTGGCATGTTAGGTAAGGGTGCTGGACTCCCACATGGCCGATCACAGTTTGAGTCTTGGACTTGGCTGCCTGCTTTCTCACTTTCCCTTTCTCTCTCTCACTCTGGCCCTCTCTGGTCAAATTAAAATAAATGAATAAATTAATGAAGTTAAATAAAAAATAATTATTAAAAAAAGAAATATTAAAAATGGAACCAGATTGAATACAAAATACAGAATGCGCTCATGATGTAAAGGTATGTTTTTGGGGGGTCTGGCAGGTGGTGCAGTGGTTGAGGTGTTGGACTCCCATATGGCTAACCACCGTTCAGGTCCCCGGAC
>NW_006159690.1:4281703-4284438 GCF_000334495.1 Tupaia belangeri chinensis
TTTCCTCTCTCTCTCTTTGTCTCTCTCGGGGAAAAATAAAAAAAAAAAAAAAACAAAAAAAAAAAACAATAATGACAACAAATAAATATTTTTTTTAAAAAAACAGGTATGTTTTTGTGGTGAAATCTTTAATAGTGTGTATGTGTACTTATAGCATTGTGATATAAAATACGTTCACCCTTATAGCATGTATTTTCTGCTAGATTTGTTCCAAAAAGTTTGAAAGTCATCACCCTATGGAACACAGCAATATGGCTCAAGGAGTGAGATCAATTCCCAGTAGCCACTTAATAAAATTTATTTCATAACCGGATAACATTTTAGTCATCATAACTCTGAAAAAAAATATGATCCACACCTGATTCATTCATCAGGTTTGGTTTCAAAGAGCATTTAGCAACTTCCCAAAATTAAAGCATCTCTAAGAGATGAACATTTGCTATCACAGAAGTTGCAGAACTCACTGTGGATTTTGAAGTCAGTACCTAAAAAAAAGCAGTTTGGAAAATGTTTTGAGCAATAGCAACATTCCTAAAGTTAGATTCAGTTCACTATTTTCCGGTGATGCTCCTAAAGTTTCTGCCTGCACATTTATAATCACGTAATTGTAATGACTGCATCATTTTCTTCCCATGATACTGAGCCATCATATGGAAACCTTATTTACTATTTCTGTAGTCTTAGTACCCTTATATACATTGTCTAGCACATCAGAGACACTTAATAAATGTCTGTGAAGGAGAGGGAACTCATTTAGGTAAATACATGTTCTGAAATCTAATGAGTGACCCCAGGTTACTGCATACGCTAAGGCTATTCGTGCTGCCCACTCTTGTTTTCTAGTTTTTGCTATAGTGTGCATACACTGACCAGAAATCACCCGACAGAGGAGATGGCCACCCTGCAATCCTTTGTTCTCCATGATCTTATCAGGTTTTGGGGCATGCATGCACACTTGCCTGGCATGTTTTTTAAACCACAGGGTCTGGAACTCTAACCATGCAGCTGGCCACATAGGATCCAGCTGCCTTAACCATCATGCCACCCGGCTGGCCCCAGTATATTGTATACTTTTAAAATTACACATTATACTTTTAGGAAAACCAGCACATGATATAATGGTCACATCACTGGATTCCTGCATAGCTGACCATAGTTCAAGTCCCGGAATCGGTGATTTAAAGCCATGCCAGGTGCTTGCATGCTCAAAATCCCAAAAGGAAAATGGAGGAGAAGGGGTTGTAGTGGGCCCATCCTCCCTGGGGTGGGGGGTGATTTCTTGCTTTCTGTCTCTGTCTCTCTGGTGAGCACATGTGCCCTATAGTAAAACTCGCTCTCTTAAAAAAAAAAATATATATATACACACACACACATATATATGTACTTTTAGAAGTCAGTTCTACAAAATAGGGTTTTATTGGAGTTTAAAATGTATAACATTTTAAATAAAAAGAATAAAGATAAAAACGAGAAATTCTTTTCATAGCAGAAGATTATGGATACAAGAAGGGAAATAAGCACTAACATTCCACGCTTGTGGTAAAAAACTGAGGAAGGTAGTTTGTAAATATATATTAATATGTTTAAATATGCTTACTCATTGATGCAGAAATTTTGCATCTAGTTCTTTATTCTATGGAAAAGTAAAGGTCTTCAAATACGGACACAAATATTAAACACGATGCTCTTTGTCATAGATAGAAAGTGTTCAATACTAAGATTGGTGAAGTAAATTATGGTAATTCTCACAATAGAATAATGTGGAATCCTATAAAATAATAATGTTCAAATATCTAGGCATAGAAAGGGGCTCAGAAGGTATTGTAGGTCCTGTCCACTAGGAGGAAGGAAATCAGATCCCACGTGATTGTCAAGCCTGTAAAGCACTTTTGCTGTGTGTACTGTGTGTGCCCCATGTGCATGGAGGAGGGACTGCATTGTGACAATCCCCCATTTGGGGGTTACTCTCTTACTCTGCGTCTTTCTGGCTTGCGAATGAACCTTCTGGCAAGTAAAAACAAAACGAAAACAAAAACAACTTTTTTTTTTAATGGGTTACATATTGGTGTCAATTTTTTCCCGCTAATGTATTTGCATGCTACACATCTAAAATGCATGTTCTCCTTTGCTGATGGTCATCCAATGACATCACTTCGACAGTTCTACAAGTAACCCCCTCCAAGTCTCAGTTACAAAACTGTCCCGAGTAGTGTATTCTCCAGCCATTGACCACAGCTTCTCTTCCTTCTGTTTCAGCATCGCTTTATTCACTGGAGATGCAACCATGCGACAGGGACGGAGGGAGGGAGGAAGGGCACAGGTGTCCTCATTACCATCAGGATTTACTAATTACATTAAACGCCCCCCTGGACTATCCTTCCTTTTACTCCTTAGAAAAATCTCAGCTCTTCCACCTAAACTCCAACTTTGCCACACGTGCCCCTCTTGAACTCAGCAGGAGGGTTACGGTCCCCGCTGGTGGGGCTAGGGGAGGCGCCCTCCTGCCTGCCCGGGTCTGGGAAGCCGGAGTTCGCGTTGGCAGCCCTCCGAGCCGCCTAGACCGGCAGTTTCGAACGGAGCCCGGGGTGAGCTGCGCTGTTTCGTAGGGGTTCGCGTCCCCCCACCCGGGAAGCGGACGTGAAGGGGCCGCATCCTCAGAATCGAGGCTGGGCACTCATGCAGGCCAGGCAGCGAAGCGGAGCCCGGCCACCCGCCCGCGCGGGCACAGGTGCTGG
>NW_006159690.1:4284769-4319534 GCF_000334495.1 Tupaia belangeri chinensis
GGAAGATCTTGGTGAAGAACCTGCCCCAGGACAGCAACTGCCAGGTGCGGGGTGGGCGCTGGGCGGCGACGGGGGCGACTCCGGAGAAAAGCAGCCTCCCCAGGGTGCAGGCTGGGACTCGGCGCTTTGGAACAGCGGTGGGCAGGAGGGATCGGCGCAGAGTGCTGGGAGCGGCCCCTCGCCTTCCCGAGCCCTTTGGGTTTCTGAGTCTGCAGACACCCTGCAAGGGAGGGCAGCAGGGGCAGGTTGGGAAACTGGGGCTCTGAGCGACCAGACTGCTCGTCCAAGGTCACGGGGATCCGGGCGGCTGCTGCGACTGTGGCCGGCTCTTGTCCTTTCCACACGGTCCAGGGGGAGTGCTGGGTGAAAGAGTGGAGATGAGCAGTGAAACACACATGTCTTTTCTGGGGGGTGGGGTGAGGGTGGGGGGGCGAGTCTCCGGGCATACCTGCAGAGGGGTGGACGGGGGTTGCGTGGGTCTACGGGACTTGGGTGTGCCGTTGGGGGGCGGGGTCACGGGAGAGCTGGGACCGAGTTGGGATGTTGCAGAAGTGCTTGACCAAGTTTGTATGAAACAGCTGTCTCCTCGGTTTGCCGGGGTCCCAGAGGTTAAAGACTGCATTCTGGGGAGCCTTGCAACCCTCTTGTACTGGTAGCTTTGGCCTCAGTGACTCGGATGAAATTTAAAGATAAAATACTCTATGACTTTAAACCAGATTAACTGTTGCTTTTCAGATTAGAAGCTCTGCATCTATTTCACTTTTTTTTTTTTTCCTGCAAAAGTTACATGCTCCTTGTAGGAAAACGAGAAAATACAGAGAAGCGCACAGGGGAAAAGTAGAAATCACCCGTGTTTCTGATATCTAAAGATCACCGTTGTTACCCTGGCGTATTGGTCTTCTGTCTTTACTATGGATATGTATACGTATGCATTTTTGTTTTATCAAAGATATGAGATCATTTCCTTGATTCTTTAGGATTTCCTAATTGAATGTAAACACAGATTTCACGTGTAAACGTGAATTTATATACTGAGTGTGGTGATCTTTCCTGGAGGTAGTAGATTTGGGCCAGTTAGACTTCTGTAGTGCCTCCTGTAACCCAATGCTTGGAATTGTAAGAAGGTTGGCTGTGGATAATTGCATGACACTTCTTACATGTGACCCGCGCAGTAACGAGACCCGTGCTCCCTTGCTATGTAATTAGACCTTATGTAGACACAATAAATGTGAGCATCATAATCTTATAACTGACTTGTGTGCGGGGCTATTTTGTTTCAAAATGCAATGTTAAATTGTATATCTCATCACTCTTTTCCACCACTGTCTACTTTCTATCTAACTAATGTTTTGTGATGAGTCCTATAAGAACACCTGCAAAGAACTGATTTCTTGGAAACAACTTCTGCTCAGGCAAATAGAAAACAGCAAGGGAGCTGAGGAAGAGGGAGTCTTGGAAGAAGCAGATGGCATTTTTAAATAACAAATTAAACAGCGGAATTGTGTGGAGATAATCTGGAAGAAGAGAGATGGAGAAATGTCTTGATTTTTCTTTGTATAAGGTCAACTATTTTTTAAAAAATCACATTTCCTTGCACTAATTCCAAAACTATTTAGATCCAAAATTCAAGACAAGTCCTTTTTCGCTCTGCTGTTGGTATCTTTCATATTTCCTTTCAAAAAAGACATGAAAGATATATCAAAGGGTCCAATAAAAGAAATTGTTTTCATTAGAGCTGTGTTAGTGATGGAGAGAGGGTTCCTGAGAATTACACTGTGATTAGTATTTTTGAAATACTCTTTATCTGTATGAACTTATGCCTAGCTTGCATCTTAGGATGTTCTGAAAAGTAGCAAGCATAAACTAGAGAACAAATTTGGTAAGATCTATATGTCTGGATGAGTCATTATTGCCAAGTAAAGTATCTTACATTTCTCATGCTAAGTTAGATTCTTATGCCATGTTTTCTGAGAGCTGAAGTTTCATCTAAAAACAAGAAATGTTGTTAAACAGTTAGACTTGCTTACAGACTTGTCCTAGCATTTGCCTTTTCTGTGATACTTTCCCTAACAAAATGGTTTTTTTAAAGAAGTTTTTTCTTAGCATGCATTTACTTGCCAGAGAGAAAGACAGAGACAGTGAGCAGGGAAAGTGAGAAATCACCCCCCAGGGGGGATGGCCATGCCACAGTCCATTCTCTATTCATCCCCTGGGATCTTGGGCACATGCACATGTACCTGGCAAGATTTTCAAGCCACTGGGTCAGGGACTTGAACCAAGGTCAGCTATGTGAGAGTCCAGCAGCGTAACTACTATACCATCTGCTGCCCCCCTTTTAAAATAATTATTTATTTAATTTAATGAATTACTATTTTAAAATTTGCTATAAGGCATGCATGCCACCAGAGACAAAGTAAGAAGGCAAGTTGCCAGGTCAGACTCAAACTGGTTAGCCAGGTGGGAGTCCAGCACCCTAACTACTACACCACCTGCTGACCTCCCAAATGCTGTGTTTTATTATTTCTGTTGTATGTTTTTTTTTTTTTTTTGAAAGGTTTTTGCTATGGGGCGTGTGTGCTCACCAGAAAGAGAGAGACAGAAAGTGATAAATCACCCCCCGGGGGGATGGCCACACCACAGTCCCTTTTCCTCCACTCTCCTCTCTGGATCTTGGGCAGGCATGCACACGCACCCTCATGAGTTATAAGCCACCGGATTGGGACTCAAACCGCAGTCGACTACATGTGAGTCCAGTGACATAGCCATTACACCAACTGCTGGTCCCATCTGTTGCATGGTTATTAAAATGTAAATAGATCAGTGTTTGATTACTTATAATGTTTGCTTAGGTAGTATCTTTTTTTCTGTCATCTTTAGTACTTACACCAACTTTGCTAGTTTCCCAATCATAATCATAACTCTTAGTGGTCTGTGTTACATACATAGGTAAGATAGACATAAATATGCTGAGTTCTAAAAGCAATTAAAGACCATCTTTCCTATAGATTATTTAGAATGAGAATTGTTGTATTTATTGGTCTAATAAAATTACCATTTTCTTTTTTAAGAATTTTTATTACTTAACATTAATTCATTAATCAATTAATTAATTTTATTTTTAAATTTGACCAGAGAGGGACAGAGTGAGAGAGAGAGAGACAGAGGGGGGGTGGGGGAGTGAGAAAGCAAGCCGCCAGATCCAGGACTTGAACCGTGATCAGCCATGTGGGAATCTAGCACTTTAACTACCACACTATCTGCCAGCCCCACTATTTACTTTTTCTTAATAGTTTCATAAATATATTTATGAATTCTTTGAATTTGATCTTTTTCGGTTATTCTTGAGAATTTTAATGTGTATTTTTTTTCTTAGTGACTGTATTTTACTGTCAACTTACTAATGAAGGTTTAATTAATTTTAATTCTATTTTATGCCCTTTTGCCAGGAAGAACTACATTAAGTCACCTGGACTAAAACTAAATAGTTAACCCTTCTGATTGACTAGTATGTTTTCTGTGCAATTATTAAGTAATCAGATGTTGAAATTCTTCTTGTTGTTTTCCGGAAGAGAGTGTGTTTATTCATCCATTCATTTTCACATTAAGGATCAGCGACATTCAATTTTTGGTATAACAAATTTACAGTGGCATCTCACAACTGTACGGTTACTATAAGTAAAAGGAACGCTGAAAATGTTAACATTTTAAAGATTATTGATTTATTTCTTCCAAGAAGGAGAGAGAAAAGTAGAGATGGACAGCACCCTCAATGCCATGATCCACCCCCAGCCCTAGCCAGCCAGAGATCATGGCCCAGGGAGATCATGGCCCAGCACATGCCCCGTGTACTGGGGGGGGGGGGGGGGCTCTGAACTTGAACCAGGAAGCATTTTGTATGGGATTGCCTTGAAGAGCATTACATTTACCTGTCCCCTTTGGAAGTATTCTTTTCAAGTGGGAGTTTTAGAGGTACATGAATCAAATACCTTACAGAAATACTAGCTCTGAGAAATGAACACCTTTATGTGAACACATTTTTTTTTGGAGAGATTTTCACTGTAGGGCGCGTGTGCTCACCAGACAGACAGAGAGAGACATAGAGACAGAAAGCGAGAAATCACTCCCCAGGGGGGATGGTCACGCCGCAATCCCTTCTCCTCCATTCTCCTCTCAGGATCTTGGGCACGCACGCACAGGCGCCAGGAGTGAGTTTTAAGCCACCAGGTCCAGTTCGCAAACCGCGGTCGACTATATGGCAATCCAGCGACATAGCCATTACGCTAACTGCTGTTCCCTATGTTACTGTATTTCTATAAGTTATTTATATTTCATGGTTAACCTGGTTTTGTTTCAATAGCGTCATTAGGGTTTTAAAATGGAACAACTAGGGCATTTACTTTCTATAAGATTGTGTTCACTCAGTTTTTTTTTTCTTACATACATGTCTTCTATGTGTGCATGTTTTTTTTATTTTTGTTATTTAAAGTCTGAAAGAGATTAAGTTGTGTAATTAGAAGAAAATGTGAAACAGTTTGGGCTAACTGCCAGGATGGCATAGTGGTTATGTCACTGGACTCCCAGGAAGTCAACCGAGGTTTGAGTCCTGGACCCGGTGGCTTAAGGCACTGGGCATGTGTGCCCAAAATCCCAAGAGGAGAATGGAGGAGAAGGGATTTCTGCGTGACCATCTTCCCAGGGGTGATTTTTCGCTTTCTGTTTCGCTTTCTGTCTCTCTTTCCAGCAAGAGTGCATGTGCCCTATAGCAAAAATCTCTCCCCCGCAAAAAGAAATAAAACATGTTGTCTCACTTTAGGAACTGTAAACTTTCATTTCAAAGTTTCCTATTATGGTAGTTCATCAAGAAGCTTGATAGTTAATTCACTGAGATCCATTTGAAAATATGGTATTATTGGGGACCAGCAGGTGGCATGGTGGTTAAGGCATTGGACACTCCCACATGGCCAACCATTGTTCAAGTCCTGGACCTGGTGGCTTGCTTTCTTTTTGTCTCTCTCTCTCTTTCTCTGTCTGTCTTCTGGTCAAATTAAAATAAATGAATGAATAAATAAAATTAAATAAATAATTCTCTTAAAAAAGAAAATATATTATCAACTAGACACTTTTTAGAATCTCAAGCTACCTAATGTATGAAATTCTGGTTGATCTTGTTTTTTAAAGCTACTTATTCCTGTTTTTCTTTATATTAGTATAAAGCCAATATGATTTTCTCATATACTTTGTGTCTTTTAACTGAGGGATTTTAAAATACACTTTTTTATTACTAATAAATATAGTAATTATTGCCACTTTTTCCTGATGATATTGGGATCTTTTCTCATTTTGAGATTATATATTTTTTAATTAAGAGTACTGTTTTGCTCACTTGTGAAAGTCACGTTTTGAAATGTATCTACTACTTAAAAGTTGTCTATTACATCTTCTTTTCTATTTAAGCAGAATTGAGTGATAGGTGCTTTTTCTTTTCTGTGTATTTTATCCTGTTTCCAATGTAACAAGAACACTGAAAACTGCTAGAGAAATATACTTCTACATTTCTGGGACACCACTGCTCCTTAAGTTTCTAGTCTTGGCAGAAATTCTTGAAAAGTGTTTCAGAAATGCTGTTCTTTGCTCTGAAAACACATTCAAGAAGAAGAGGAATACTTAGTGGTTAGCATCACAATGCTGTGTGTTAATAGTCAGTCCAAAGAAGTCACATGCCAACTCTAGACCATTTCTCAGTTAACAAGTAGGTCGGGCTTAGAAATTATTTTTGGATTTGCGACATAGTTTCCCATAGAAGGAATATGGTAGATGGTATTTAGTTTTGCAGGTTAGCATTTTAGCATTTCTTTAAGTTAAGATTGCTTTTGGAGGCCAGCAGGTGGCATAGTGGCTAAGGCGCTAGAATTCCCACATAGCCGACTGTGGTTCAAGTTCCGAATCTGGCGGCTTTCTTGCTTTTTTTTTTGAGAGAGGTTTTTGCTATAGGGCGTGTGTGTGCGCCAGACAGACAGAGAGAGACAGAGAGACAGAAAGCGAGAAATCACCACCCAGGGGGATGGCCACGCCACAATCCCTTCTCCTCCATTCTCCTCTCAGGATCTTGGGCACGCACACACGCACGCACATGCGCCTGGCGTGAGTTTAAGCCACCGGGTCTGGGACTCGAACCATGGTCGACTACGTGGGAGTCCAGCAACATAGCCATTACGCTAACTGCTGGTTCCGCGGCTTGCTTTCTTACTCTCCCTCTCTGGCAAAACTCATGTGAAAAACTAATACTTCTTTTTTTAAAAATTATTTTATTTATTTATTATTATTATTTCACATGAGTTTTGCCAGAGAAAGAGAGGGGGGGGGGGGGAGAAAGCAAGCCACCAGGTCCAGGACTTGAACCGTGGTTGGCCATGTGGGAATTCTAGCGTCTTAACCACCAGGATACCTGCTGGCCCCACTAATACATCTTTTTTAAAAAAGATTGCTTTTGAAGTGTAAGATTACATTAAGTAGTATGATAAGGTCTCCCAGCTTTGTGTAGGAGCAGACTGTCCCAGCTTCAAACCATTGATAGGTGCTCTTAGTCTTTCTGAAATGCAAGAAAGGAATTTAAGGGAATTCTTTTTTTTTTTTTTTGACAGATTTTTGCTCTAGGGCATGCGTGTTCCTGAGAGAGAAAGACAGGAAAGACAGACAGAAAGTGGGAAATCCCTCCTCCCCCCAGGGGAATGGCCACACCACAATGCCTTCTCCTCCATTCTCCTCTTGGGAGATTGGGCATGCATGCCTGGCTTGAGTTTCAGGCCTCTGAGTCTGGGACTTGAACTGCAATAAACCATGTCAGAATCCAGTAGCCTTCACCACCACATCACTGCTGGCTCCAAGGGAATTGCTTATTCAGTTTGCAAAATCAGAAGACCAGGGAAGCATGAAATGAAATCAGCTCCAGTGGAAGGTCATTACTACAGAAGGAGTCCTTGTTACTCCTCCAAGTTCTGTGTCTTGACTCTTCTGTTTATACTTGTCCTCCTGTCCTACCTATTTGCCCTTAAAGGTTTCCAGGGCCATTTCTTACCTGCAGACAAAAATCTTTCTGCTTAACTCTCCTTTCCCAGCACAAGAAAACTAAGGAATTATTATTATTTTTGTTTTTGCCATAGGGCATACGCACTCACCAAAGAGAGACAGACAGAGCAAGGGAAAGTGAGAAATCACCCCCCAAAAAGGATGGCCACATTACAACCCCTTCTCCCCCATTTTCCTCTCAAGATTTTGGACACACATGCACATACGCCTGGTGTAATTTTTTAAGCTGCTGGACCTGGGACTCGCACCTCAGTTGGCCATGTGGTGATCCAGCATGTGGTAGTCCAGCATGTGGCAGTCCACCTGCTGGCCACTAAATTAAGGAATTATTAAAACCTAAATGAAGAAAAAAATAGTAACTTCCTAGTTCCTAAAGTTGTGTTTAGGTCTGCTTGTCAGATGCCCTAGCCCTTGCATTTACTTTGCCTAAAGAGACAGCCACCTTGGGACCAGCAGTTGGCACAATGGCTATGTCACTGGACTCTCAAGTAGTCCTGAACCTGGTGGCTTAAACTCACATCGGGAGGATGTGTGTGCGTGCCCAAGATCCCGAGAGGAGAATGGAGGAGAAGGGATTGTGGCATGGCCTTCCCCTAGGGGGGGATTTCTCATTTTCTGTCTGTCTCTCTGTGTCTCTGGAGAGTGCATGCACCCTATATCAAAAAACCTCTAAAAAAAAAAAAGAGAGAGAGAGAGTCACCTTACTCTAAAGGGACGGTGAATTCGAAGGGCTAAGAAGTGAGAAGCGGGAAGATCAGGTCAGCTGGAACACTTGTCTGAATTTTGGCCGGTGATTACCTGCAGAGGATAATCCTTGGTTGCTGTGCTGAGCATCTTTCATTTACTCCTCCACGTCCACTCCACTCTTCCCACTTGCTCTGTAGCCGGGGAGGCTAGATTGTACTATGGGTTGCATTAACAAGGCTCTTTTATTCTCTGGTTTATGGTTGCCTTCGGCCAGAACCACTAGTGGGAGATCAGAGGACTAGTGACACCAGGGCATCTGTTCACCTGACTGTCTACCAGGCTCGTTCATGTGGGTTAGCTGCCTCCTCTTTCAGGGGTCGCTCTCTTCATACAAGCGAGTTGTGCTAACGATTCCCCTTTCACCTTAGGACCAGGAATAGGGGCTTCGGCTAGCCATCGACTCTCTTTAAACTGTTGTAGTTTCTGTAAGAAATTCTCGAATTTGATTTTGAGTACACCATCAGTATCTTGCCAGGACACTGTTTTGCTAGTCTCCTTTCTTCCTCTTGCCTTTTCTTCTTTTTTTAATAGGTTTTTAGCTGTAGGGCACATGCACTTGCCAGAGAGAGACAGGGAGAGGGAAAGCGAGAAATCACCCCCAGAGGGGTGGCCATGCTACAATCCCTCTCCTCCATTCTCTTCTCGGGATTTTGGGCACGCTCGTGTGCTCTGTGTGATTAAGTTTCTGGGTCTGAACCGAAGTAAGCCATTTGGGAATCAATTGCCTTCATCACCACACGACCTGCAAGCCCCCCCTTGCCTCTCCTAATAGTACAAATTTTTTCCATTGAGAACCCAACCCTTCCTCAGTGCTTAGCAGTTATGTGATCCGTGTAGGTTTCGTCTCTCTCTCCTTCTGTAGGGTGACGTGACCAAACAACACAATTCTCTTTTGCCAGAGCAATTGAGTAAAACATGAACAATAACCACGACCTACGCCAATCAGTACCCAGTCATCTCTATAGTCATGCCTCAGTGGTTGTTTTAGCCTGGCCTAAAAATGCCTGGAACTTTTCATTACTAAGGTAGTAAGGGATTTTCTTTGTCCTCACTGGAGATGAATGAGGGACATAATGCCCTGGTTGCAGGTGGCAGAGAACGGAGGACAGAGCAGGCATCTGAAGGACCAGTCTGGTGGTGGTGACGAGGTGGAGGGGCGGGACTCAGCTGGAACCTGATCAAACCATTGGAACGTCAGAAAAGCCATGATGCATTTTTGCACAGAAAACCAGAAAAATACATCATGACTTTTCTGAAGACTCAGTATACCTGAAGCTTAACTTACTCCTGGATTTCATGGTTTTGCAGAGCAGTAGATTCCCTTTCTTGTTTTACGTTGGGTCTTATGTTACTGTCAACCAATGGTATCTTCACTAACACGGATATTTAATAAGAACATAAAACCTCGGTTTTGGAAGGGATGGTGAGGAAGCATTTCATTCAACCTTTTTTGTTCAACCTGTGAGCCTACATGGATTTTAGCATGATGTACAGATTTTAGCACATTGAATACAATTTTCAAAGAAGTCACTGCACTCTAAGTTACCCTATTCTATCCTCACGTAGCTGTCTTTGTAATCAATGTTGATTTCCTTGAAATTCTGGCTTCTTGATTTGTCATTTATCTTCCAGCAACATGCAGTAAAGCAGCCCCTTTCTTGATGTATAACGTATGTTCCTTCCAATCATTGGTTTCTAGGACATAATCCCAAGTGTCCTTACCATGTGACTTAGTTTTTTTCTGTGCACTCACCACTGCCACTTTGTCATTATCGCTTTTAAAATGCGACGTCCAAAGTTGAGTATGATAATCGAGTTGAGACTTCTTGACAGACGCTTGTCAGAACAAACTTCTCTTTCCTCTGAATGTCTTTAACAAAAGCAGCCTGTTTTTGGGGGGTGCCTACTATTGCCAGGCACTGGATTTAGAGCTTTGTTTATATTATATTTAATCCTCATTTCAAAACTATAAAATCTCAATGCCTTTTTTCTTTATAGGAGAAATGAGATGCAAAATTAATGTCAAGCAATTCGCCCAAGATGATTCAGATAATTAATGGTAGAGTGGAGAAGAACAAGTGTCTGTTTGATTCCAAAGCTCATGTTCTAATCTTTTACTGTATTATAATTACAATTACCTCTGTACATTGCATTCTAAGTGTCTCAAAGGGCAGGGATCATGTAACATTTACCTTCATATCATCAATGTTTAACCTAGACCCCACTTAAAGGGAAAGGTGAACAGAGACTACCCATCTGCCTTGTAAAGTACTGTACTTTTTTTTTTTTGGAGAGGTTTTTGCTATGGGGGCATGCGTTCACCAGAAAGAGACAGGGAGATAGAAAGCGAGAAATCACCCCCCAGGGGGATGGCCACACCGCAATCCCTTCTCCTCCATTCTCCTCTCAGGATCTTGGGCACGCACGCACACGCAACTGGTGTGAGTTTAAGCCACCAGGTCTGGGACTCGAACCGGTTGGCTACATGGGAGTTCAGCGACATAGCCATTATGCTAACTGCTGGTCCCGTAAACTGCTATACTTCTATTAATGTGTCTGACACATGGCATGCTCTCAGAATTGTTTTCTTAGGTGAATACATTTTGCATTGGAGTGTGTTGGCTTTTTTTTTTTGGCAGTGAACTCACTTGATTCATTTATAATTATCTAATCAGTCAACTCTAAGTTGTTGACATCTAAGTATGCTGACAGCCATAAACTCTCTTTCCAGAAAGGTGCTCATAGTATAGGCACATAGAAATTTGTGTGTAATTTCAAGGGCTTACGGATCTCTGGGAGGTGTGTCATTTAGCATGTAAATGACATTATGATGTTTGGGATCTTCCAGAGGTCATTATGGGAGACATCTTGGATCCCACTGGTCTAGGCTGGTTTTTTATTTTTTTAATGTTTTATTCAACTTATTTATTTATTTATTTTAATTTTGACCAGAGAGGGATGGAGTGGGGTGGGAGGGAGTGAGAAAGCACACCCAGGTCCAGGACCCATCTGCGGTCAGCCATGTGGGAGTCCAGCACCATTAACCAGCATGCCAGCTGCCATCCCCACGGTCCAGGCTGGTTCTTAGAAAGCATTACCTTACCCACAGGCATGCATCCTGCTACTTAAAGAAATCACCATCTAGGAAGGGGCTAAGGTATGGTATGAGCACTGGCTAGATTGTGGGCAACATCCAGACAAACTCAGAGCCTTCCTGTGTGGGTCGACCTCGAAGACATCTGTGTTACTGTTGTGCCACTGGACCCTTCTAAAAAGTTTTCTTTAGCTAACTTGTGGCATGGTGAAGGTGACTGGATCCCACCTGCCTACTGCGCAATGTGAGTCTAGTCTTGGTGGCTTAAGAAACACACCAGACGTGTGCATGCATCCCCCAAGTCCCCAGAGAGGTGGGAAACGGAGAAGGATTTTAGCACAACCATTCCCCATGGGTGTGGGGGGGAGCGCTTCCTCACTTTTCCTGTCTCTGTGGCTCTCTCCAGTGAGTGCACACACCCTCTGGCAAATTAAAAAAAAAAAAATTCCTAGGAGGTTTTCAAGAAGTTACAGTGTAATAATTCTCCCTTAACATTTATTGCTATTGCAAGTTGATACAAAGAATGTTTCTCTTTAAAATAGGGCAGAGATAATACCCATTGTGTTGTTTAATGTTCTTCACAGTAAGTATTTCTTGCAGAGAAAAAAAATTCTCCTTTGTTACATTTTTGCAATACAACTCATTGTGAGTACCTACAATAATTTTCCAGGCCTTTGGTGCACAATGTGTATTTATTTACTGTCATTATCGCAGGATTTGTAAGCCACTCTCCTCTATGTGGATTTTCTTTTTCTTTTTTTAAATTGTTTTTCAAGAATTATTCCATTTAACTTTATTTATTTATTTAAATTTGACCAGAGAGGGACAGAGGGAGAAAAAGAGAGGGAGGGAAAGTGAGAAAGCAAACTGCCAGGTCTGGGACTCAAACCGTGGTCAGCCATCTGGGACTCCAGCGCCCTCAACCACCACGCTATATGCTGGCCCCTGTTCGTGCATTTTCTTTGTGTGCTCACAGTTTTCTGTGAAATGTTTCTTACCACCTGAATGCCAAAATAGCATTAGCGTTCATTGGAATGTGTGTGACTGCATTTGTACATGCCTCCTTGGTCTCTCTTCCTGCCATGCCCTCTCAGCCCCACTACCCGGCCCAGTGCCCTGTGCCCAGCAATTGGTTTTACACCTTTCCTCACACGGCTGCTGCGATGATCTGCTCTACGCCCTCGCTTGCCGTTATTTCCTGAACTTTGGACTTCCTATTACCCTACCAGTTTAACTGCTTTGGAGTCCAGATGAGTGTCTGTTTCTCTGCCTTTATACTTTGTGAGTTGTTTATACCCAAAAGTAGAGTACAGTGGTGGTAATAACCAAGAACATGTGAATCCGGGAGTTTAACATTTTGACATCTCAAATATAGAGAAAACTTGTAAGTATAGCACAGAGAACATTGTTTTCCCTGAACTGTTTGAGAGTACTAACCTGATATGTAATCACCCTGACGATTTCATTGTGTATTTCCTACAAAGGAGGACATTAAACATAATCACGATACCACCATCGAAGGCCAGATACTGATTTCTAGCTCTCAGATGGCATTTAAGCTTTGCCGTTTGTCACATTAATGTCTTTGACAGTGAAAGAACTTAGTTTGGACTCACATCTTGCACTCAGGGTTATCTCTCTCTCTCTCTCTGTTTTGTTTTTATTTTTGTATTTTTTATTTTATTTTTTTTCTATAAGGGGTATATGCTGGCCGGAGAGAGAAAGTGAGAGAGAAATCACTCCCCGGGGTGAATGGCCATGCCATAATCCCTTCTCCTTCATTCAACTCTGAGGGTTTTGGATACACTCACATCCCTACCTTGCATGATTTTAAGCCACCAGTTCTAGGACTTGAACCACAGTAGGCCATGTGGAAATCCAGTGCCTTAACCACATGCCCCCTGCTGGCTCCAGTGTTGTAGCTCTGTAGTAGCCTCCCTGAGTCCCCTCACATCTTTCCTTGACTTTTATAACTTTGGGCCTTTTGAAGCTTACAGGTCTTCCATTTTGTTCTATAATATTGTGTTTCCTCTTTTTTTTTTTTTTTGGAGAAGTTTTTGCTATAGGGCGCGTGCGCCATAAAGACAGAGAGACAGAGAGATAGAAAGCGATAAATCACCCCCCAGGGGGATGGTCACACCACAATCCCTTCTCCTCCGTTCTCCTCTTGGGATCTTGGGCACGCATGCACATACACCTGGCGTGAGTTTTAAGCCACCGGGTCCGGATCGCGAACTGCAGTTGACTACATGGGAGTCCAGCGACATAGCCATTACGCTAACTGCTGGTCTCTTGTGTTTCCTCTTGAACAGAGTCGAGTTGTGTGTCTGGCAGAAATATCGCAAGGTGGTGCTTTTTTTTTTTTTTTTTTTTGAGAGGTTTTTGCTATAGGGCGCGTGCGCTCACCAGTCAGAGAGAGACACAGAGACAGAAAGCAGGAAATCCCCCCCCCCCCCAGGGGGAATGGCCATGCCGCAATCCCTTCTCTTCCATTTTCCTCTTTGGATCTTGGGCACGCACACACACGCGCCCGGCGTGAGTTTAAGCCACTGGGTCCGGGACGCGAACCGAGTCAACTACGTGGGAGTCCAGCGACATAGCCATTACGCTAACTGCTGGTTCCCAGCAAGGTGGTGCATTTTATTCGTCCCATTGTTGAGAAAGTTCACTTTGATCACTTGGATTTAA
Organism: Tupaia belangeri chinensis; assembly: GCF_000334495.1. Classification (NCBI taxonomy): domain Eukaryota; kingdom Metazoa; phylum Chordata; class Mammalia; order Scandentia; family Tupaiidae; genus Tupaia; species Tupaia belangeri. Next base: position 4,298,385 of record NW_006159690.1, read on the forward strand.
GTGGAATTGACCAGGCTTCTCCATGTACGTTTCCTATTTGTATTTAATAAGGATTTTGAGGGGGAAGTACTTTGAAACTGTGTAACTATTTTTCTTTAAGCATTCAATTTATTCATTTATTAATTTATATCGATGTAGACTTATGGCTTCCTGTCTTGTTCAGTGAGTTCTATTCCATTACGTTCCTTACTTATTTTGATGCTTTGTTTTAGAGTTGGACAGCAGGAGCATTCTTAAGCCGGCACCTATTTTCTGTTTTTAAGTAAGTTTTTTTCTTTTGAAATACTCTGAGAGGAACAAAGCTACAAAGATAGTTAATAGAGTTCCTATTTATTTTTATGTAGTTCGCCCTAATGTCTCATCTTACATAACAAGGTATATTACTTTTAAAGAAGAAACTAGCATTTGGTATATTATTATTAACTACAGACATTATGTGGCTTTCTTTACATTTTTCACATATGTCCTTTTTCAGTTCCAGGGTCCAACCAAGGACACCACATCACAGTCATCTTGTCTCCTTAGTCTCCATTCTGTGACATTTTCTTCATCTTTCCTTGATTTTATGATCTGGATAGTTTGGTCAGGCATCTTTAAGAATGTCCCCCGACTTGAGATTGTACGATGTTTTCCTCAATGAGATTGGGTTTATGGGTTTTTCGGAAGAATTGCAGAGAGGCAAAGACCCCTTCTGATGACATCATATTGGTGGTAACATGACACCAGCATGACTTAGCACTGGCGATGTGTCATGTGGTTCAAGTGATGGCTGCTGAGTCACTCTATAACAGTGTTGTTTTCCTCTTTCACTGTTTGGGAACAAGTCGCTAATTCCAGGACACTCTTAAGGGAAGCTCCCCTGTCTTTCTGACATGTCCCATCATTTACTGAGTACTTCCTTGGTTTTTGATGCAATAGATTACAGCTTATTTTGTAGTCCCTAAGCTCCAGCCCTGGAATCAGCCGTTTCATGACAGTGCTCGTTATAGACTGAAGGTTCATTTCATGTCCCCCCACAAATTCATATGTTGAAGCCCTGACACCCCCCTCCCCCCAGTGTGACTGTATTTGGAGACAAGGCCTCTAAGAAAGTAATCAAGATTAAATGAGGTCATCAAGGTAGGGTCCTGGTGTGATAGCATTGGTGTCATTATGAGAAGAGACACCAGAGAGCGCACTCTGTCACCACTCACACACTGAGGAAAGGCCACATAGCAGCCACACAGCCACCCACAAGCCAGCCAGAAACGGAGTCAACTGGAACCTTCATCTTGGACTCCCGGCCTCAGGAATGGAAAATAGATTTCTATTGTCTAAGCCACCCAGTCTAGGGTGTTTGTTATAGTAGCCTGAGCTGACTGATAAGCACCCAGTTTCTTTCAGGGGTAAAGACTACTTAAATGCCAGGATCCGGGAGGTGCATGAACTCATTGCCATTGGGTGTCACTGCTTCAGGTCCTCCTAGTAAAGGAAGCTACGGAATGTACCCGTGTGTACAGTTAGGCCTCCAGGTCTGCAGGTTCTGCCTCTGTGGATTCCACCAGCGGGGATGGAGAGAGGTAAAAACCTACACAATAACAATAACAATACAACAATTAAAAGTAATAAAACAGGGGAACCAGCAGTTAGCGTAATGGCTGTGTCGCTGGACTCCCACGTACTCGACTGCGGTTCACGTCCCGGTGGCTTAAAACTCACGCTGGGTGCGTGTGCGTGCGTGCCCAAGATCCCAAGAGAAGAATGGAGGAGAAGGGATTGCGGCGTGACCATCCCCCCTGGGGGGTGATTTCTCGCTTTCTGCCTCTATGTCTCTCTCTGTCTGTCTGGCGAGCGCACGCGCCCTATAGCGAAAATCTCTCCAAAAAAAAAAATTAATAAAACAGTATAGCATAACAGCTATTTATACAGTATTTACATTGTACCAGGGATTGTAAGTAATGAGAAGTGATTTAAAATATATGGAAGATGTGTGTAGGTTACATGCAAATATTACACTGTCTTTTTTTTCTTCTTGTTCTTTTTTTTTCCTGGTTAGAGGGTGTTTGTGCTCACCAGAGAGAGACAGAGAAAGAGGGAGAGGAGAAAGCACCTGCTATGGGGGAATGGTCACTCCTCAATGCCCTTATCCTTCATCTTTCCCTCCTTTTGGGATTTTGGGCAAACATGCACAGGTGCCTGGTGTGTTTCTCAAGCCACCTGTTCTAGGATTTGAACCATGGAGTTGGCCACATGGGATCCTGCTGCTTTACCCGCTAGGCCATGCAGCCAGCCCAGTATCACACCATTTTATACAAAGGACTTGAGGGTCCATGGATTTTCATATCCTTGAGTTCCTAAACTGAGTCTCCCTTAAATACTGAGGGGTACCTGGGTGTACACCCACACGCATTTACATCTCTGTCTTTTGAAAGTTATGTATTCACACTGACACATCAAATTATAATCCAACACCATACAGTTCACTCCAGTTTTTTCCCATTCCACATTTATAACTCTTCTGGTATTTGTTATCTGGTTTTTGTTACCCTCAGTGTATGTACGTATGTATTTAATCAACCTCCTTTATATAATCGGCCTGTGAGACCTGCTGTACATGTTTACTCCCTCCCTCATGCGGGCTCTCACCTCACCCAACTTAGACTCCATCCTCCTGCCCTGCGCTGCTCCACCACTGGAAGGACGCCTCACCTAGCCTGGGCCCCGACACCATACTGCCTTTCTTCATGTGCAGAGAACCTCCTCCCCCTGGAGCTTGAGCTGCGAAGCCTGAAATATTAAGGAAGATATTTTTGTCTAAGTAGTAGTAAGTGTACTGTAAAGGTGAATATTATTTAAAGTACTTGTGAATAGTAGTTTGTAGCCAGGATTCTAAAAGTAGCCCTCCCAAGGCTTCAGACCCTAATCCATAGGACTATAACTAACTATGACTGTGTCACGTAGCGTGGCAACAAGGGATGTTTGCAAGTGCAAACTGGGTTACTAATCAATTCTCTCATGGGGAAGATTATGTAGGTGGCCCAGTCTAATCATAGGAGTCCTTTAAAAGCAGAGTATCTTCTCAGGCTGGTAACAGAGGTCAGATTTGAAGCACAAGAGAGGTGGTTCAAGGTGGCTTGGATTTGAAGATGGAGCTAATAAGGCAGGGACTTCTTTTTGGAGGGGTTTTTGCTATAGGGCATATGCACTCACCAGGAAGAAAGAGACAGAGAGATAGAAAGTGAGAAATCACCCCCAGGGTGGATGGTCATGCCACAATCCCTTCTCCTCCATTCTCCTCTTGGGATCTTGGGCACACACACACACACACACACACACACACACACACACGCTGGGCGTGAGTTTTAGCCACCGGGTCCGGGACTCAAACCGCTGTCGATTATATTGGAGTCCAGCGACATAGCCATTACGTTAACTGCTGGTCCCGATGCAGGGACTTTTGAAAGGTCTCCAGAGCTGAGAGGGGCTTCTGGCTGGCAGCCATCAGCCTACAACCACCAGGAACTGAATTCTGCTAACCATTTTCATGGGTGGAAGTGGATTCTTCCTCAGAGACTTCAGATAACATCCTGGCTTGCCGGATCCCTTGGTCTTGGCCTTGAGAGACCAAAACAGAGAATGCAGTAGAGTCTGCCAGGGCTTCTGACCTCTAGACCTGAGAGGGAACGAGTGGGAGTTGTACAGAGCTGCTTACCTCGTGTCGTTTGAAGTTGGACAGCCGTGGAAGGCGGCACAGTGCTATGTCCGGGTGATATCTGAAAGAATATTTCCCACATGGGAAAAGAGATTGTGGTGTATGTTTGGTTATTATTTGGGGTAGACAGCTATCGAAATCTCGGAGTTAAAGCCTGCTTTCTTGGGATATCTGGAAGCAAAATCTTCTTAAGGAGAACCTATTGTAGCTAGATAGACCTTGTTAACTAATTTGCAGTATGTTTTGATACATATCCGCTTTTTTGAAGATGTGAATTACATATGAAGTTAGTGTAAAGTACTTTATTTTCAGTTATTTTCTTCTTGAATATTTTAACGTGTATTGGTTTGTGTTGAGGTTGAAAGATGATCTCAAAAAAAAAAAAGCTGTGCTTCATTGGAGTTGCTAATGATTATCAGTAGAAATAAATATTCATGCATTTAACAAATATTAAAGATGGGCTTGGGACCTACAAGTGGCATGGTGGATGGGGCACTGGACTCTCACATGGCTAATTGCAGTTTGAGTCCCAGACCTGGTGCCTTGCTTTTTCACTTTGTCTTTCTCTCTCTGTGTCTCTCTGATCAAATTTAAAAAGAAATAATAATAATAATAATAATAATAATAATAAAATGAAATCTTTAAAAAGATGGGCTTTTTGCTAGATACTGTGCTGGATGCTGGAATCATTTTATGAACAAGACAGATGCATGGTATTTGCTGTTGCTCGACTATGTAATGACGATGCAGGCATATAAGCAGTTAAAATATGGATGGTAGTTTGTGTTAATGTTATGATGGGGAAGGTAAAGTATGGAAGCACAAGAGAACGAGATCTAATCTAGACTTGAGAGGCTGAGGAAACATTCCTTAGAAATACTCACTTGAGAGGTAGGGGAAGAAAAAAAAAAAGAAGGAAAGGAAAGAAGAATGTAGAATATTAATATTCTTGGCAGTTGTAACAAGATGTACTAAGTCCTAAAGACAAAAGTGTAGCCAAAATTAGTTTGCTATGGCTGAGACAGAGTGTAGAGGGTTAGTGCTAATATATAAGGCAGGCCACATTAGCAGGACCAGATGATTAGAAGTTCATAGAATGTATGAGGGAGTTTGCATTTTCTTTTCTTTCTTCCTTCCTTTCTTTCTTTGTTTCTTTGTTTCTTTCTTTCTTTCTTTTTGAGAGATTTTTGCTATTGGCTGCATATACTCACTAGAGAGACAGAGACAGAAAGTGAGAAGAAATCAATCACTGCTCAGGGTGGTTGGCCCTGCCGCAATCGTTTCTCCTCCGTTCTCCTCTCGGGATCTTGGGCATGCACACAAACATGCCTACTGTGAGTTTTAAGTCACCGGGTCTGGGACTCAAACTATAGTCAACTCCATGGGACTCCAGTGATGTAACTTTTATGCCATCTGCTGGTCCCATTTATATTTTATTTTAAGGTAGTTTGATAGTAAAAAGCAAACAAAAAATGTAGTTGACTGTCAATAACTGAAACTACAGAAAACAAAACCACAGATAAAGTGAGGAGCGTCTGTATTATATGTCAATAAAAAGGATTTGTTTTGTCAGATATCAAGACCTATAAAGCTATGTTATTTAAGACAGCATAGTATTAGTGCATAATAGACAAAATGTCCAGTGGGGCGGAAGCAAGAGATAAAAATCAGATCCCTGCATCGCTGGGAAATTGCTATACGAGAGAGACAGCCCTGCAGATTATCAAGGAACAAAAATGAACTGTACATTGATGATGCCTGACAGTTGGCTATTCACATGGGGATGGGGGGCAGGAGAAGGGCAAGCAAGCACTGGCCCAGAGGTTAAGGCACCTGGATCCCACATGCCCAGCTGAGTGGTTCAAGTTCCAGACCCAGTGGCTTGAAAAACATGCAGAAGTCTGCAGAGGAGCATGGAGAAGAGTTTGTTGGAAAAGCCACATCCCTGCTGGGAGGTACTTTCTCACTTTCCTTCTCTCTCTGTCTGTCTCTGTCTGGCGAGTGAACATGCTCAATGGCAAACAAACAGATATTCAAATGGGGAAAAAATGAAATTAATTTCCATACGAGAAGAAAAGAAAACCAAACCCATTGTCATACCATGCAAAAACTAATTCCAAACACTAAAAACTGAAATGTGAAAGGAAAAAAATATATAACTATTGAAAAATATATATGTCTCTGGTTTGGAAAGGACTTCTTAAGGCACAAACAGTACACATTTTAAGGGAAAAAATTGATAAATTTGACTTTATTAAAATCGAAAAACTTCTCTTTACCAAAAACACGTCACAGATAAACATATTCCACCACATACTAGAGGAATACATTTATTAATAAATTTAATGACAAAAATTAGTATCCAGAATCTGTTAAACAATCAACTAACCACCTCGAAGTCAAAAAAGAAAAAGACACACAGAGTAGAAAAATGAGCTACAGAGGTAAATAGATGTTTTTCAATAGCGAGAATAAATGGTGAATACACATGAAAAGCAACCTTTTATCTGTCAGGGCTCTTTAGAGAAAGAAAATCAATAGAATGCACACACCCCCACACATACATCCATGAATACATATATAACATTTTTATTAATAAATACAAGGAGACTTTAAAAAGTATGTGGAAAATGAACTCAAAGTACAAGTCTATTTTGGTGCAAAAACAGTTGATACTCAGGGCCAGCAGATGGTATAGTGGTTGCATCACTGGACTCTGACATGGCTGACTACAGTTTGAGTCCCAGACCTGGTGGTTTGAAAATCATGCCACGCACGGGTGCATGCATACCCAAGGTCCCAGAAGTAGAATGGAGGTCTGGGACTCAACTATGGTTGACTACATGGGAGTCCAGCGACATAGTCATTACACCAACTGCTGGTCCCAGAAACTTAATTTTGTTTTTTTTTGGAGAGGTTTTTGCTATAGGGTGTGTGCGCTTGCCAGAAAAACAGAGAGAGACAGCGAGACAGCGAGACATCACCCCTACCCCAGGGGGGATGGCCACACCGCAATCCCTTCTCCGTTCTCCTCTCAGGATCTTGGGCACGCATGCACACGCGCCCGGCGTGCATTTTAAACCACCATGTCCAGGACTTGAACCACGGTTGACCACATGGGAGTTCAGCGACATACCCATTTCTGCTGACTGCTGGTCCTGCAGAAACTTAATATTAACAAAAGCATTTCCTTTTTTCATTCCAAAGCTGGCGAATTTAAAAATAGTGTGCTTTAATCTATGAAAGCCTTTCTTTAGAGCAATTAATTTTTAAAAATGAAATTAATTCTGTGAAGAGCTTTAAAGATGGTATGATTTGGAGCTAATAACAAAGACTGAGTTTCATTTAGGAAGAAATCCAGACCAGCTGGAACAATAGTGAGTCAACTTTGTGGGGAGGCACTGGCTGCTTTGAGTGGGAAGCTATTGACCCCTCCTCTAGGAAGCATTTCCCAGTGCAAAACTCCTCATTTAACCTCAGGGAGCAGTAGTAAATCTGGTCTGGAAATGGATTACTAAAGCTATCTAATATCAGTATTGATTACCCTATCTTGCCCTAAGAAATTTGTAACTGATGCTTCTGGTAGTAAGATTAAAATGTTTTCATCAAAGGAGACCAGCAGGTGGCATGATGGTTAAGACCCTGGATCCTTGGATACTCCCACATGGTTGACCATGGTTTGAGTACTGGACCTGGTAGCTTGCTTTCTCACTTTCTCTCTGGTCAAATTTTTTTAAAAAAAGAAGGAATAAATGAAATTCAATAAGTAATTCTTTAAAAAAATTTTTTCATCAAAGATGCTACTTTATTTCCTAAAATTGGTGTGTAAGTTAGTGGAAATGTCATAAATCTAGGTTAGTATAGGGAGCTATTGTCTATTTTAGTAACTATTTTAGTCTTTTCAGTTCTGTGTTGCGGAGCATAGAATTTTGGCAGACAGTTACTGGGACTCTTTTAGGTTTTAAGTTTTTAATTTGGCCAACTTACGCGGCTCAAATTGAGAGGTGACCCACTTTTGCCTGGGTCAAAACAACCAGGGTGTGGAGGAAAATATTTTTTTTTTCCTTTCTAGAAAGCTTTTAAGATTTCCTGTTTGGAAAACTCTGTTTTCCACATCTGATACATAGAAAAGTTATAATTAGAAATATGAGTTTTTTCAGAATAAAATTTCTAAGGTGTAAAATGCATCTTTGAATACTTAAGCTCTTTTTTAGTTGAATGAGTAACGTAACATGCCATTTGTTTACAGATACTTGATAATATGAAGAGCAGTATCATGTTTTTCTTTATCTAGTATTTGACAGCTGTTAACCAGTGAAAGGAGAGATTAGATTCTGTGCAACTAAAAGCATACACCGGATCCCTTTAAACAAAAGTATGTCACCTTCTGTTATACATAAAGTATTAAACTAGTTGATTGGCAAGATATTTATGTTACATTACTGAGAGAGTTACATTACAAATAGTCTATGTTTTATAAGTCCAAGAAAACTTATAAAGATAAAACATTGCCATGTAACATATAAACCAAGTTGTATATTTATCAAAGTACCATATGATTCAGCAAACAATATTTTACAAAATTGCTAAGTATGTAACTTTTAATATTTCTGACATTGGTATACTATTAAGAAATACTAAATTATCTTTTAAAATTTTTATTTTATAGTATCTTTTTTTACATTTAATTGCTATACAAATTTATGGCATGCAATATGGTTTTTTTTTTGTGTGTGTGTGGGAGAGAGGTTTTTGCTATAGAGTACATGCGCTCACCAGAAAGACAAGACAGAGACAGAGACAGAAAGAGAAAAATCCCCCCCAGGGGGGGATGGCCACGCTGCAGTCCCTTCTCCATTCTCCTCTCAGGATCTTGGGCACGCACACACATGTGCCTGGCGTGAGTTTAATCCACTGGGTCAGGAACTCGAATCATGGTTGACTACATGGGAATCCAGCCACATACCCATTAATGCCAGCTGCTGGTCCTGCAATATGGTTTTTGAAAGTATACAGGAGGTGTGTGGTGGTCAAATTAAGGACATTACCATATACATCATTTTCAACAAAGAACTTTATATTCTTGCCTGTTTACTGAGTCCATCTCTCCAACCCCCACTCCCATACAGTCTCTGGTAGCTACACTTGCCCTCATTATTACATTTTTGGAATCTTTCAGTTATTGCTATAGAGAGCAGACATATGGTATATATTAAGGGGAGATATACAGTGTCTGTTTTTCATAGTTTGGTTTATTTCACTTAGCATTAAATCTACTGTATTCATCCACTTTGAATCAAATCACTTTTGAATTACTTTGAAACAGAATCTCAGTGTTCTTTATGGGTGAATAATATATGTGCCACATTTTTCAGTCAGTTGAGCATTTAGGGTGATTTTATGTCTTAGCAATTTTGAATAAAGTTGCACTAAGCATGAATGTGCAATCATCTTTTCAACTCAGTATTTTCTTGGGCTTTGAATAAATACCAGAAAGTATTATTATTGGGTCATATGGTAGTTCTATTGCAGATTTTTGAGAAACCTTCATATTGTTTTCCACAGTGGCTGTATTCATTTAAGTTTCCACCAGCAGTGCAGAAGGGTTCCCTTTTTACCACAGACTTACCATTCCTTGTTTTCTTTTTTTTTTAATAGTTTTTTTTATCATAGTCATTTGGACTGGGGTTAAGTGATATCTCATTGTGGTTTTGATTTCTATTTCCCTTATGATAAGATTCATTGAGCACTTTTTCGTAAGTTTTTTCGTAAGTATGTCTTCCTTAGAGAGTTGTCTGTTCAACTCATTCGCCCATTTTTAAATTGGATTACTATTTTTGTGGAGGAGCTATATGTTGATTTCTGTCTATATTCTGGTTATCAATCTCTTATCAGATGTAAGTTTGCAAATATTTACTCCCATTCTGTGAGTTGTCTCTTCACTCTATTGTTTCCTTTGCTGTGCAGAAGCTTTTTAGCTTGATGTAATCTTACTTTTTTATTTTTGGAATTGTTCCCTGTGCTTTTAGGAGTCTTATTTAAGAAATCTTTTCCTGGGGCCAGCAGATTGTGTAATGATTATGTCACTGAACTCCCATACGGCCAACAGCTGCTCAAGTCTTGGACCTGGGGGCTTGAAACTCATGCTGGTCTCATGTGTGTGTGTGCCCAAAATCCTGAGAGGAGATTGGAAGAGAAGGGACTGTGATGTAGCCATCCCCCCAGAGGGTGATTTCTTGCTTTCTGTCTTTCTGTGTCTCTCTGTCTCTCTGGAGAGTGCATGTGCCCTATAGCAAAAATCTCTCTCAAAAAAATTTTTTTAAAAACCCAAGAAATATTTTCCTACTTTAATGCTTTCAAGAGTTTCTTCTATGTTTTCCACAAGTACTTTTAAGGTTTGAGGCTTTTCATTTAGATCTTTGATCCATTTTGAGTTGATTTTTGTTAATGGTGAGAGATAGAGGTACAGTTTCATTTTTTTACACGTGAATATCGTTCTTCCAGCACCATTTGCTGAAAAGACTTCTTTTCTCCACTAGATTTTCTTGTTTCCTTTGTCAAAAATCAATTGGATATTTATTTTGGGATTTATTTCTGGATTTTCTATTATGTTTCTATTATGGTTTAGTGTTGGTAAATTGTTTATTTGGGGATGATTTCATTTCTCCTTCCTATTTGAATGATAATCTTTGTCTGTTTTCATACTAGTACAATGCTGTTTCAAATATTACCACTTTGTAATCTATTTTGAAATCAGGTAGTGAGATGCTGCCTACGTATTCTTTTTGGATAATATTGCCTTGGCAATACAGTCTCTTATGATTCCAGACAAATTTTATGAATTTTTTTCTGTTTCTGTGAGGAATGTTACCAGTAATTTGATCAGAATTGCATTGAATTTGTAAATGAATCTGAGTAGAATTTTGATTACATTGATTCTTCTAATCCAAGAACACAGGATGTCGTTCCTTTTTCAAAAAATCATATTCAGTTTTTTTTTTTAACCTTGTCATAGTTTTCTTTGTAGAGGTCTTTTATCTCTTTGGTTAGGTTTATTTCTAGGTACTTCATTTACTTACTTATTTACTGTGGCTATTATAAGTGGGATTGCTTTCTCCAGTTCTGCCTGTTTGTTCATTATTGATATATTCAGACGCTATAAATTTTTGTATTTTGAGTTTGTATTTGGTCATTTTACTGAATTCATTTATCATTTCTAGGAGTTTTTTTTTGTGGATTCTTTTTGTTTGTTTGTTTATGTATATGCTCTGTGTCTTTTAATTGGGGAATTTAGTCCATTAACATTCAACATTATTATCAATATGTGCTGTGTTATTCCTGCCATTTTGTTAGTCATTTTCTCAATTTTTTGGTGTGTTTTTTTATCTCTGTTTGTGTCCCTATTGCTTTCCTGATGTAGTATTCCCTTAAGTATTTCTTGATGAGCTGGTCTAGTGTTGGTAAATGATTTGTTTATCTGGGGATGATTTCATTTCTCCTTCCTATTTGAATGATAATCTTGCTAGGTATAGTGTTCATGGATGAAATTTTTTTTTCTTTCAGAATTTTGAATATGTTTCCCCATTCTTTCCTGCTTGCATTGTTTCTGATGAGAGATTTGTGGTTAGCCTGATGGGATATTCTTTGTATGTAATTTGATGTTTCTCTCTCGCCACTTTGAGTATATTGTCTTTATCCTTTTGCCAATTTGGCTATGATGTGCCTTGGGACAACTCTTATACTGAATCTATTTGGTGTCCTTTGTATTTCCTGTATCTGGTTGTCTGTATGTCTCTCTAGATTTGGAAAGTTTTGGAATAGTATTTTTTGATTTTTAAGCGAGGTTTCTTTAGAATAGGGCATGTGCATTCAATGGAGAAACAGAGAGATACAGAGAGACAGAAAGTGAGAAATCACCCCCAGAAGGATGGCCACACCGCAGCCCTTTCTCCTCTACTCTCCTTTTTTTTTTTTTTTTTTTTGAGAGATTTTCACTGTAGGGCGCGTGCGCTCGCCAGACAAACAGAGAGAGACATAGAGACAGAAAGCGAGAAATCACCCCCCAGAGGGGATGGTCATGCCGCAATCCCTTCTCCTCCATTCTCCTCTCGGGATCTTGGGCACGCACGCACACGCGTCCGGCGTGAGTTTTAAGCCACCGGGTCCAGGACACGAACCGCGGTCGACTACGTGGGAGTCCAGCGACATAGCCATTACGCTAACTGCTGGTTCCCCTCTACTCTCCTTTTGAGCATACATATACACATGTCCAGTGTGAGTTCTAAGCCGCAAGGTCCGGGACTTGAACTGCTCTCAACTACATGAGAGTCCAGCAACATAACCATTACACCACCTACTGGTCCTTTGGATAGTATTTAATGAAAGAGATTTTCTATGCTCTTACCCATCTCTTCACCTTCTGAAGTACCCATTTTGCTGATACTCAGCCACTTAGTGGAGTCTAGAATTTCCTGTATGTTGTTCTTATGTTTTTTTTAAGAATTTAAAAATTTTATTTATTATTATTATTTTAAAATTTGCTATATGAGCATTTGCACTCACGAGAGAGACAGAGAAAAAGTGAAAAAGCAAGCTACCACATCCAGGATTCAAACTGTTGTCAACCATGTGGGAGTCCAGCACCTTAATTACCATGCCACCTGCTGGTCTTGTTGTCATTTTTTCTTTTTTTAAATTTTTATTTTATTTTATTTTTTTTAGAGAGATTTTTGCTATGGGGTGTGTGTGTGTGCTCGCCAGAGAGAGACAGAGAGACAGAAAGAGAGAAATCACCCTCCAAGGAGGATGGCCATGCCACAATCTCTTCTCCTCCATTCTCCTCTTGGGATTTTGGGCATGTACGCACATATGCCCTGTGTGAGTTATAAGCCAGCTTGTAAGAGGGGTCAGAGGCAAGTCTCTGTGAGATGCTAGAAACAGCCCCTGAGTGGCCTGCATGGGACACTAAGAGGTAGTGACCCACCATGCCTGTATGCAGCCTTGGGAAGGTTATCAATGAGGGGCAAGAGGCAAACCCATCTGAGAGCCCTCATCCAGGACAGCAACCTGTAGTGCCCGGGGGTTCAGGGACGCTGCTTGGTTTTGAATAGATTCCTGCTAGAAGTTAGCTGACCAGATAGAATGAAGAGGTAGTCAGGAATGGTGCTGTGTTCTCCACTCTGACCAGGAGGGGGAAATCTGGTTCCTTCCTCACTGTCAGTCCTCCACTGACTTCCTTTGCCCACGCTTACAGTTCAGGGAGGTCCGGAAGAGCTGTGCTGTGGGTGGCACCACAGTTAGGACAGGCAGCCCTTCTCCTAGACTTGAGTCTGATAGGAGGGAGAGTGTGGGCCTGCCATGCCTGCCAAATAGAGGGTGGTACCACATTCCTAAGTCTCTGTGGGGTTGGAGGTGCTCTCTCTTTTCCTTTTTTTTTTTAGGGAAATTTTTGTTATAGACCACATGTGCTCACCAGAGAGGGACAGACAGACAGAAAGCAAGAAATCAACCCCCCCAGGGGTTGGCCATGCTGCAATCCCTTCTCTTCTATTCTCCTCTCAGGATTTTGGATACAGATGCACAGCACCTGACATGAGTTTGAAGCCACCGGGTCTGGGACTTGAACTGAGATCGTCCATGTGTCCAGCAACATAACCATTATGCCATCTGCTAGTCCCTGGAGGTGCTCTCTTTTGTATCCTCTGCTCCCTTTGGCTATGGAATCTTGATTGTAAACAGAGCTTCACCTGCTGTTCAGTCAGCAGGACCATTCATCTCTTGCCAGCGTGGGGTGGATGGGGTAGGGTTGGGAGGTCATTACTCTCTGAAGCTGTGTGCTCGTGGCCCTCCCTAAGATGTGTGTTAGCTCTGGTCCCATTTCAATGCTCTTCTGGAAGTGCTGAGATCCATGTCCCTAACGTTACCTTTGGGAGTCTGGTATTCAGTGTCAAAGAAGAGTTTCTTTCTTTTCTTTTTTTTAAGTAAGAATTATTTCATTTAACTTTATTTTTTAATTTGACCAGAGAGGGACAGAGTGAGAGGGAGGGGGGGAGGGCGGGAAGGATGGGGAGAGAGAGAGAGAGAGAGAGAGAGAGAGAGGGAGGGAGAGCAAGCTGCCAGGTCCAGGACTTGAACCATGGTCGACCATGTGGGAGTCCAACAACCTTAAGCACCACACCACCTGCTGGCCCTGAGTTTCTTTCTTTTCAACTTCCTGGCAGAGGTAAGCGTCCTTCAGAGTCTCACTGGCCTCAGGGGATTAACTCTCTACTTCCAAGCAGAACCTTATCATGCAGAGTGAATTAATCAGTAGGAGCTTTGCTCTGCTTGTGAACCCAGGCCATGTGGAGCCCTATCACTGCAGAGTTTCCATTCCTCCCCTGTCTGGGAGGAGGTGCGGTGGTGAAGCTTTTAAAACCTACTTGTGAGGCCAGCGAGTTGCATGGTGGTTGAGGCACTAGACCGTGCCCACATGGCTGACTATGGTTCAAGTCCCAGACCTGGGGGCTTGTTTTCTTACTTCCTCTCTCTCTGTCTCTCTTTCGTGAGGCACATGCCCTATAGTAAATTAGAAAATAATAATAAACATTTTTAGAAATTAAATAATTCTAAACAAACAAAAAACCTTGTCATCTTACTTTCACCCCCTAGTTGCTCAAAAAAAGAAAATAGTTAAGAGGTTGAAAAGGGCAGCCATTGAGATTCAGATGATCAGTTGAGATCCATGGAGCCCTATCTGAGGGTCCTTACCCAGATCTCAAACCTCAGGATCTCTTCACGTTCTCCAAGAAATAACTGAGTTATCAAACGGTACCTTTATCTTTCTCATAATAGGTGATTACCTTTTTTCCCCCCACTTAACTTTACGTTTTTATACTTTGCCTATTATATCACTGTTTTTTTCCTGTATTGGGTTAGAAGGGAAAATATTTTTCGACTCCTGCCTTATTTTTCATTCCCATGTTACTCTTATAATTACTTATTAGGGCACTAGTGATACTGTTTATGCAACTACTATGGTAGTGTACTATTTTTAAAATTAAACGCTGGAAGAAATAGATAATACGGCTTAGAGGGTAAGAGTGTGCTCCCTGGAGCCAGGCCCATCGGATGAATCTCTGTGCAGTAAGTTTTGAGCTATTTGAGCGTGACAATTTAGTTGACATTGCTCTGCTCTAATTTTCTGATTTCTTAAAAAAGAAGTGAAGTCAGAGACTTGTACCAAGTAAAAACTAAATAGCTTTTATTTATAATAATAGCTATGTAGTTATTATGGTTATAAAAACAACAGTATTAAGGACTATGATTGTTGAGTTAAGCATTTTTTTAAAATAATTCTTTTTTCTTTTTTCTAGGGAGATCTTTGCTCTAAAGCGCATGCGCTCGCTAGAGAGACAGGGAGACAGAAAGCAAGAAATCACCCTCAGTGGAGATGGCCACACTGCAATCCCTTCTCCTCTATTCTTCTCTCGGATTTTGGGCACACCAGCACACATGCCCAGTGTGAGTTTTAAGCCAGCGGGTCTGGGACCTGAACCACAGTCGACTACATGGGAATCTAGGAATGTTACTGCTACATCACCTGCTGGTCCTGAATTAATCATTTTTATTAAAAGAGGTTTTTGCAAGGCCAGCAGGTGGTGTGGTGGTTAAAGGCTGTGGATTCCCACATAGCTGACCATGTTTCGAGTCCCAAACCTGGCAGCATGCCTTTTCACTTTCCCTTTCTGTCTTTTTCTGGCCAAATTAAATAATAATAATAACAAATAGAAGTAAATAAATAATTCTTTTTAAAAAAATTTAAAAAGGGACCAGCAGTTAGCATAATGGCTATGTCGCTGGACCTCCATGTAGTTGACTGTGGTTCGAGTCCCAGATCCTGTGGCTTAAAACTCACGCCGGGCGCATGTGCGTGCATGCCCAAGATCCTGAGAGGAGAATGGAGGAGAAGGGATTGCGGTGTGGCCATTTCTCGCTTTCTGTCTCTCTGTCTGTTTGGCGAGCGCACGTGCCCTATAGGAAAAACCTCTCCCCCCCAAAAAAATGTAAAAAGAGGCTTTTGCTTTAGGGCGCTTGTGCTTGCTGGAGAAAGAAAGAAACAGAGGCAGTGAAAGGGAAAGTGAGAAATCATTCTCCATAGGGGATAGCCACACTGCAATTCCTTCTCTTCCATTTCTTCCTGGGATCTTGGGCATGCACACTCAAGTGCCTTGTGTGATTTTCAAGCCTCTGGGTCTGGGACTCGAACCACAGTCAACCATGTGGGAGTCTAGTAACCACTACACCATCTGCTGGTCCCAGAACTAAGCCCTTTTGATTGTATGCTTAGCATGCTAGCTCCCGTATGTGTTTAGTTCATTTGCAATGTATATCAGGTTGGCTATAACACTCTAATCTGAGGTCAGAATCCACCTAGGTGATAACACCAATTCCTTTGAAAATTAGTAACTGCGTCTGTTACGTATTATGAGTTTTGGGTTACATATCAGTTTAACAAGACAAATTATATTCACTTTACTGTACATGTGAGTGTCCACTATACAGTTCCTATACTGAAATACTGTTAGTGTACAGGAAGCATTAGGAAATAGGAAAGCTGCTTTTTCAGGCTGCCAAGTGGTTAGAAATTATACTATCAGAAAAAAAAGTTTCGGCTGACGTAGTAATAGAAGCAGGAAGAACCAGAAGCTAGTTTAAATCTGGAGAGCCAGGGGAAATAAATTGAACTACCTACTATGTCTTCGTGTAGTTGTTTTCATATCCAGGATATCTAAGTTAAGATTTACTGTCAGGACCAGCAGTTGGCATAATGTCTATGTCACTGAACTCTCATGTAGTCGACTGTGGTCGGAGTCCGAGACTTGGTGGCTTAGATTCTCGCCGGGCGCATGTGCGTGCATGCCCAAGATCCTGAGAGGAGAAGGGATTGCAGCATGGCCATCCCCCCACCCTGGTGGGAGTGGTGATTTCTCGCTTTCTGTCTCTCTGGTGAGTGCACACGTCATATAGCAAAAACCTCTCCCCAAAAAAACCCATTTACTATCTACGTTTATTTACAGATACAGCCTACAGAGATAAAAATAAATGTAACACTTATTTCCATAAGCGAGACATAAATAAAGTCATGAGCATTGTTAATGAAAAGGAGGGGGAGAGGTCAGGTTCTGAAGAAAATAATCAGAAAAGGCTTCAAAGTGAACCTCTGAGAAGTAATTTCTAAGGAGTGTTGATTTCAGACCATGGCCCAGAACTTCAAGGACATGTTTGCCCCATGCTAGGTCAAGGTATAATTATAAGCAGAAATGTAGATATATTCATGAGAGAGTGAATGTTTCTTTTAAGCAGGAATATGGACTTTAGGTAAAGGTGGTGTTGGGAGTTATATTAGGAGAGGTGGACTGGTGCCGTATCTGTGGGCCTTATGTTGCCAGGACCTGCTTGGCTGAATACGTTTTTCTGAGTGGGAAAGGCTGTGGATTAGAAATAAACACAACAACAAACACATAAAGACATACAAGTATGGAAAAAAACAGGATCTTGTGGGCCCAACTTTTCTGATGGAGAAAAGTTGTGACCAGGAACTGGCCTCAGGTTTATTCTTTTAAAGGGCAGAATATGGAGGAAGAGGAAATGGAATGCAAAACCAGTTGCTTTAGGATTTAAGTCTTCTGAAGATGAGAAAACTGGTGCCATGTAATTTCTCTGATCTTTTTTGGGGTGAAATCTGGTAAACAGATGTGGCTTCCTTTAGCCTCATACTGCCCTGCAGTATCAGGTATCTACACAGCAGGAAGATAACTGACAACAGGCAGACAGTGGTTTTTTTGTATGCAAACGCTTTCATAGCCATTGCTAATGAAGCTCATTTCTACCTCCAGCTCTCCACATTATGTGCCTTTAATTAATTCATTAGTTTTTGGTCTAGGGCAAGTGTGCTTGTCAGAGAAGGACAAAGGAGGGAACATGAACAATCATCTCCCTAGGGAGATGGTCACGGTGCAATCCTTTCTAAACCCCCGTTCTTATCTCAGGATTTTGGGCATGCATGCACATATGTCCGGTGTGTTTTACAAGTCACTAGGTCTAGGATGTGAACCACACAGTCAGCCATGTGGGATCCAGCTGCATTAACTATTACACTACTGGCTGGCCAGCACGCTTTTAATTTAAATAGGTAACGGGGACCCATGAAAGATTTTGGTAGTGGTGGTGGTGGTAGTGGTGGTAGGCTAATTGAGCCATATTGAATAGTAACTGTGCTTGAATGTTTATTGAATTAATGGTTTTGTTTCTTTCAGGAAGTTCATGATTTGTTAAAAGACTATGAGTTAAAGTATTGCTATGTGGACAGAAATAAACGAACAGGTAAGATTTCAGTTGTGAGTACCTAATTTCATTTCGATTTTACATATAGTCATTATAAAGCAAAAATCTGAGTGTCTTTTCATAATTTAGCTAATCTATGAACATTTTAAGTATAAAATTATATAAACACTACTCTCACAATGTTTTTTGAAGGTAGTATTACTATATTAACATTTTTTTTTTTTGGAAGAGGTTCTTGCTATAGGTCGTGTGTGCTTGCCAGAAAGACAGAGAGATAGAAAGCGAGAAACCAGGATGTAAGTCCTCTGAAGATGAGAAAATTGGTGCCATGTAATTTCTCTGATCTTTTTGGGGTGAAATCTGGTAAACAGATGTGGCTTCCATTAGCCTCATACTGCCCTTCAGTATCAGGTATCTACACAGCAGGAAGATAACTGACATCAGGCAGATAGCCACGCCGCAATCCCTTCTCCATTCTCCTCTCGGGATCTTAGGCATGCACGCACACGCACCCCGTGTGAGTTTAAGCCACCGCGTCCGGGACTCAAACCACGGTCAACTGCATCAGAGTTCAGCAACATAGCCATTACGCTAACTGCTGGCCCCAGTATCTTAATTTTTAATCACATAAATAAATATAGTGTTCCTATAAGCTTATGAATTATTCATAATGAATGTTCTAATGTTAATGTTACATATCAAAATGAGTGTTCATTCATAGTCTCATTGACACTTAATTTTAAAGATGTATCATTAGACTTAGTGAATATACTCTGTGATTTGACTTTTGACTGGGAAAGTAAGGAAACTCACATGTTTTTCCCCCTGTTGTGGGGGGAATATATATTTCAGTATTTCAATCTCTCATCTGTGAAATTGAAAGACTAAACACAATTATTCCCTTTGTGTAAATCTGATAAGTACATGTTTAAAATGATCTTTTTGAGATAATAAAGAAAATAAATATGAAGGATGATATAACCAATATGTAAACATTCAGTTCCAAAATGACAAATGTTAGTATTTTGTCTTTAAAAACTATATACATGGTAGAGCCCTAATGTAGGTCTATTGACTTCTTTTCAGATGAAAAAAATAGTGAAAAAGAACATTATAAAGATGAAATTCAGGGTTTTTTTCTAGTTTCTGATTCCATTTCTTCTCTCCCTCCATGACCAGAGGCAAGCACTTAATGAATTTGGTGCATCCTTTCCAATTGTACCTTTCTCTTCTAGTAGTTATTAGAACTGTTGACTGATTCTTGTACATTTTCTTCTGGGCACAAGATAAGTTAGTATTTTCCTGTCTCTCTGAATTTGGGGGAGTGGACATGTGATTTCCTTTTTTGTTTTTTTAATAATTATTTATTTAATTTTAATTATTTATTCATTTATTTTAATTTGACCAGAGAGAGAAAGAGAGAGACAGACAAAGTGAAAAAGTAAGCCACCAGGTCTGGGACTCAAACCATGATTGGCTATGTGGGAGTGTCCAGTGCCTTAACCACCACGCTACCTGCTGGCCCCTTGTTTTAAAATTTTGAATAAGCATTTTTTTTTCTTTTTAGAAGTTTTGCTACAGGGCACATGTATTCACCAAAGAGGCAGAGAGATAGAAAGCTAGAAATCGCCCTCCAGGGGGGATGGCCATGCTGCAATCCCTTCTTCTCCATTCTCCTTTTGGGACCTTGGGCATGCATGCACACGCCACCGGGTCTGGGACTCGAACCATGGTCGGCTACATGGGAGTTCAGCGACATAGCCATTACACTAACTGCTGGTCCTATGGCCATCACAGTTTGAGTCTGGCCCTGAGAGGTTGGAAAACTTGCCAGGGATGTGTGCGTGTGTGCCCCAAATCCTGACAGGATGGAGAGAAATGTAAGAGAAGGGATTGTGGCGTGACTTTGCCCCATTGGGAGATGCTTTCTCTTTCACTTTCTTTCTCTCTTTGTTGTGTCTCTCTGTGCTGAGTGCACATTCCCTCTGGCAGTTTAAAAAAAAAGAAAGGAAGTAAGGAAAACTAATTTTTTTAACTGTGTCCCATGAGTACAAGAAGTTATGATGAAGATTGACATGTTAAGTGGAAATGTTAAAATCTTTAAAAAATGACCCAAATCAAACTTCTAGTGATGAAACTATGATGTCTGAGATGAAATATACAGTGAGTAGGACAAAGGACAGACTTTGCAGAGTTAAAGGTGAGTGAACTCGGGGGGCCAGCAGGTGGCTGTGGTTAAGGCACTAGACTTGAATATGGCCCACCATAGGTCAAGTGCTAGACTCGGCAGCTTTGTTTCTTACTTCCCCTCCCTCTCTATGGTAAGTGCATGTGCTCTATAACAAATTTAAAATAATAATAATAAATAAAATTCAATAACTATTAAAAAAAGATTAGTGAACTTGACTGTAACCGTGGAAACTCCAAGATGAAGCAGAGGGAAAAAGAATACTTAACATGTACAGAATGTCAGCGACACTGGATGGGACAACTTCAGAAGTCAGAATATTGGAATAGTTGTAGTCCCTGAAAAGGAGAGGGCAATCCAAATAATAAATGAATGAATGAGTTCCTTAAAAATTTCCAGAATTAGCAAAACGTTAAACCTAAATATCGAAAAGCTCAAACAACCTAGACACAACAGCATGAAGAGAATTATAAGGCACATTGTAATCAAATTGCTTATAATTAGTGAGGAAGAATAACTCTTAAAAATGCCCAGAAAAGGAGCCAGCAGATGGTATGGTGGGAAGACACTGGACTTCCACATGGCCAACCATGGTTCAAGTCTCAGACCCAGTGACTTGAAAATTGGGACCAGCAGGTGGTGTGGTAGTAAAGAGCCCTAGACTCCCATCTGGCCAACTGCGGTTCAAGTCCCAGACCTGCCAGTTTGCTTTCTCACTTTCTCTTTCTGTCTGTCTCTCTCCCCCCTCCTTCTCTGGTCAAATTTAAATCAATAAAGTTAAATAAAATAATTCTTATAAAAAAGGAAAATTACACTAGCCACTAGTGCGTGTGCCCAAAATCCTGAGAATTGAAGAAAAGGACTTATGGCATGGCCGTCCCTTCCAGGGGGTAATTTCTCACTTTCTCTCTCTCTCTGGCTCTCTGCCAAATAGCAAAAATCTTAA